>NC_086444.1:888307633-888624623 GCF_028390025.1 Pseudophryne corroboree | reverse complement strand
GCATATCTGGCACTGTGGGGTCATCTGCACTGTGGAGGCATATCTGTCAATGTGGGGGCACTGGCACTGTGTGGGCATATCTGTCAATGTGGGGGCGCTGGCACTGTGTGGGGGCATATCTGTCACTGTGGGGTCATATCTGCACTGTGGGGGCATATCTGGCACTGTGGGGTCATCTGCACTGTGGGGGCACTGGCACTGTGTGGGGTCATATCTGTCACTGTGAGGTCATATCTGCACTGTGGGGGCACTGGCACTGTGTGGGGGCACTGGCACTGTGTGGGTGCATATCTGTCACTGTGGGGTCATATCTGCACTGTGGGGGCACTGGCACTGTATGGGTGCATATCTGTCACTGTGGGGTCATATCTGCACTGTGGGGTCATTTGCACTGTGGGGGCACTGGCACTGTGTGGGGTCATATCTGCACTGTGGGGGCACTGGCACTGTGTGGGGTCATATCTGCACTGTGGGGGCACTGGCACTGTGTGGGTGCATATCTGTCACTGTGGGGTCATATCTGCACTGTGGGGGCACTGGCACTGTGTGGGTGCATATCTGTCACTGTGGGGTCATATCTGCACTGTGGGGTCATCTGCACTGTGGGGGCACTGGCACTGTGTGGGGTCATATCTGCACTGTGGGGGCACTGGCACTGTGTGGGGGCATATCTGTCACTGTGGGGTCATATCTGCACTGTGGGGGCACTGGCACTGTGTGGGGGCATATCTGTCACTGTGGGGTCATATCTGTCACTGTGGGGTCGTATCTGCACTGTGGGGGCACTGGCACTGTGTGGGGGCATATCTGTCACTGTGGGGGCATTTATGTATCTGGCACTGTGGGGGCATTTATGTATCTGGCACTGTGGGGGCATTTATGTATCTGGCACTGTGGGGGCATTTATGTATCTGGCACTGTGGCGGCATTTATTTATCTGGCACTGTGGGGGCATTTATTTATCTGGCACTGTGGGGGCATTTATTTATCTGGCACTGTGGGGGCATTTATTTGGCACTGTAGGGGCATTTATGTATCTGGCACTGCTGGGGGGGCATGTCACGTGTATCTGGCACTGCTGGGGGGCATGTCACGTGTATCTGGCACTGCTGGGGGGCATGTCACGTGTTGCTGGCACTGCTGGGGGGCATGTCACGTGTAGCTGGCACGGCTGGGGGGCATGTCACGTGTAGCTGGCACGGCTGGGGAGCATATCATGTAGTGTTCCCGCTAGGCGTCTGTAGCTAGGCAATGTGTCTCAGTGCTCTGCCTGGCGCAATGTGTCTCAGTGCTCTGCCTGGCGCAATGTGTCTCAGTGCTCTGCCTGGCGCAATGTGTCTCAGTGCTCTGCCTGGCGCAATGTGTCTCAGTGCTCTGCCTGGTGCAATGTATCTCAGTGCTCTGTCTGGCGCAATGTGTCTCAGTGCTCTGCCTGGCGCAATGTGTCTAACGTACTCTGCCTGGCGCAAAGTGTGTAGGAGGTTCTACCTGGTGCAATGTATATTAGCTGCACTACTGTGTGGTGTAATACGAATTGCCACTATTATGTGGCCACGCACCTTCCCCACGAAGTAACTGCCCTAAATTTTTGCTGCGCGCCTTTGGCGCGCACTGTCCATGCTCTGGCGTATGGGTAGATGAGCACCAAGCATTACAGTATGTACAGAATTTCGCCATCCTAGCTTAAAAATTTGCCCTCCCTGTGATCAGCACCCTGCCCTAAAAAGTGAACACTATCATGTGTAGCTGGCACTGCTGGGGGGCATATTGTGTGTAGCTGGCACTGCTGCGGGGCATGTCATGTGTAGCTGGCATGGCAGCGGGGCATGTCTTGTGTAGCTGGCACTGCTGGGGGGCATGTCATGTGTAGCTGGCATGGCTGCGGGGCATGTCATGTGTAGCTGACACTGCTGCGGGGCATGTCATGTGTAGCTGGCACTGCTGGGGGGCATATTACGTCTATCTGGCACTGCACATTATGTGTATCTGCCACTATACTGGAGACATTGTGTGTAAGGAACACTACTGTGGCTGTTATGTGTAAGGCTGCTAATTGTGTGCGTAGAGGGGGTGTGAAAATATATTTATAGTGTGATAATATGAGGCCACGCCCACTTTTCCAGGAGGCCACACCCACTTTTTCTGGAGTGCGCGCGCCGGTCAGCAAAATTCTGCACTGTCCTCCTACTATATACTGCGCACAACTACAATGCAGCACAGATATGGATGGATAGTATACTTGACGACACAGAGGTAGAGCAATGGACTACTGTACCATACTGCTATATATATACTGGTTGTCAGCAAAATTCTGCACTGTCCTCCTACTATATACTACAATGCAGCACAGATATGGATGGATAGTATACTTGACGACACAGAGGTAGAGCAATGGACTACTGTACCGTACTGCTATATATATATACTGGTGGTCAGCAAAATTCTGCACTGTCCTCCTACTATATACTGCGCACAACTACAATGCAGCACAGATATGGATGGATAGTATACTTGACGACACAGAGGTAGAGCAATGGACTACTGTACCGTACTGCTATATATATACTGGTGGTCAGCAAAATTCTGCACTGTCCTCCTACTATATTCTACAATGCAGCACAGATATGGAGCGTTTTCAGGCAGAGAACGTAGATATTTGCAGCACACTGAGCACAGATATTTGCAGCACACTGAGCACAGATATTTGCAGCACACTGAGCACAGATATTTGCAGCACACTGAACACAGAAACTGAGAGAACGCAGCCACGTCCTCTCGCTATCATCTCCAATGCACGAGTGAAAATGGCGGCGACGCGCGGCTCTTTATATGCAATACGAATCTCGCGAGAATACGACAGTGGGATGATGACGTTTGGGCGCACAACTATAACCGGGCAAGGCGGGAAGATCCGAGGCTGCCTCGGAACCGTGTAATAGGTGAAGTTCGGGGGGGAGGGGGATGTTTCGCATCTTGACGAACCGAACCCGCTCATCTCTATTTAATTAATATATATATATATATATATATATGTGGGGGAAAAGTAATACAGTACAAGCATATCACAAGAGCAAAAACATAGGCTGCTACAAGAAGTGTCTATATGATTATGAACTCATCTCTTAAGTGATAAGGATCATGTGAGAAAATGTTAACATACAGTATGAGAGTACAGGCAGCAGGATATTTAATGATGAGGACTGAGAACTGAATCACTAAGTTATGAGAAAATAAAATACATGGCTAATATTGGGACTTAGGCTGGGACACTCTCTACAGCGATGTCGGGACAATTTGCTATTTCATAACAACAAAACGTCTATATCCTGTAGTGTATACGCCCCATTTGTGCGCTAGCGACCCATGCAGTGTGTAAATGAAGGACAGAATGATATGTCATTCCATCCTTCATATGTGTATAGCCAATCCCCGCTGATCCCGGCTGAAGGGAATTTGATCTGACCATTGAGATGATTGGCTGTTGCTGTAGTGTGTCCCTAGCCTTAGAACTATAATTGCAGCTCCCCTTCCCCTCCCAAAACATGACACTGCCACCTCGGCTGCACAGTGCAATGTTACTGTTAAACATAGTTTGCTTACCTGCTAGAAGACATCTCCAGCGCTGCCAGTTCATAAAGTATCCACCATAGAACATTTTGTAAAATGTGTCTTCATTTTCTGTCTCACATTCAGGAAGGAGGAAGCAGAAAACAACATTTTAATTGCCCGGGATTTTATGGGAATGTGGCTTACCAGCATCAAGCCCAGCCCACTTTAATTATTCAAGGTTTCTGAGGCAATGCAACTGTTGCAATAACACTACAGAACAAGATAAGCAGGAATAGTCTATCAGAATTCATTTCAGTAAACATGAAAGTACATGACAAAATGTGGGTTTAGGATTGGAAAGAAACAAAAACTATTTAAATGGATTTCAATATATAAATGTTTCCATTTTCTGGATGTTTCGGTGCCCATTCAGCATTGCAACTGGAAGTCTGCTCCTTAGGCCTTATGCTGTGCTGCAGAGATGTAGTTACTGTAGGTCACCGGTGGTCAGGAGACCGCCAGTCACAATATCGACCACTACGTACCGCTCAATCAAAATCCCGCAGGTCATCATGCCGACCAACAGGGACTATTCTACGACAACCTTAGAGTGGGAATAGAACCTGTAGCGAGCCACCGAGCCACCGAGCCCGCTGCGTGGCGAGCGCAGCAAGCCCGCAAGGGGCTTCGTTGTGCTCACTCCCTCACCCCCCCACACCACCCGGCCGGCCATCTCACAGCCGGGATCCCGGCGTGGGTATTGTGACCTGTGGACTCCTGGCCACCGGTCACACATACAAAACCCACGTGGCATATAATATCATTTAACATGGTACTGAACCTGGTGACCTTTGCACTTTGCTGTGTTTGCGGAGTTAGGTTTGTGATGTACAGAATTGTTGTGCTCAGCATGGAGGCAATGGTTCTTCATTACAGTCACATATATTTCTGAATTCATAGAAAAGGCAGACTGGAAACATAAGTGGTGTTTATTTAGTGTGCTGTTTGGTGCCTATGTGATGCATGTTTTACTGGATGCACATGATGGTGCTGACTGCAGACAGGGGGATGTGAGCTCTATTTGATGGGAGATCAGTATGAAATGCTGGAGAAGTGGGATTTGTATTCAGAAATGCAAAAATGTAGTCTTGTTTTGAGGGCATGACTATGATAATGGACTGCAATTTGTGGTAAGAGAAAAGCATTATCAAAGTTTCCATCCTCACTATTGCTGGCGGCAGAGCCAGATCTAAGCAGAATATATTACGAAAAATCCTTAGTCATGTATTTATTTAGCAGATGTACAGGGGCAAGGCGATTGCATAGATGCAGCCAACTGTAAATATAGGCAAAGATATGCATTTATTTACAAGCACTCAGATGTGGCTGAATTACACCACCATCAACAACCAAAAGGCAGGATTGTTTCATGTCGTTTGCAACAAATTCAGAAATCAAGATTTGTCAGACCAAGCAATGTTTTTCTACCCTACTACGGTCCAGTGTTGGTGAGCTTGTACACAAACCTCAGTTACCTGTCCTTAGCTGTCAGGAATGGATCCAAGTGTGGTCTTCTACGGCTATGGCCCATGCACTTCAAGATTATTCACAAACTAACCCCCTTGACAATGTCTGCATTATTTTATGCATTGAATTTCTGTCACATGATTGATTAATTAATTAAATATATGCATTAATGAGCAGGTATAACTGTGTATCTAATAAAGTGGCCACTAAGCATATATCTGCTAAGTATACTATATGTGATATTTCTAAGTATCTGTATACATATTGTAGAATTCGTATATTTTGATGAAAGTCACTGCTGGAATTGTTAGAAGAAAGCGTTTGTTTTGACCACTGGCTCTGTCCCTCTTCGTTTGTTTGTTCCCAGTGTTCTAGTTTTCGGGAAACACCTCCTACCCCACCACCACCCCCTACACATACACACACACACACACACACACACACACACACACACACACACACACACACACACACACACACATTACACACACACCTCCTCATTTTTTCATTTTCCTCTGTCCTATAATATTTTCCTTGCTGTTCTAAGTAAGTACAACAGTGAGTATGGCTGTACTACCATCTGCACAATAAACCACAGTGCTTTCTTTGGTTAAGCTACACTAGACCTGGGTTTTTGGGTCATCTTGCAATCTGCTGATGTGTACTGTACATTAAACTCTGTTAAAATCAAAAGTCAATAGGAATCCCCATCTGCTAAAATCACTAAATTTAGAATCTCCATATCAAAATATTAGTGCATATTTATCAAGATTGTACCTTGGGGTGTGCGAGCAGTGCCACTGCACAGAGCGCAAGGATCTGTGGGTGGTACCAGTGCTGTCTGACAGTCCCTGCATCTGGCTAGTAGGGTGCCTGGAACCAGGAGCGGATTTAACGCGCGGCATCCAAAGCGGATGCCTAGGGCCCGGTAGGACCCAGGGGCTCGCCGAAAGTGCCCGGCTTACTCACAGCATTTATAAATATCTATGTGAGCCAGGCTGTTTAAATGGTCCCGGCAGGCTGTCAGTATTTAGACAGCTGCCGGTGACCTGCTCCGCCAGTGCTCGCCTGTATCCTACTGAGCTGTGCGTGTGACGTCATGACGTACATGCGTATGACATCACACGCATTCAGAGAGGAGCCGGTCGGGTCGCGGTGCAACTACCGCTTATGGGTGATGGCCAAATCTGTGTCCGGAAGCAGGCTGTAGCAGAAGGAGCGCTAGGTGCCGCACTGTCCTGCTCATTCAAGGTGAGAGGGAGGTGGAGAGACGTCTGGATATAGTATAGATGGGTAGCGGGAGCATTTGTGGCATTGGAGGGGAGGATACTAATGTGTGACCGTGTGATTATTGCCGTCTCTGGGAGTGAGTTGGGTATGTATTACAATCAGGAGTGATTGGGAATGTGCTACAGTGAGTGGGTGTGTGTGGTGGTGAGTGGGTATGTGCGATGGTGAGTGGGTATATGTGAGCGGTGAGTGGGAATGTGTGGCAGTGAGGGGTGAGTGAGTAGGTCAGTGTCAGATTATGGTTCACATGGGCCTGGAGCTGACATTTTTGAAGGGCCTATTGTGTGCCGCGCAGTGGGTGTGATTAGCGCCACAAAGAATTTCTCCCTGTCTGGACATGGTGGGATGTGGCATACTACATCACTGCACTTCCTTCCCCCACTACATCTCTTCACTATATAACTAGTACACTACATCTCCACACTATGGATCATATTTATCACAATTCACATCCGAGATGTGGATGGGATGCGATATATTCAACCAAAATTGCATTGCGATAATTGAATACATCACAAGGCTGTATTAATTATCACATACAGGGATAGAGCTTGTGAGAAAGCTTCTGTCACTGAGAATCGAGTTACCACAATTCTCAGGGTATTTTTTGTGAAAATTACCCTGAGATTGTAAAGCACATGTTCCGCCACCGGGCACCCATCCAGGTGACCCCCACCCACCTCAGCCTACTCTTATCTGCCTGGTGATTGGTGAGCTCTCTTCCGGTCAGCTGATCACAGGGTCCTGCTCTGTGATCGAGATCAGCTGTGAACCGACATCTCATATGCTCTAAAGTGAGGTACCAGTTTACTGCACAGCTGACCAGGTTCACAGAGCAGGAGCCTGGTGACCAGCTACCCAGAGAGAGCTCACCGATCTACACTACACTTATCTACATTACACTGAACTACTTCTCATGCTACCTCCCCGCACAATATCAATGCACTACATCCCGCACAGTGGTTGATTTCCCACTAAGCACATGAGGCACGTGCCTTGGGGCGGCACATAAGGCAGGTGATTCTTTTGTTTGTTTTTTTGTCATTATGACTTACTTTTTTTTATTTTGCAACTGATCGGAGTTAGACAATGGGCAGCAAATTGTGGTCCGGGAGCTGGTAGTGGTGAGGTTGGGGCTGCTTTGGTGGCCTTGAGGCATCAGAACTGGCCACGAAAAGATAGGGGCTGTGCTGTAATTGGGGGGGGGGGGGGGGGGGGGCAGGTGGCCAAAAATGTGCCTAGGGGTGGCCTGTCCCCTAAATCCACCCCTGATCCTACACTATATCACTTCGCTACCACCCCACACTACACCTCCCAACACTACATTACTACACTGCCTCTCCACACTACATTTTTCTCTGTCTCTTTGCCCTATTTTCTACGTACAGAGCAGCTCCGGAGGAGAAGCTTTGAGTGAGACAATACAAACAGGATAGGGGGAATGGAGAGTTGGGCCTGAGGATGGGGATGGGAGGAGTAGAAGGAAAAAAGGGGTACAGCTGAGTATAGGAGCAGGAAAGGGTCTACTCTGGCTGTTTGCCTACTCACTACAGTGCATCAGTCCATGGGTGGCTGGCTTAGGTGTGCACAGGATCTCGAAACTGAAGTGCCTGCAAGCTAGAGCAGATGGTAGCTTCTGGTTTGCGTTCCACAGTGGAGTGAAAATCCTGGAATCGCTGCAGCTGGCCCGGCAGATGTATGGATGAGCCTGGGCCAGCAGAGCCGAGAATGGGACTGGCCCAGTGGAGACTTAGAGCCATTTTACACTATCCCGTTTTCACCGGCCGGCAAAAAGCCAGCAAAAGCCGGACAGTTTTTTGCTGGCAGTCACTGCCCTTTCACACACATCAACTTTAAGCCATGTTTAATGCTGTGCACATGCACTGCCTCCTGGGACGGCACAGCCATGGCCCGGCAGCCATCCTATTCAGTGGATATTTCCGGCTGCAACACAGCAACCGGGCAGTGTCCGTGCCGTGTGAAAGGAGCAATGTGTTTTCATAAATCACTGAAAACAATGCAAGTCAAAAAGCCATCTAGCTTTTTGATGGTCGATGAAAACCAGCTAGTGTGAAATAACTCTTACAGTGTAGCCAAATCCGACACTGCTCCTAGCAGAGGCCTGCCCCCCAATTATACCCCTTTTCCACCTGTAGCACAGGTCGCAGCCGGGAGTTTGACACGGCTGCGACCCATGCTACAGCCCCCTTTCCCACAGCGCTCACCAGCCCGACATATTGCCGGGTTGTTGACGCTGCTAGTGACGCAGCAGGGGCGGCGCTGAGAGATCACATGATCTCCCAGCGACGCCCTTCCATACACTGTGAACGGGAGCCGTGTCGTATCGACACGGCTTCCGTTCACACTACACAGCTTACCGAGTTGAACACGTGTTCAACCCGGCAAGCTACCCGGGTAGGATTCCCGGATCACTTGATCCGGGAATTTGCAGGGGGGGCTAGTTCCACTAGGAAAAAACATGGGCAAATGCGCGCCCCCGCGCATTTACCCGTGTTTTTAAAGCTAGTGGAAAAGGGGTATGACTAAACAGTTTTCCAATAGACAATAAAGAGCTCTCATATCACTCTACTCCTACCAGGCATCTTCTGGTGCTAACACACCCATTTTAAGCTGCAGGGTCCTTCCCTCCTCTAGGGGAAATACAGGCAGAATACAGGGCCTGATGCTACAACACCTACACCAGCTACTACCCGGTCACATTCTTCACTCTCTCCTCTACAACAGCCGCTACCTGACCTCAGAAACCAGCACTTGCCTGCTACCAGTCCAGCTGAAGCAACTGAACCAGGGGTCTCACGCATGGCAGTGTCACCCGCGGCTGCTCTAGTTGACCAGGGCTCTCTACAGAT
Source organism: Pseudophryne corroboree (assembly GCF_028390025.1). Lineage (NCBI taxonomy): Eukaryota > Metazoa > Chordata > Amphibia > Anura > Myobatrachidae > Pseudophryne > Pseudophryne corroboree. The sequence continues at coordinate 888,615,387 of NC_086444.1, read as the reverse complement.
GCTCCACAGCTCCTCTCTCACCTGGTGCTGGGTGGCTCCTCTCCTTGTTGCGATGCCATCACCAGACTCGCCTCCATTGGGATGTCTCAGTCTTTTGCAGCGTCTGACTCCTGGAGGTACTCCAGGCAGGGTACTCATTGCGGGGGTCCTTCCGCAGCGCTCCGCTCTCACTGCCTGCACGCACTCGGGTTATGCAGCAGGAGTCCTCTTCAGCAGCTGGGATCGCCTCTGGTCCCGCCGCAGCCAGTGTCCTGTGATCTCCTCCAGCCTTCCACAGCAGGTGCATGTCCATTTTTCCGGTGGCGGGACTCTTCAGGGTCCATTGGCGCGTCACTTCCCTGCCCTCAACCATTCTGGCAGCCGCAGAGATAGCCTATACACAACCGAGGTCCTGACATGGTCACCTTAGTCTCACGTAGGAGGGGCTTCTGTCGGCCGGGTGGGGGAGGAGATGTGCTGTGGTGGTGACAGGAAAAATGTTCTCCTGTCACCACTGGCTGCAATGCCTGGGATGCTGTGGGCCATACTTGCCTACCTGACCCTCTCCATGAGGGAAAAAATGCTCTGTTCCTGGACTTTCCTGGTAATGTATGATTGCCATCACCTGTGGTGAGCTAGTTAATTGACAAGAAAGGTGTTTCACCATAGGTGATGACAATCAGACATTACCAGGAAAGTTCAGGAACAGAGCATTTTCTCCCACATGGAGAGGGTCAGGTAGGCAAGTATGCTGTGGGCCTATTTTCAATGGAGGGCTTGGAGCTGCAGCTCCATCCGCCACATTGTTAATCCGGCTCTGGAGTAGGTGTGACATGAGCAGTGAGTGGGTATGTGTGACTGTGAGTGGGAATGTGTGAAAGCGAGGGGTGAGTGGGTATGTGTTACAATGAGGGGTGAGTGGGTATATCATACTTACCGACTTTATGGCTGCTCTCTCCAGGTCGGCTCAGCAGGGAGCGGGGCACGGTAGTGACGAGCAGAGGGGGGCGGGGCAGAGGTGGAATGGGGGCAGGGTGGAGGCGGGGTGGGGCATGGCTGATGGATCACGTCATTTAAGCCACGCCCCCCCACTGTGTAATGCCTCTGTTACCGGCATTATACTGCAGGGAGTGTGGCTATGATGACATGATTCAACAAGAATCATGTCATTGACTGCTCAGACCGCCCACTTTACTCACTAAGTGGGTGGCCGGGCAGGGGGGACGACAAAAATCGGGAGACTTGCCTGCTCTTCCGGGGGGCCGGGAGGGTCACCAGATTTTCGGGAGCCTCCCGGCCATTCTGGGAGAGTAGGCAAGTATGGGGTATGTGTGACAGTGAAGGGTGAGTGGGTATGTGTTACAATGAGGAGTGAGTGGGTACATGTGACAATGAGTGGGAATGTGTTACAGTGAATCGTGAATGGGTACGTATGATGGTGAGGGGTGAGGGGGAATGTGTGACGGTAAGCGTTGAGTGGATACGTTTGACAGTGAATGGTGAGTGGGAGTGTGTGACAGTGAATGGTGAGTGGGAATGTGTGACAGTGAGGGGTAAGTGGGTATGTGTGACAGCAAGGGGTGAGTGGGTATGTGTGACAGTGAGTGTGTATGTGTGACAGGGATGAATGTGTATGTGTGACAGTGAGGGGTGAGTGGGAATGTGTGACAGCGAGGGGTGAGTGGGTATGTGTGACAGCGAGTGGGAATGTGTGACAGCAAGGTGTGAGTGGGTATGCGTGACAGCGAGGGGTGAGTGGGTATGTGTGACAGTGAGGGGTGAGTGGGTATGTGTGACAGCGAGGGGTGAGTGGACATGTGTGACAGTGAGGGGTGAGTGGACATGTGTGACAGTGAGGGGTGAGTGGACATGTGTGACAGCGAGTGGGAATGTGTGACAGTGTGCAGTGAGACGGAATGTGTGACAGGGGGGAGGGGCGGCATACATTGACTGAGTAGGGGCCTGCCTGCTACATTGGAATGGGGGGGGGGGGGCTACCGTCACTTTAAGAGTCAGCTGGGGCTGAACAGGGCTGATAACAGAAGATGAAGCCTGTTTTAGTGAGATAACAGGCCAGGCTCTGCAAGGTCCAGCACTGAAACCTCCCTCACATCGGCCCTCATTCCGAGTTGATCGCACGTAGCAACGTTTTGCCGCTCGTGCGATCAACTTTACGCCGCCTATGGGGGAGTGCATTTTAGCATAGCTGGGCTGCGATCGCTTGTGCAGCCCTGCTAAGCTAAAAAAGTTTCCTGCAAAACAAAACCAGGGTCAGACTTACTCACCCTGTGCGACGAAGGTCCCAGGATTGACGTCAGACATCCGCCCTCCAAACACCTGGACTCGCCTGCGTTGGCCTCACCACGCCTGGAAAATGGTCAGTTGATGCCCCGGAACGCCTCCCGCCTGTCAGTCTTCTTGTGATCGCCGCTGCGATCACTTTTACCACCTGCGGCGTCGGTAATGATGCGTGTGCGCAGTTCCGACCCGTTCGCACCACTGCGACAAACTGCAGTGTGTGAACAGGCCGGAAAGACCCCCAATGTGCCATTTAAAAATACAAGCAGCCCATTTAATTTCTAATGCAGTGTCCTGCAATTTCCCTTTGGTGGCTAGTTTTTGCAGATGTGCACATGCGTACAATAACACAGATTTGGGCATTCAGTTGCAACAATGTGAAAAGGTAATTAAAATTAAATTGATTAAAAGATAATCTTAAACCTTAATTTAAAAAAAATAAAACATTTTGAAAATGTACCCATTCACCTGTTAGCAGGTCCCATATCCCATTACTTATACCCCACAAGCACATTCTATTGCGCTTTACAACTGAATTATATTATTACATTGGCCCTCATTCCGAGTTGATCGGTCGGTATTTTTCATCGCATCGCAATGAAAATCCGCTTAGTACGCATGCGCAATATTCGCACTGCGACTGCGCCAAGTAATTTAACAATGAAGATAGTATTTTTACTCACGGCTTTTTCATCGCTCCGGCGATCGTAATGTGATTGACAGGAAATGGGTGTTACTGGGCGGAAACACGGCGTTTTATGGGCGTGTGGATGAAAACGCTACCGTTTCCGGAAAAAACGCAGGAGTGGCTGGAGAAACGGGGGAGTGTCTGAGCGAACGCTGGGTGTGTTTGTGACGTCAAACCAGGAACGACAAGCACTGAACTGATCGCTCAGGCAGAGTAAGGTTGAAGTTACTCAGAAACTGCAAAGTAGTTTGTAATCGCAATATTGCGAATACATCGGTCGCAATTTTAAGAAGCTAAGATACACTCCCAGTAGGCGTAGGCTTAGCGTGTGTAACTCTGCTAAATTCGCCTTGCGACCGATCAACTCGGAATGAGGGCCATTGTAAAGGTGCATACACACTGGGCGTTTTTGCCTAGTCACGCAGTGGTAGACAACCCTGGTCCTCGAGAGCTACCAACAGTTCATGTTTTCCAGCTCACTTAGCAGGTGCACAGGTGTAGTCATTACTAACTGACACATTTTAAAAGATCCACAGTTGGAGCTAATTATTTCACTTGTGATTCTGTGAGGAGACCTGCAAAACGTGAACTATTGGTAGCTCTCGAGGACCAGGGTTGGCTACGCCTGGCCTAGTGTGTATGTGACACTCTGAAACATACACCTGTGGTCTGGGGGTTATATATAGTAAACTGTAGTGCCAGAAGCCGTGCTGGGCAGATCCACCGCTGAAGGGAGCAGGGAGGAGCGTTGGTCCGTAGAGAGTCACCAGTAGCTGCACGGCATCCAGCGGGGCAGCAGCCGGTAAATGACGGGAGTTATGACCAGTGCGTGAGGAGAGGCTCGCCCGCTGTGCAGAGAGAGAGGGAGAGAGAGCAGAGAAGACATAGTGAGCAGGTAATTCGAAGTGCTCACAGCCCCACTACAGACAAGCCAAACCCAGTTTGCCAGCACTTAGACCTAACCTGTCCCAGCCAGCGGCAGCCTTAGCCGGCATATTCCCCTTCCACATACAGTAAGTGGGAGACTTAGTGCAGCCATTAGGACAAGAGCCCCTGCAGACAGCTCTCTTTCTACCTCAGTAAACCACATGCTGCCAGCCAGCCGCTCAGCCCGCAATCTATCCGAAAGGTTGTATATCTAACTAGGAGAGACTATACCACATATTTAGACTCCACTAATTGGAAGCATAGTGAGGAACTTGTCTATAAGTAAAGAGTCCTGTGGATAGATCAAGTGTACTTCTGTTACAAGGTGCTGAAGCCAGCTAATACTGACCACAGAGAGAAAAACGCTTTAGACTGAGTGACCTGTATTGCCTATCCATTAACCTGCTCCATCTGCCAGGGTTAGACTCTGTACTGCTTGTAATATGCTTTTGCAATCCTTTCATCACCCTGCTTCTGCTGAGGGACAGTGATATGCTGTTGCTTCTTGGGAACTGAACTGAGCCACCTCTTGTTAATTTTACTATGACTGGTTTAAGCCTCTCTGACATTATTGACTGCTTTAATAATCCCATTGCTAACCGTTAATCTCTGCATACACATTCCTGCTAGACCATCCTGCTTGCCACAGTAACTACTGTATGCTTCTAATGGACAAGGTTTTGATAGCCTAGCATTTACCCAGCTGCTTGATTAGACTATAAAGACATTATAGGAAATTCTTCAGTGCAGCCTAACCCACACAACTTAGAGTGGATAATAGAGAGACTACCCTAAATTCTGTATTCAACATTTTAGCGTGAGATTGTAACTTGGTGGACATTTATGGGTCATTATTAGTGCTTAGTATACTAATGCCAATGTAAACTATATGTTGGGATATCCTACCAGTATACTGTAATTCTACACGGTTATGTGCAACGCTATTTAGTATTTGTGCATGTATTGTTTTCATCATATTGTGAGTTGTACTTTGTTGCTTACTCCATTAAACCCACAGTGGTGACCAGTTTGTTCCCGAATAATAAAAATTCTGTCACCGCCCTAACGTGTGGTGACTATTGTATTGAGTCCTCTGGGGTTGAGGTTCTTTGTCCCCCTGCCTAGGGTTCCAGCAGTAGATCTGGTCCAAGAGGTGATCACAGGCGAAGAATCCAGGGGGTAAAATTACTAAAATGGGAGTTCTATTTAAGATGGGGTGTTGCCCATAGCAACCAATCAGATTTTATTTCTCATTTATCTAGCACCTTCTAGAAGATAATACCTGGAATCTGATTGGTTGCTATGGGCAACATCCCATATTAAATAGAACTCCCGTCTTAGTAAATTTACCCCCAGGTACGTTAACCGACACCTGCACTTGCAACAACACAAGACTGTACATGCATGTTACATGTATGCATAGTGATGCATCGTGTACATTGCTGGCAGGAAAATAGCTCAGTTCATACACACTGAGCTATTTTCCCTGTACCAGCGATGTTCACGGGGGGTTGAAGCACTTTCCACAGTAGGACACTATGGAAAGTGCTTCACTCGGCTGTACAAACAGCCTGACGGATGGCGGCGGCTAGCGATGATGCGGGAGCGAGCATCAGCGCTCACCGCTCATCGCTAGCCCATACACACTGGACGAGTTTGAGCTCAAAGTAGCTCAAAATGCCAAAAGTGACCTACTTTGAGCTCAAAATCCCCCAGTGTGTATGGGCCTTTAATAGCTGTAGAGTTTGGCACACACACTGCTAACAAATAATGTAAGGCATAAATCAGAAACTAAACTATAGTGCTACGGATTGTTTTAGGAAGGGGGCCCCAAATCGGTGTCTTGCTTAGGGCCCCCTGAGATCTAAATCCACCTCTTCCTGGAACGGCATCTCTCAGCCAGTATCGCTGCTGCAGTGCTACTCAGAGTATCCTTTAGATGCTCTAAGGAGGAACCCTGCAGTCTCTGCAGCCCCACAGAGCATCATGAGGACAATTTGGGCAGTGCTTCATTTACCAGCGCCTTTGGGACATCATCAGTCAGTGGTGTGAAAATCTGTGTTTTTGCTGACATACATTAAGGGATTACTGTTTATGGTTGCAATGTAATCATCGGCTGTAGATTCAGCTGGTGATAAGAATCAACAGGTTTATATGAAGTTGGTTTTCCACATGCTTTACATGGGGAAGTTTGATGCAGCATTACATGTACCACCATAGTATGTTTTCTGTTACTGCCAGCTCAGGGTGTTGACAACAGAGGAAATATAATAATTCTGCATTTTGTAAATAAAGCATTTATCCAATGAACAATGGGGGTAATTCTGAGTTGATCGCAGCAGGAACTTTGTTAGCAGTTGGGCAAAACCATGGGGGTCATTCCGAGTTGTTCGCTCGCAAGCTGCTTTTAGCAGCTTTGCACACGCTAAGCCGCCGCCTACTGGGAGTGAATCTTAGCTTCTTAAAATTGCGAACGAAAGATTCGCAATATTGCGATAAGACATCTCTGTGCAGTTTCTGAGTAACTCGAGACTTACTCAGCATCTGCGATCAGTTCAGTGCTTGTCGTTCCTGGTTTGACGTCACAAACACACCCAGCGTTCGCCCAGACACTCCTCCGTTTCTCCAGCCACTCCCGCGTTTTTCCCAGAAACGGTAGCGTTTTTTCGCACACACCCATAAAACGGCCTGTTTCCGCCCAGAAACACCCACTTCCTGTCAATCACACTACGATCACCAGAACGAAGAAAAAACCTTGTAATGCCGTGAGTAAAATACCTAACTGCATAGCAAATTTACTTGGCGCAGTCGCACTGCGGACATTGCGCATGCGCATTAGCGACTAATCGCTCCGTTGCGAAAAAAAAATAACGAGCGAACAACTTGGAATGACCCCCATGTGCACTGCAGGGGGTGCAGAGAGAGTTAGATTTGTGTGGGGTATGTTCAAACTGAAATCTAAATTGCAGTGTAAAAATAAAGCAGCCAGTATTTACCCTGCACAGAAACAAAATAACCCACCAAAATCTAACTCTCTCTGCAAATGTTATATCTGCCAAACCTGCACTGCACATGGTTTTGCCATGGTTACCCCCACAGTACATACAATTATGTACATGAATTCATATGTAATGTTACTGATACATCTCATTCAATTACCTTTTCTGATGGATCAGAATAGACTAGACTTGACTGTCGTGTGAGTTTAATATGCCATTATTATGTGCTATAATGACATGAGAAAAGTCAGAATCTGCAGCTATTTTAATGTCAACTATTTTATTCTTTGAAATATAAATAATTGATTGAAGTACCAGACTCCGAATGAGCTACAAATACATATTTATGAGTGTTTCTACCATAAAAAGATTGCGGTTATGTATTGTGAGGGATCCAAAATATAATTTCAAGCCTTTAATGATTCAGAAAATAGCAAGTCTTCGCTATTCTTTTTTTTTCCTTTTCTTTCTTTACTAATTTGGTTCTTCTTTGAAATTATGTTTCTTGGGTACTCTCTTGGAGCATAAACAGATATAGTATTCTATTTAGTAAACCAAAAATGTGTATTCTATTCTATAGCATTTTAGTGAGAGAAAATAATTTTTTTCTGTTTCTTTCTATTGCAGGAAAAAGCTGAGATTAATATCTGTCCCACATTGGCACACACAAGTAATTATACAGACAGATAAAACAATGTTAATAAAAGAAACAAACAAAATAAAAAGTATTTTTAAGTGTGATATATATAAAATAGAGAGAGAGAGAGAGAGAGAGAGAGAGAGAGAGAGAGAATTAGGCTATGTGGCGTTACTGAGTCACTGATTCGGTGTGGAGATGAGGGATCCCCCACACAAGTTGAAAAGGGAATATGCAGTGGTGTATTTATAATGGGTGCAGTATGTGCGGTGTACACAGGTGCCCGGGGTCCAGGGGGTCATACACCGTACACCCTGCACCCAGTTTTTTTCAATACTTACCCCCCGGAGTTCCACGTCGGCAGCAGCGCTGCAGGAATCACCAGGAAAATGGTGCAATGGTTTTTGTGCATGCACAGTAACAACATCTCTGGGAAAATGTCCGCCACACCATTTTCCAGGAGACCGCCGCGTACGCACTAGACTCTGGGACAGCGCTAGGTTACCCTAGTGATTCTAGTGCCCAGAGTCTACAACACTGCTGCCAAGAGAGCAGTGGGTTAGATGGCTATAGAGAGGCTATAGCAGCCAAGCCAGGCCAGCAGAGGTCAGGAAGCCTGTGGTCATATCTGCAAGAAGCAGGCAGGACTGAGACTTTTTGTGAAGCATTTGCAGACTAGTTGCCCCTAGCTAGATAGGGCTGGTAAAGTGAGATAGGTTCCTGGAAGAGGTCTAGGCTATTATTTTCTGTAACTTTATGCTGGCAACATTAATGCATCATACATTTATGAAAACCCAGAAAAGCTGCATGATGATCCTTATTTCAGCACCCAAACACTGCCCCACTGACCACAGAACATGTATGGAGATACACCTTATCAGGCCCAGTTCTTTCTGTTCGCAGCACAAATCCTGTAACAATATAAAGCTCCCTGAGCATACTCAGTATGTGTAAGAAAATTAGCTTCCAGACACTATATCTATGAACATGTACAGTAGGTATTCCTGTTCTCCACCCAGTGCGTGGATTGGGAACTAAATGTGGCTATATTTTATATAGAGATGAGTGGGTTCAGTTCTCAGAGACTTCACGATCCGAGCTGGGAACCGAGTCCAGCTCGGTACTTCCCGCCAGACTCAGATCCCAGAATGAGGCAAAACGTCATCATCCTGCTGTCAGATTCTCGTGGGTTTTGGATTCCAAATAAAGAGCCGCACGTTGCCGCCATTTTCACTCCGGACTTGGAGAGTGAGGCAGACAGACCTCTGTCTCTCTCTGTGGGTGGTGGCGTCAGGTGGGGTCAGTGTGTGCTCTCCAGGGGTGCTGTCCTGTCTCTGTGGTGTCCCTGTGATGTTAGGGGTGTTGCACTGGCTGTCCCTGGTGTTTCATGTGCTGTTAGGGGTGCTGCAGCTATACATGGGTGTTGCTGTCCTGGCTGTCACTGTGTTGTACAGGGGGCAGGGGCACTGTCCTCCTGTATGCTGCAAAAATAAAGGGGTGCTGTATCAGGGTCTTGTATGCTGTAAAAATTCAGGGGTGCTGTGAAAATAAATGTACACTGGCCATGTCTTGTATGCTGTAAAAATTCAGGGGTGCTGTGAAAATAAGTGTACACTGCCCTGTCTTGTATGCTGTAAAAATTCAAGGGTGCAGTGAAAATAAATGTACACTGGCCCTGTCTTGTATGCGGTAAAAAACAGGGGTGCAGTGAAAAAAAAATGTACACTGGCCCTGTCTTGTAAGCTGTAAAAATACAGGGGTGCTGTTGTTAAAATAGAAGTACACTGTCCCTGTCTTGTATGCTGTAAAAATACAGGGGTGCTGTTGTTAAAATAAAAGTACAATGGCCCTGTCTTGTATGCTGTAAAAATACAGGAGTGCTGTTGTTAAAATAAAAGTACACTGGCCCTTTCTTGTATGTTGTAAAAATACAGGAGTGCTGTTGTTAAAATAAAAGTACACTGGCCCTGTGTTGTAAAAATACAGGGGTGCTGTTGTTAAAATAAAAGTACACTGGCCCTGTCTTGTATGCTGTAAAAATACAGGGGTGCTTTTGTTAAAATAAAAGTACAATGGCCCTGTCTTGTATGCTGTCAAAATACAGCGGTGCTGCTGTGAAAATAAATGTACACTGGTCCTGTCTTGTATGCTGTACAAATACAGGGGTGCAGTGAAAATAAATGTTCACTGGCCCTGTCTTGTATGCTGTAAAAATACAGGGGTACTGTTGTTAAAATAAATGTACACTGGCCCAAATAAAGGGGTGCTGTTGTTAAAATAAAAGTACACTGGCCCTGCTCTGTATGCTGTACAAATATAGGGGTTCTGTTGTTAAAATAAAAGTATACAGGCCCTGTCTTGTATGCTGTAAAATTACATGGGTGCTGTGAAAATAAAGGGGCACTGTGCTGTAATAATAAAGGGGTGCTGTCCTGTGAGATGGAGAACAAAAATTTGGAGGAAAAACTAGTGGAAGATCAGGAACCACTTTCCAGTTCCTAGTACTAGTGCTGAAGCTGCTGCTGCCACCAGTCATGACATTGACGATGCAATTCCATCAACGTCATCTGCTAAGGCCGATGCCCAAAGTCATAGAGGGCATGTAAAATCCAAAAAGCAAAAATTAATAATCAGAAAAATTTTTTATCTGATGAGAAACGTAAAATTGGCAATATGCCATTCACAACACGGCGTTGAAAGGAAAGGCTAAGGCCTTGGCCTATGTTCATGACTGGTGGTTCAGCTTCTCATGAGGGTGGAAGCCGTCCTCCCTTTTGAAAAATTAAAAACAAATTAAGCACAGGAAAAAAACAACTGTGCATTCAGAGATATCACAAATACCCAAGGAGAGTCCAAGTGTGTCCGCGGTTGCGATGTCGAGGCCTGACCTTCCCAAGACTGTGTGAAAAGACGAGACTTCTACCACCATTTGCACACCCCCTGCAAGTGCTGGGAGGAGCACCACCAGTCCAGTTGCTGATATTGATATTGAGGATGTCACTGTAGAAGTACACCAGGATGAGGAGGATATTAGTGTAGTTGGTGCTGAGGAGGAAGTTGACAATCAAGAGTCTGATGGTGATGTGGTTTGTTTGAATAAGGCACCAGTGGAGACAGTTGTTGCCCATGGGATTAAAAAGCCCATTGTCATGCCTGGGCAAAACATCAAAAAAGCCACCTCTTCGGTGTGGAATTATTTCTCCACAAATCTGGACAACAGGTGTCAAGCCATGTGTTGCCTTTGTCAATCCATAAAAAGTAGGGGTAAGGACGTTAACCACCTAGGAACATCCTCCCTTATAAGTCACCTGCAGCACATTCATCATACTGTAAGTCATTGTCAAGTTCAGAAACTTTTGGTAATAGCGTAAGCAATCCACTGGCACCTAAATCCCTTCTCCCTGTTGTACCAAAGCTCCTGCAATCCACACCAACAACTCCCGCAACATCAATTTCCTCCTCTCATATCTGGGATTCCTCCAGAGGATGCTTGAATGGTACGCCTACTGCTCCTGCCGCTGCTGTTGTTGCTGCTGGGAGTCGATCATCATCCCAGAGGGGAAGTCAGAAGACTTCTTGTACTACTTCAACTAAGCAACTGACTGTCCAACAGTCCTTTGCGAGGAAGATGAAATATGACAGCAGTCACCCTGGTGCAAAGCAGATTAATGAGGCCATAACAACTATGCTGGTAGTTAGAGCACTACATTTTGTCTACCGTGCTACATCCTAAGTTTAAAGCCTACGTTGTATCTCCCTTTCCGGCGGACACAAGTCTGCAGAGGTGCAAAGACCTGCTGGTGAGAAAATTGTCAACTCAAGCGAACGTGACCCGTCAACAGCTCTTCCTTCATTTTCTCCCGCAACTGGGGCTGCGAGGAAAAGAGTAAAATTTCCTAGCCCGCCCGCTGGGGGTGATGCAGGACTGTCAGGAGCAAGTGTTGACATCTGGTCCGGACTGAAGGAGCTACTGTCACTGCATATGATGCTGTCACCATTGAAAGAATGTTGGAGGATTATATCGGCGACAGCATCCAAGTAGGCATATCAGACTGTCCATATGTATACTGGCAGGAAAAAGAGGCAATTTGGATGTCCTTGGACAAACTGGCTTTATTTTACCTAAGTTGCCCCCCCCCCCCCCCTCCTCCAGTGTGTACTCCGAAAGAGTGTTTAGTGCAGCCGGTAACCTTGTCAGCGATCGGCATAGGAGGTTACTTTCACAAAATGTGGAGAAGATGATGTTCATCAAAATGAATTATAAATTCCTCCAGGAAGACCTTTACCAGCAGTTGCCTCCAGAAAATACACAGACACCTGTGATGGTTGAATCCAGTGGGGACGAATTAATACTTTGTGAGGATGAGGGTTGTACACACTGAAAGGGGTGAGGAATCGGAGGATGAGGGCGACATCTTGCCTCTGTAGAGCCAGTTTGCGCAAGGAGAGATTAATTGCTTCTTTTTTGGTGGGGGGATTAATTCCTTCTTTTTTTGGTGGGGGCCCAAACAAACTAATCATTTCAGCCACAGTCGTGTGGCAGACCCTGTCGCTGAAATGATTGGTTTGTTAAAGTGTGCATGTCCTGTTTATACAACATAAGGGTGGGTGGGAGGGACAAAGGACAATTCCATCTTGCACCTCTTTTTTTCTTTGCATTATGTGCTCTTTGGGGCCTTGTTTTTAAAACTGCCTTCCTGTTTGCCACTGCAGTGCCACTCCGTGTTTGTGCCGCTCACTCGTGTCGCTTAGCTTAGTCATCCAGCGACCTCGGTGCAACTTTGTGGCCTAAAAACAATATTGTGAGGTGTTCAGAATTGACTGGAAATGATTGGAAATGAATTTCATTGAGGTTAATAATACCGTAAAATCAAAATTACCCCCAAATTCTGTAATTTTAGCAGTTTTATGTTTTGTTTTTTTTTCAAAAAAATCCAGATCCAAAGCCAAAACCCGATAGGGTGGATTTGGCAGAACCAATACAGATCCAAAATTCGAATGGAGATCCAGATCCAAAACAAAACACAAAGGGCGGGATGTACTAAAGCAAAAATGCGGTAAAACCCCCGAAAACGGGGGTTTTACCGCATTTTCATATTTACTAACACCCTACCGCCGCATTTTCGGCATCCAGGGTATCGCCATCTCTGGATGGCGATACCCTATAGAAGCCTATGGGCTTCTTTTCACCGACCGCCGCAACCCGCCGACACCGCCGCAGACGCCGACCCTTTCCCCCCCAGCTTACTTTCCTCCAGGCTGCCCTGGACCCGGAAGGTAATCTCCTCCCCCTAGCAATGCAGCCGGACGTCCTTCCGGCTGCAAGGGGGAGGAGGAGGTGCCGAGGGCAGCCTGCTGCTGCTTCCCGCCATCTAGCCTGTGTGGGGTCCCCTGGGAGGTGACGGAGACCCCCCGCAGACCACCTAACAGTTATCGCAGGGGGCCTCTGTCACCGCATCGCGATGTTGATTGCATATGTTAGTACATATGCGATCAACATCGCTGCGGTAACCGGCAAGGGGCGGCGATGTAAATACATCCCGCCCACAACCTGAAAAGTATCCGACGCACAGCTCTAATTTTATGTATTATACAGGGGGAATTCTCAGTGCCGGGGTTGCAGCGCTGTGGGTGTTTGATCACATTGGCTGGGCTCATGCACATTTTATATTTGATCTTTGATGAAGGAATAATAATTTCTGAAATGTTAGACTTTACGGTGGTTGGTACAGTGGTTGTTATTTCATCTTATGAAGTCTGTTGAGTGCCGCCTCCATTTCTCTATATGCTACCTTACTGTGGATGGCACCGGGGTGATTGCATGATATATACTTCTCTATATTTCTCTAAATTAAAAACACTTTCCCAAGACTATAGTAGTCCTGACTGACTCCCAACAAGCTATCCACCATTGGGACACCAAGTGAGGTTTGGATTCTTTTCAACCTAGCACTCCACAGCTCTATGATGCCCCTAAGCTCTGGCACAATTGGTGCCTATACATTCTCCATCCTGGACCTTGACATAGGTTAATGGGTTTAAAACAAAAAGTAATGATGGGCTAGAGTTCAAGAATTATTACCATGTCTAGGAAATGTGTGTCAAGATTTTTGTATAGTTGAAAATAAAATGATGACTCTTTATAGTCAAATGTTTTTTAATAATCAAAATAGTTTTACCTAATTACATAAATGTTGGAAGACAGAAATACAATATAGACAGACAGGTGGAAGACAGGTTCCAAGGACAGACTCTCTGGCACTAGGAGACAGACTTATACCCCTTTCACATCAAACTTATAACCTGAGTTATTGCCGGTGCAACCCGGATCCATATTTGGTGTTAAATGGTCTACCCAGGTTGTGTTACCTGGGAATCCGACTCCGGTACTTAACAGGGTTGTACCCGAAACCGGTCCGGGTAGCTCACAGTGTGAATGGTGTGTCAAGAGTCACCTGACCTGGAACACAATTACAGCATTTGAAGAGTTGAATCACCAGTGCTTGGAGATAATGTCATCTCCAAGAGCTGGCAGAGGCGAGAACTGAGATTAATGAGGAACCAGCCTGCGGTGTGAACAGGGTTTCAAGCAGCTGTGACATGGCTTATAACCTTGTTCAATAACCCATGATGGACCTGGGTATTTTGGTGTTAGTATTACACATCAGACAAACACGCTGACAGTACACAGGGTGGATATAATAGGGTGTGAGAATCAGGCAGTGAGAGAATAAGGGAGAGTTTTCATGGTTTTTTTTTTAAAGTGGCAGTCATTTACATAGCAAAATCAACCTGGTTTTGCATGTAAATGATTGCCACTTTAAAGAAAACAGGAACACTCTCATAAAAACCTCTCACTTTCTGATTCTCACACCCTATTACATTACCGCAATTGATGTATAACTCAAGGCATATTCTGGCACTGTGACAGTCCAGGGACACTGCGTTCTGTGGGCACTGGCATGACAATCAGAAGTTGCAGCAAAAGCACAAGTTTCTTCCTCACTGGGATGTACACTGCTTTTCTATTGTAATATTCCCATCTGTCTATGACAGAAAATCTGTTTCAAGTGAGAAATCACTTTCTGTGCGTTGAAAAGAAACATGCATAATCTGGCCATCAATAAAGTTACACCAATTCAGGAAGTAGCCAATCAGGCCAGGTCGGAGGTGGACTGGGATGAAAAACCAGCTTGGGAAATTTATGGAAGCAGCCTTAATAGTGCCAGGGTCTGTTGAGGCGGTAGGGTCAGTTAAGATGTTGAAGCATTGTACACTAGTATACCCCATAATGGGGGTTTAGAAGCAGTGCGAATGTTTCTTGATAAGGATGAGAACATTACTGTGGAAAAGAAAACTTTTTTATTAGAATGCATTCAATATGTCTTAAATAATAATTATTTCAAATTCCAGGATAATTATTTTAACCAGGATTGCGGAGTGGCGATGGGGACTTCATATGCTCCGAGCCTAGCAAATCTATACCAAGGCAAATGGGAGGAGGAGACTGTGGAAAAAAGCAATAATCCATTTTTGTCTTTTATACATCTATATAAAAGATTTATAGATGATATATTAATGATTTGGTCAGGTGATGAACTTATGTTTGATAACTTCATGTCTTATTTGAATAAGAACTGTTTTAACCTTCGTTTTACCTCAAATATTCAAAAAGATAAAATTAATTTTCTTGATCTAACCCTGGATAGTACTGGGTGTAATATGGGAGATAATATAAGAACTTATACATATATCAAGAAAACAGATAGAAACAGCTATGTACACTATCAGAGTTGCCATTACAAAAAATGGCTGGATAACATACCGTACTCACAATTCATTCATTTAAGACGTAACTGTTCGGACTTGGTTACCTTTGATGAACAGGCTTCCATTTATAAACAACGGTTTAATAGTAAGAAATACCCAGAAAATGTTATTGAAGAAAGCTATACAAAGGCAAGAGATAGGAATAGAGCAGAATTAGTAGTCTATAAAGAAAGGGAAAGAAATAATAATAAAAAATTTGGAATCCCCTTTGTAACAAGATTTAATACAAAGGGAGCTAGTATTAAGAGGATATTACAGAAACACTGGGGAATATTATGTCTTGATCCACTTTTAAGTGATATTATACCTACACAACCACAGGTAGTGTATAAAAGATCATGTTCATTAAAAAAATAAATTGGCGCCAAGTAATTTAAAAAAGTATATCAGATGAGGATAAAACTAGAAAACTGGAAGGATTCTTTGCATGTACTAAATGTAAAGTATGCCAGTTTGTAAGTAAAGATAATAAGCAGTTTTTTAATTCAGCAAATATTAAATCCTGGAAGATCAAAGGGATATTAAGTTGCCTGAGTACCTTTGTGATATATCTACTGGAGTGTAAATGCGGAAAACGCTATGTAGGAAAAACAAAACGCATATTAAAACTCCAGATTTTGGAACACACACATAATATATTAAATAAAGTGGAAAATCATAGCGTTCCACGTCATTTCAAAGAGTGTTGCGAATCTAAATTACAGGGATTCTCATTTAAAGCTATAGAAAAAATTCAAGTAGATGAGAGAAAGGGAGATATATTAAAACGCTTGTCGCAGCGAGAAACATTCTGGATTTACACATTAAATACTTTTGTGCCTTTTGGATTAAATGAGGGATGTGACATTGTTCCATTTTTGCGTGATTAATTGGTTGTTCGTGACAGGTGTGCATGAATGGTAGTGGTTTATCCCGTTTCATGCATGCAACATTTAAAGATTAATAAATCACCAGGGCCCGATGGCATTCATTCAAGGGTTCTAATGGAGCTTCACTCTGAACTGGCAAAACCGCTATCTTTGATCTTTAAGGATTCAGTTATATCAGGTATGGTTCCCAAAGACTGGCGTATAGCGGAAGTAGTGCCTATATTCAAAAAGGGAAGTAAAGCTGAACCAGGTAATTATAGACCAGTTAGTCTTACATCTATAGTGGGGAAAGTATTGGAAGGTATTCTAAGAGATAGTATTCAGAAGTTCCTTGAAACCAATAAGGTCATTAAAAGGAATCAACATGGGTTTATGAAGGACAGATCCTGTCAAACCAACTTACTTGGCTTTTATGAAACAGTAAGCGCAAACCTAGATCAGGGTAAAGACGTGGATGTAATCTTTTTAGACTTTGCCAAAGCGTTCGATACTGTACCACACATGAGACTTATCTACAAGCTACAAGAATCAGGGCTAGGAAGCACAATATGCACTTGGGTCAAAAACTGGTTAGATAATAGGGAGCAGCGCGTTGTGGTTAATGGATCTTTTTCAACTTGGACTGAAGTGCTAAGTGGTGTGCCGCAAGGCTCAGTATTAGGACCGCTATTGTTCAATATTTTCATTAACGACCTAACAGAAGGTCTAGAGAGCATGGTGTCAATTTTTGCAGATGATACCAAATTGTGTAAGGCTATAAATACAGAGGAGGATGCAGAGTCTCTTCAGAACGACTTAGTTATATTAGAAGCATGGGCAGCCAAATGGAGAATGCGCTTCAACACAGACAAGTGTAAGGTAATGCACTGTGATAACAAGAACAAAAATTACACCTACCTACTAAATGGGGTAAAATTAGGGGATTCTGTACTGGAAAAGGACTTTGGTGTCCTCATAGATAGCAAGCTAAGCAGTAGTACCCAAAGTAGGACTGCAGCAAAGAAGGCTAATAAGATATTAGCATGCATAAAACGGGGTATTGATGCTAGGGACGAGAGTATTATACTCACGTTATATAAATCACTAGTGAGGCCACACCTTGAATACTGTGTACAATTCTGGGCACCGTACTACAAAAAGGATATCCTGGAGCTTGAAAAGGTACAGAGGAGGGCGACCAAACTAATTAAGGGCATGGAGACGATGGAATACAAGGAAAGGCTTGAAAGACTAGGCATGTTTACATTGGAAAAGCGGAGACTAAGAGGGGATATGATCAACATCTACAAATATATAAGGGGACAATACACAGAGCTTGCGCGGGACCTGTTTTTGGTTAGATCAACACAGAGGACTCGTGGACACTCGCTCAGGTTAGAGGAGAGGAGATTCCGCACAATACGACGTAAAGGCTTTTTCACGGTAAGGACAATACGTGTTTGGAATTCCCTGCCCGAGGGAGTTGTAATGGCGGAATCTGTCAACACCTTTAAGAATGGGTTAGATACATTCCTAATGGATAAGGATATCCAGGGGTATGGTGCATAGTCATGCATTATAGTTACTATAAATAGGGATAAAATGCAACGGCTGACAGCAGCATCAGTCAGAAATTTTAGTCAAATCATCATGCATAGGAGACCACAAATAGGTTGAACTCGATGGACAATTGTCTTTTTTCAACCTCAGATACTATGTTACTATGTTACTATGTTACGGACGATTGGATCATGCAAGTGAGTATTTACTCTTTATATAAAAACTACCATTGTTATCATGTACCCTGTAGTATTGTAGTGGGTAGTAATGTGTTAAAGACTTGTGATCATGTAGGAGATCACTTGTGTACTGTGAACTCCTCTATGAATATCGCTCTGTGCGAGAACGGCAGTGGCGATGTCCCGGTTCCTGCATGTGTAGCGCGGCATTGGGAGGGTTAATAGTGCAGAAAGTGATCACTATCCTGGTTATTATGTGTTCTAATCATTTGATATGTGCTTTTTAATTTGTGATGAGTCAGGATCAATATTGACAAGCCGTCTAAATTTATAACTCTATAAATAACTTAAGATAAAGGGTTAAATTCTCGTAAAATGTGTATGTTTTTTAGAACTATTCGGGGGGAAAAAATCTTCAAACGGTTATTCTTATAAGGATCCTCTCTCAAAATCATTGTCCTAGTATGATTATATATTTGTGCGTAATAGTATTAATGAAATAATGAGAGAAACATGGGAAAGAACCGCCCAATATGGGTTTATAAGAGACATCTTCTGTGAATGCAAACCACACCCCTGACGAAGTCCCTGATTGGAAGAAATGCGTAGGGCGTGGCTTGGACGTGGACGTTGTGACGTCATTGACCGTGACCAGAGCGGGCACTGAGAGAAGTCTGCAGTACGGACGAAGTGGCTGAGTTGCAGTAGTCCACATATGCCGTTTATTTTAAACTGAAATGTATTTAAGCAGAATTTACAAGTAAAACTATATACTTTTTATTACTTATTTGCGCTCTCCAATTTGTTTACCAGTTTCCATTTTGCTCCGGTGGCACGGAGGGTATTGAAGTGCAAATGGACATTATTCTGGATAACCAAGGATTATAGCGCAAAGGACTGATTTCTGTATGTGTATATATATATATATATATATATATATATATAATGTGTGTGTGTAGGAAATCCCGCACTCTCGCCCATCCTAGATAACAGCTGGGGTGCCAAATCAGAGTCCAACCCACCAGCGGGTGGGACACATAGTACTGTGCAGTGTTTCCCACAATCGTGGTAATGATAGCACTCTCCAGACTTTAAATATTCATAAGCAAAAAATTAATTTCATGAAGAAAACGGAAAACATGTATACTCTCGCAGTTCCATATGTGGAATTTACCATTGTTTCGGTCCAAACCAGGACCTTTTTCAAGGTACGACAGCAGAGTCACAGCAACACAGTAGTAGCAGGTGTAGACAACAGGGAACTGGAACTGAGGACTGAGCCTCCCATGTACCTGTTAAATACCCATTCACTGATTGAAGAAAGGCGCCAGTCCCGCCCACGTCTGCTGGTCAGTGCGCTCCACCGGCCGGAGAGCACGCACCACTTCCAGTGATACCGGAAGTGTCCAGCCGGTGCGGGTATAGTTACTAAAATAAAGTGTATTACAGTGTGGCAGCGCTGAGAATATATATATGTGTAAAAACACCAGGTCATGAAGATAAATAGGGGTGAAGTGTGGTGCACAATACGGAGCACCAGAGCCGCCACATCTGGACACTGTTTGCGTTCCAGGGCTTGGAACGCAAACGTCGCTTCTGGTCGGGGCCGGGAGTGAGTCAAAATACAGAGGAGAAATAAATAAATACAGCACAAAGGACGTTAAGTGATCAATCCACTACATGGTCTCAAGCAAGCCTCATTCTAATGAGGAATCGCACAATGAAACTAAGTGCCCTTTGGGTAAAAAAGGTGATACCTTATGGTGATAAACTCACCTAAAGGTCAGAAGGTAACAGAGACCTGGGAGTAAGCAATTGCCAGAGTATAGTATACACTTACAAAAATAATACATGTAATACGTGATCAATGTAGACTTGATACAATAAGGCCAATGACACTTCTCAAGAGGTAAACATGTGCCAATGAGATAATGGGGGTTATATTATTATTTATTATTTATAACCAGTTATTTATATAGCGCACACATATTCCGCAGCACTTTACATAGAGAATATTTGGCCATGCACATTGGTCCCTGCCCCAGTGAAGCTTACAATCTATATTCCCTACCACATGTACACGTGCGCACATTCATACTAAGGTTCATTTTTGTTGGAATCCAATTGACCTACCATTATATTTTAGAATTTTGGGAGGAAACCGGAGTACCTGGAGGAAACCCACGCAAGTACGGGAAGAATATACAAACTCCACACAGGTAGAGCCATGGTGGGAATCGAACCCATGCCCTCAGTACTGAGAGGCAGTAATGCTAACCGTTATACCATCCGCACTGCACGTCGAAAGATAGACCACATGGTCCATGGTGCAATGCAGTTTGAATCTAATGCTGATAGGTCATCCTGTATGTGGATGCGAGAATGTGGGGCCTGTCAACATACTTCTACATGTAACACACCCTGTGCATTTATAGCAACCAGGTTTCCTCTCATGTAACCAAGTCGTGGTGCTAGTCTTGTTGGGACCAGCCATCGGTCTAAGTAGAAGTTGTTTAAGATTAGGGGCTTTGTGGTATGCCATCATTGGTGGATGACTTTTTTTCAACTTAGGATGCGTATCCGTGGCAATGATTGGCCAATTCTTGCTTATGGCACTACTGACTCTGCTAGACAAATGTATCATAAGTGGTAGTGAATACCATCCGATCTGATGCAGAAGAAGAGTTTGGACCGGGTATTGTGGAGTCAAACTTAGTTCTTGCCTTCCAAAGGCAATGTTGAACAACAAAAGAGCAGCCCCTCCAGCTATCCCTGCCAGCATCAGCAAGAGGTGGAATCAGCACTGGCAGGACTCCTGGCTGTACTGCTAAGTCTGAGGGGAGGAGCGGAGATGAGAGGGGAGGAGAGCGATCCCTCCTCCCGCTGTGGCCGGGACCCAATCGGCAAGTAGGCAAACACTGACTGTACTTTCTGTGCCCGGCAGTGCAGACTCTGGGGCACTGGTGGCAGGCGCAGCACTCACAGCGGCATATAATGAGTCAGTGTGACTTATTATAATGCTGGCGACTGTGGGCCTCTTCACTTCGGTGGGCCACGGTGCAATGCACTGGCTGCACCGTTAGTGGTTCCCCACTGGCCATAGGGTTTGTGCAAGTTTTGATGGTGTGACCCTAAGACCCCACACCAACATTGCTATGTGATTGGTTCACTCTGCCCACCAGGATCCTTTTACCCTAAAAATCTCATCTCAGAGGATAAAATCACAATTTCATAAATATTTCGAAAAAAAATTGCACTGACACTCCCCAAATAATATATAGGGCATCTGCTGCCCCCCAAGGATACAGAGATGGTCAATCACTTAAATTATTGAATCTACAACAAAGGGATGGGGGTATAAGCGACCAATGGTGTCATAAAATGTTCAAAATGAAAAAGGATCAGATACCCAATATTAAAAAAGTATTACAATTTATTAATTAAATCGAAGGATTTAACACTGTTCTATATAAAAAAATATATATATATATATAAAATAGGATAAAAATAAAGTGCAGTTTAAGTTTTCAAAAAGACAAGTAAGATAATTATCTTATCTGGATTAGAGGTCAGTAAAGGTAGGCTAACGCGTTTCATCTCTCAGACTTCATCAAGGGGTAAAGGCAGAATGGGACTGAGTGTCTATTTATACTTATAGTGGTCAGATATTCAATTATGACATCACATCCTGTTTAGCAACTTGACTAGATGTTCACTGAGACAATATCAATACTGGAGTGTATATATACATATTATAGACTGTTCTAGTGACATGCACAAAACCAAATGTTTTTAAACATAGAAAATGGATTAAATCACAGTTTATCTCCGAGAGCGGTACTTCCGCCTCTCTCCGGTGTCCGCGATCATGTTGTGCGCATGCCTGGTACTTCCGCCCCACTTCCGGGATCCTTGTGCGCATGCGCCCGCCACGGCACCAGGAAACAGCAGCCAGTAGAGCCAGGGTATTGATTGTAATCACTATCAGTTACAATATCCTCTATAGTGCGGTGGCCATTTTCTTGTAGTTAAATGTATTCTTTTCAGTGTGGCAGCCCTTTTAATGGAGACCCTGGTTAGTGCAGTGTATTACTGTATGTAGTGCTTATCCTCATGTATTAAACTCATGTTATCCTATAGATTGTAAGCTTGCAGGTAGGGTCCTATACCTCTCTGTCTGTATGTTAATTCTCAGTCTCATGCTATTGCTGTTTTGTTCCCGATTATAAAGCACAGTGAAATATTTATTAAGAAATGTTAATCATCATCATCATCATCATCATCATCTTGTAGTTAACCTTTTGGGTGCAAATATGTCTCAATCACAGCTTCTAGAAGAGAAGCTTTTTGCTTTCAGGTAACCTAGGCTTACAACATATGGCCCCTAGAGTGCAACTAAAAGCACAGAACATTTTTATCTGCATGTCACTGATCCAAACTACCCAAACATCATTATATGAAAAGAATGCTTGTTCGAAAATATTTACACACTGTATAACATGCTTGCCACAGATAAATAAAAAAAAAATTAGTCAACCATAACACTTTATCTATCTTATTTACATCATGTAAGACACTTTGACTAATGGACTATGACAGATATACATATCCATTTGTTTAAAATGAAGACTGTTTTTTTTTTTAATTAGTGCTTAATGCTTAATTGCCATGTTAGTGCTTTACAAAAAAAGTTTTCACAAGGAATCCTTACAATAAAAGCCATACAGTGTGAAATGTGTATCTGTGTTACCAAGTCTCTTTCAGGAAACCTGAATGCCGATTTGTGCAAGGAATCTGATCTAGGCACTTATGAGGATTTTATTCTTCGTGAGTTCCAGGGTGGGATGTTTTTATAGTTTTACCAGACTGCAGTGAGGAATAAAAGATTAAAGATTAGGATAGTAAAGGGGGGTACAAAAGTAGCAATTTTTTTCTTAATTTCCTTTCAATCTGGCTGTTTAGAAATTAAGCACGGATTGCACCGTGTGTATGCCCCATAGCGATAGCGCTATCGCTGGCTCAGATCTTGACTGCATGCAGTCAAGATCTGGCTAGATCGCCAGGCTCTCATTAAGCCTTGTGGTCTAGTATGGATTGGGCTAGCACACATCGCGCTGAGCCCGAATCGGTACGTGTGTACCACCCTTAACTGTTGCAAATTTGTCTTCTGACCAGCATGTCTCAATCTGTGTATAGTAGGTGATACAATCACGTAACATACAGTAATGGATTATCTCAAGCTATAGGGGCCCATTTATTAACATTATTTTTACTAAATAATGTGAAAAAGGGTGTTTTCACATCCTTTTCACATTATTTTAGTATCACCTGAATGTATTAATTTGGAGCAGATTTCATGAAAAACTGCTCCAAACCCTTTAATTCACTTTTTTTTTTAGTAATCCACATCGCATTCCCCATACTTATAATAAGAAATGTGATGTGGCCAAATTTACAAAAAAAAAAAAGTGTGACACAGCAGAGTGCCCTGTGAAAAAATAAAAAGTTGATAAAAAACCCCCCCATACTTATCAGTCCAGGGAACCGGTGTCCGCTGCTCCGCTGAGCGCTGCCGAGCACCAGGTCCCCTCATGTGCTGCGCTGTGACCCCCGGTGCAGTAAAATGACGCTGCAAAGTGGCATTAGCGCTATCCAGGGTTAATGAAGACTATTCCAGATGACTCCAAAAGGTTTTTTAAAATCTATAATTAAATAGTATGTTAACCTCAGACTTCCCAATAACGTTACAGTAACTTTAACATCAATCTGGTGTCTTAACTTCAAAAAAGTGCTTTACAAGCATACATACAATACATGCACAGCTCACATTGTGCATGTACTCTACAAAAAGGCTTTTTTGAAGACTACAGATCCTGCTGGAGGTTGCCACAGTGTAATTTCCTGCAGTCTACTGAAAGGAGATGTGGGGCTAGATGTAATAGGGTGCAAGTTCTGAAAACTCGCACATTTTCAGAATTGGCACATGCAATTGTCTGTGGGAACATACAAACTCGCACTAATTAAATATATTTCCACTACTGGCATGCCTCAAACTTGCATCCAGATGTTTTCCCATTTAAAATATACAACTCACACAATGTAAGCTTGCCCAAAACTATTTGTACAAAAATAAAAATAAAAAAAAAATTGCATTTTTTATAGACCTATTTCTGGCTGGCGAGGTTGTACCATACAAACCTCCAGAACTTATATGACCAGGTGAGAGATGATTTGGACTGCAAGAAGAAATGGCCAACAAATACCACCTCGGCGCATGTTATGGATTGCTTCAATGTAAGCAGCCACCATATACGGGGGTTGTCCGACCCATAAGAATATAATAATAAGGAAGAGGGGGATGGTGGCACTAAATAACAGCATTATCTAGATAGAACAATTGATAATTAAAAATATGGCATATTTAATATAAAGCAGTATTAAAAGACAGTATTGACATATTAAAATTGATCAGCAAATACAGTAAACACCCTGGATACATAGTAGTATTCAAAAAAGTGCTGGCAAACTTTTGTGGGTGTGTCCATTCCTATAATGCCACCTATCGGTGGAGGCTTCAAAGTTTATGAAAATTGTTCCCTTTATCTAGTCAGCAAAGGTATATTTAGCAGTGTCCACCATTTAATTGATTTAGACCTTAATGTTGCAATGGTAATGTTATGTGACTACAGTATATAGATGTATTGCAGAGGCCTGCTGACCCATGGGTTGATTGTAATTTCATGTTATTTGTTTCTGTTTTGGACTCATCTTCTTCTGTTTGGGGACGTCGCCTTTTGGCAGGAGTCTTCTTCCTTTGCCGTATAGCTGTGGAAACAAAAAAACAGGGGTATATTTACTAATGTTCCATTATGTTTTTTTGTGATTTTGCATTCGATTTGCATTCATTTGTTTTTTATTTTGGAGATTTACTAAATGCAAAATTGAATGTAAAATCAAATATAAAACCAAATACCACTCAAAATCGAATATCAACAAACATCTGTACTTTTAATAGAGATTAGCGGGTTCGGATCACAGAGAATTGAACCGAAGCATCCCGTTCCGAGCCCGGATTCGAGTCTCGGAAAACCAAAACGAGGCAAAACGTCATCATCCCGCTGTCGGACTTCTCGCGGGTTTTGGATTCCTTATAAATAGTTGCGCGTCACCGCCATTTTCACTACGGACTTGGAGAGTGAGGGAGACAGACCTCTGTCTCTCTGTGGATGGTGGTGTCGGGAGGGGTTAGTGTGTGCTCTGTAGGGGTGCTGCTGCTGTCACTGTGATGTACCTGTGCTGTGTTAGGGGTGCTGTCCTGGCTGTCACTGGTGTTTCATGTGCTGTTACAGGTGCTGCAGCTGTACATGGGTGTAGCTGTCCTCCTGTATGCTGTAAAATATAGGGGTGCTGGTGTTAAAATAACATTACACTGGTCCTGTATGCTGTAAAAATTCAGGGGTTCAGTTGTTAAAAATGAAAAGTACACATGTCCTGTATGCTGTATAAAATATAGGGGTGCTGTTGTTAAAATAACATTACATTGGACCTGTATGCTGTAAAAATTCAGTGGTGCACTTTTAAAAATTAAAAGCACACTGGTCCTGTATGCTGTAAAAATATAGGGGTGATGCTGTTAAAATAACATTACACTGGCCCTGTATACTGTAAAAATTCAGGGGTGTAGTAAAATCAATATACACTGGCCCTTTCTTGTATGCTGTAATAATTCTAGGGTGCAGTGAAAATCAATGTACAATGGCCCTGTCATGTACGTTGTAAAAATTCAGAGGTGCAGTGAAAATAAATGTACACTGACCCTGTATGCTTTTAAAAATTCAGGGGTGCAGTGAAAATAAATGTACACTGGCCCTGTCTTGTATGCTGTAATAATTCTAGGGTGCAGTGAAAATCAATGTACACTGGCCCTGTCTTGTATGCTGTATTAAATCTAGGGTGCAGTGAAAATCAATGTACACTGGCCCTGTCTTGTATGCTGTAAACATTCAGGGGTGCTGTTGTTAAAATAAAAGTACACTTGTCCTGTATGCTGTAAAAATACAGGGGTGCAGTGAAAATAAATGTACACTGGCCTTGTCTTGTATGCTGTAAAATTACAGGGGTGTTGTGAAAATACAGGGGTGCTGTCACTGCCCGCAGTTGCGATGTCTAGGCCTGGCCTTCACAACACTGTATGGGAAGAGGAGGCTCCTACCACCATTTGCACATCCCCTGCAAGTACTGGGAAGGGCACTGCCAGTCCAGTTGCTGATATTGAGATAGAGGATGTCACTGTAGAAGTACACCAGGATGAGGAGGATGTGGGTGGTGCTGCGGAGGAAGTTGACGATGAGGATTCTGATTGTGATGTGGTTTGTTTGAATAAGGCACAGTGGAGACAGTTGTTGCCCATGGGATGAAAAAGCCCATTGTCATGCCTGGGCAAAATATAAAAAAAAGCCACCTCTTCGGTGTGAAATTATTTCTCCACAAATCCAGACAGCAGGTGTCAAGCCATGTGTTGCCTTTGTCAATCCATAATAAGTAGGGGTAAGGACATTAACCACCTAGGAACATCCTCCCTTATACGTGACCTGCAGCGCATTCATCATAAGTCAATGTCAAGTTCAGAAACTTTGGGTAATAGCGTAAGCAGTCCACTGACACCTAAATGATGTGGTTTGTTTATTTGAATAGTATTTCTCTGTGAGAATGAGGATGTAAACACTGAAGAGGGGGGGATCTGAGGATGAGGACGACATCTTGCCACTGTAGAGCCAGTTTGTGCAAGGAGAGATTAAGTGCTTCTTTTTTGGTGGGGGTCCAAGCAAACCAATCATTTCAGCCACAGTCGTGTGGCAGACCCTGTCGCTGAAATAATTGGTTTGTTAAAGTATGCATGTCCTGTTTATACAACATAAGGGTGGGTGGGAGGGCACAAGAACAATTCCATCTTGCACGTCTTTTCTTTGACACATTATTCCAGGGGTGCTGCCCTATATGGGGTGCTGCCCCTTTGCTCTATTAGTCCAGGGGTGCTGCCCCACTGCAATTTAAGTTCAGAGGTGCTGCTGCCTGTCTGCTGTGCTGTGTAATTCTCCAGGGGTGCTTCCTATGCTGTATAAGTCATGGGGTGCTGCCGTATAATTCCAGTGGTGCTGCTGTACTTGATCCTAGGTTTAAATGAACGCCTAGAGAAGATATGAAACAAGCTTCAACATCACAGATTTGTGAAAACTATTTGCAAAGGTGGAAATGGAAATTGCCAAAGTGTTTTTAAATAAAGTGGGGAGAGACCACATTTGTTGCCAAAATCAGTGTGACTCAGAAGAGACTAAATCATAATCCAGCGCAATTGCCGGAAAGGTAAAAGGGATATTTTCTGCCAGAGCATTAGAGAGAGGTTCTTCTCAATTATTTCAAGTTAGGGACTCACTCAAATGAATGGCTCCAATTAGTCAACCTTCATTTTGATTTATTATTGATGTTCCACAATTTGAGATCTTCTTTTCCTAAGGGCTGCATAGGGTTATCGCAAGACCTTGGCGTTTTAGAAGAACAGAGTTTCAGTGATCTTGCATTGCATCAGCTTTCCATTGCACTGCAGCACTAGATGGACCAGGAGCTCCTGTGAGGCACAAACAGTTACTGAATAAGGCCCAGTATGGAGTCTCATGGTGGCTTACAGCCAGGAAGATGTCTGGCTTGCCAGGCTGAGGCATACTGTGGGCACAGAGGTTAGCATTGCTTTCTCCCACAGTCCTACTTATAGTATGAAATTAGTTTGGACTGTAGAGTGGTAAACTCCACTAGGGCATGGGCTCAATAACCAAAAAATTGACTGCACAGTCATGCTTAGTACTTTACAGAACCCACCTGAACTCAACTTGCCCCATCCTGGGCTGCTGTGGGGGCTCAGGAGGGGCTGCTAAAACATCTAAGGAGCTGCTGTATTTAAAAATAAAATATTAATAAAATAAACAAGACACACAGGTGTGCTCACATGCATGTAACTGGGAGCCCATGAAAAACAAAAATAAGGCATCGGCCACAAAATATGTAAATAAAATTGCAATAAAAAAAATGGTGAAAAAAGAAACCCACATGATTTTCACAAAATTAGTCTCCAGACTCCATGGAGGCGAAAATATCCAATCTTGATCCTGTGGTATAACTATATACCAGTTTATTTGCATCCCAGCATTAAATCCGAGATTATCTTAATCCCTGAAAATGGAGAAGGGGGTACAATTTTGGAGGCTTTGGCCCCTAGTTTTTCAGTTTGTCCAGTAATGTGATAATTAATAATTATATATTTGCTTGGTTGAAGTCCTTTCTGTTCCACACCAATATAGGAGTGGAGGTGAAAGCCTGTGTGTTGTTCCTGATTGCGTGTGCCTCTCTAATTTTGAATCACCTTCTTGACACTGTCCTCTTCCTTTTGCCTCTTCTCATAATGTGAAAAGTCATCAAATGTGAAGGTGGTATGTTTGGAGAACTTGGTGAGCTTTTTCCAGGGGGACCACCTGTCGCTGAAATGATGGGTTTATTAAACTGTGCATGTCCTGTTTAAACAACATAAGGGTGAGTGGGAGGTCCGAAGACAATTTCATCTTGCGCCTCTTTTTTGTCTTTGCAATATGTGCTCTTTGGGGCTTAGTTTTTAAAACTGCCATCCTGTCTGCCACTGCAGTGCCACGCCTAAATGAGCCAGGTGTTGGTGCCGCCCACTTGTGTCGCTTAGCTTAGTCATCCAGCTAGCTCGGTGCAACTTTTTGGCCTAAAAACAATATTGTGAGGTGTTCAGAATAGACTGGAAATGAGTGGAAATGAATTTTATTGAGGTTAATAATACCGTAGGATCAAAATTACCCCCAAATTCTGTGATTGTAGCTGTTTTTATGTTTTTCAAAAATCATCCAGGTCCAAAACCAAAACCTGAAAGGGTGGTTTTGGCAAAACGAATCCAGACCCAAAACACGAGTGGGGATCCAGATCCAAAACCAAAACACAAAGGGGGTAATTCAGACTTGATCGCAGCAGCAAATTTGTTAGCAGTTGGGCAAAACCATGGGGGTCATTCCGAGTTGTTCGCTCGCAAGCTGCTTTTAGCAGCTTTGCACACGCTAAGCCGCCGCCTACTGGGAGTGAATCTTAGCATCTTAAAATTGCGAACGATGTATTCGCAATATTGCGATTACACACCTCGTAGCAGTTTCTGAGTAGCTTCAGACTTACTCGGCATCTGCGATCAGTTCAGTGCTTGTCGTTCCTGGTTTGACGTCACAAACACACCCAGCGTTCGCCCAGACACTCCCCCATTTCTCCGGCCACTCCTGCGTTTTTTCCGGAAACGGTAGCGTTTTTTCCCACACGCCCATAAAACGGCCTGTTTCCGCCCAGTAACACCCATTTCCTGTCAATCACATTACGATCGCCAGAACGATGAAAAAGCCGTGAGTAAAAATCCTAACTGCATAGCAAATTTACTTGGCGCAGTCGCAGTGCGGACATTGCGCATGCGCATTAAGCGGAAAATCGCTGCGATGCGAAGATTTTTACCGAGCGAACAACTCGGAATGACCCCCCATGTGCACTGCAGGTGTGGCAGATATAACGTGCAGAGAGAGTTAGATTTGGATGGGTTGTTTTGTTTCTGTGCAGAGAACATAGTGCCTGCTTTATTTTTACACTGCAAGTTAGATTTTAGTTTGAACACACCTCACCCAAATGTAACTCTCTCTGCACATGTTATATCTGACCCCCCCCCCCCCCCCCACACACACACACACACACACACACACACACACACAGTGCACATGGTTTTGCCCATCTGCTAACAAATTTACTGCTACGATCAGGTCTGAATTACCCCCATAACGCTCCGTACATCTCTTTTACAAAGTCGACTATAGAATCCCCTGACTTACTAACATTCAGATTGAAAATCAAACACAAATCGAACACAGAATTGAACTCAAATCCCCAAAATAATAGACTAATAGCAGACAGGCGATTTTAGCTTCTAGACATCATTTTATTTCCCAAACCTTCATTATGATTCCTATAAAAGTAGATATGCAGAGACGGCCATAGGCATAGGCAAACTAGGCAATTGCCTAGGGCATTTGATATGCCTAGGGGCATCATCAGCTTCTGCTGATTAAAATGATATGCGGCATGCCTATATTCTGTATGTAGCATTTCATATGCAGATACAGCCACAGTCTCACACAGTATATTGGCATGCTGCATATCAGTTTAATCAGCAGAAGCTGCTTGTGCATCCTAGCCACATAGCAATGCAAATAAGATGCATTTTCATTAAAAAAAAGTGCCCGTCGTTAGCATTGATGCAAGATTTGTGAGGACACATCTGTATCCAAGCAGAGGCAGAGGTCACAGTGTTAGTGGAAGTGTGAGTGCTGTGTGCATGTGAGTGGGTTGGTTGTGCAGTAGTGTTCAGAATATGTGTAAGGAGCATTATGTGTGTCATGTAAAAATGCATTAATAATGTGCAACATATGTGTAAAGGGCCACTATGTGTGTCATTATGTGTATAAGGGCATTAATAATGTGCAGCATATGTGTAAGGGACATTATGTGTAAAAGGGCATTAATAAAGGTTGTCATAATGTGTAAGGTGCATTATGTTTATAAGGACATTAATGTGTCTCATATGTGTAAGGGGCATTACTGTGTGGAATTGTGTATAAATGCATTACTAATGTGTGGCATTATGTGTATAAGGTGCTCTACTATGTGGCGTTGCAAATAGAAACGGCACTACTGTGTCGTCTAATGTGAATAAAGAGCAATAAGGTGTGGTGTAATGTGAATAAGGAGCAATTCAGTGTGATGTAATGTGAATAAGGGGCTCTACTGTGATGAGTAACGTTTATAAGGTAAAGTGATACTACTGTGGGATGTAATATGAATTATGGACACTATCGCAAGATAAAATGTGAATAAAGTTGCAGTACTGTGTGGCGTAATTGGGATTGGGGCTACTATTGTGTGGCCATGCCCCTTCCCAGCAAGAAGATGCCCCTTTTTGGGCTGTGCGTCAAATGTGCGAACTGTTCCTATTTAAAATATAGGGGGTACAAGGACTGCTATGGGTGAGGGGTGATGGTGCTGGGAAAGAGGTGCAAGGTCAGAGGCAGACCCAGCGGTGGTGCTAGGGGGCACCAGCCAAAATCTTGCCTAGGGCATCATATTGGTTAGGGCCGGCTCTGTAGATATGACTGACGATATGCCAATGTTTTTGCAATTGAACGATTATCTGTAAATTGTGCATGTATACGCTTTGCACTGCACATGCACCAAAGTCTAATAGCAATTCCGCTTGGAGCAGTTACCTTTACACAGAGTGATTGACAGTCAGGCACCGTTTGTGTGCATTGACAGGGAAGTGGTTGCAAAAATACAGGCATGTTGCGGCCATTTTGGGGGCGTTTCACCGGGTGTGCTTGCAAATCTGTATTTAAGCAGCATGCCTTCAGCATCTTTGTTCAGGCTGCCATGCTGCATGGCCATTGATTTAAATGAGCTGACAATGGATCGATGGATCTGCATGTGTGCTGGGAATGTGTATGCAGTTGCTGTGCATTTGCGATTACTGTGCTGGGAGTCTCTGTATTTTCTCAGGGCTGCTCAGTTTTTTAAATAATTTTTGCACATACTAAACGTGTACAACACAGTAGGGACGTGCAGTCAGGGGAGGCAGGTGAGGCAGTGCCTTACTGAGAGCGGTGCCTCACGCTGGCCATTGTATATGGCCGGAAGCAGGGGTGGGACCAAGCAGAGGGCTGTAAAAGCCCATTAAAAAATCCACAGGAAGCGGCACCTGTACAAGTGCCTCGCAGGGACGTGTTTTCAGATTCAGCACTAACAGTATCCGGCTGTCACTGCCAGTGCTGTACGGGGGAACATCGCCAAGGACATGCATAGCAGTGGCAGCGTGCGGAGGAGCCAGCGCCTGGTAGGTAGACGAGTCTCTCTCTCTCTCTCTCTCCTCTGCCCCCTCCTGTGGATCACTTCAGGAGCAGAGTTTGTAAGTATAATTTCCATTTTTACAGATACCCCTATTGGAATTTACATGGACAAGTGGATGTGATCGGTGTGGGATATAGGTAAGTAATCTCTCTCTCATTTTTACAGGTACCCCTATTGGATTCTACATGGACAAGTGGACGTGATCGGCGTGGGATGTAGGTAAGTATGTGTGAGTGTGTAAGTGTGTTTTAATAAATTTTTACTTTCAAGGTGTGTGTGTGGGCCCATTATTTCCCCGCATGCTGGTACTTGGGGTTCTCCAAGTACCAGCAAGCGGGGGAGGCTTGCTGGGCCTTGTAGTTCCACAACAAAAAACAATATTCTTTTTTTTTTACACACTTATGGCTATCAGCCCGGCGCCTCGGGCTTCACCCCTGGCCCTTGGGTGCCTGGAGGGGGAGGACTCCTTGATTTAAGGGCTTCCCACTCCTCCAGGGAACCCTGGCCAGGGGTGACTATTTGTGGGGGTAATGCCACGGCCGGAGGGACCTACATAAATGTGTCCCCCGGCTGTGGCATTATGTCCCTGGGTAGTGGAGCCCGGTGCTGGTTTTAAAAATACGGGGGACCCCTACATCTTTTGTCCCCCATATTTTTGGAACCAGGATATACGGGGAAGCCCTATCCAATTTTCCCCCCAGTATTTAAACAACCAGGACCGGCTCAAAGAATCCGAGGCTGGTTATACTTAGGAGGGGGGACCTCACGCATTTTTTTTTTTACATTTTTTAACCCATTCAGACCCTTCTCCATTAAGTTAATGGAAGCCCTGGACAACAAAATTGCGTACATGTCCTCCTCCCACTCCCTTCCGAGTCCCAAACACTAATTTTTATTTTTATTTCTATAAAAATGTACAAGTATGATGAGCAGGCAGGCATTGGCGGCATCGGACTGAGATGCAAATTAGTGGCGGAGGGCTGGGTCACTTGATGATGGGCGAGTTTGTAAGCCATTGGCGGTAGCAGCGGGCATTGGCTCGGCGGTGGTATGGGTCATCGTCAGGATTCAGCGGACATTATGGCTGTAGTGCCTCACCAGCCACTGACCTCACCGCACGCCACTGCATCACAGGTACAGTCACCATAGCATCTGTCAATGAAGCAGGCCAGATATTAATAATACTGTAAGGCTCTATGTGACCGACCCAAATGACAGTATACGACTTTAGACGTTTTTATACATTTTAAAAGAAATCAAGAAACACTTAAGGATTTGCGCACATCTCTAATAAAAAGGGTCCCAAACATGTGGTTCTCTGTTGTAAAACGGGTACTGGAAATAAAGACTCGGAAGGCAGGTACAGTGTCTTTACTGGCATCAGACACTGGACAAAGCATACACAGGCTCGTGCCTAGTCACGCAGGTACATAACTTAAAATTAACAAATGAAAGTAATTGTCTTAGCACTCCCCATGTCCAACAGTCATTACCAATAGGCTGATAACCTGCCTCAGACTGGTTTCAAAACAAAATCTCCGCCCCACTATTGGCTGACTCCTAAACCTTGCTTGCCTACCTTAAATTTATCCTCTCCAGGAGAATCCCGAAGAGGAGATGCTGCAGAGACTTTTGGGGGCGTGTCCAGGCTGTAACATCATCAAGCCCTGCCCCCACATGGGGAAAAGTCGCGATTCGCAGGTCCGCTGGAAGGGGGCGGGGCTAAAATGACAATTTGCATAATTTTAACCCCTTCCCCACCCCACGGACCCGCAAATACAGGAGATTATCTCTCCATTCTGCCCGCATCACTAGGGTGCTAGCAGGATGTGGGAGACCTGCTTACTCTTCTGGGGGTGCGGGGGGCTACCCCAAAAAACGTGAGTCTCCTGCAGCTTCCGGGAGAGTAGGCAAGTATGTCCTAAACATACCATTTAAAAGAGCAATAATAACATAGCATTTAAAATGGCAACACACAAAACACCTTGTGGTTTAATTTCACCTCAGTGCTTGTAGAATCAGCCTTCGGTAGGACCTCTGGGTGTATGGGAGTTTTAAACTCCTCTCCTGCTTCTGACTTCCTGCTGGCTCTGGGTGAGCTGGAAGATACAGAATACTATTTTTCCATTTTTAGCTGTACAATCCAGAAAGCCTGGAATTACAAATTACTACAGCATGTCTAGAATGTGTAGGTCTTGCTTTCCTCTCTCTAGAAGAGATCTGATCCAGTGGTGGGATTCAAATAAATTAACAACACGTTCTATGGTCATGGCCCCCCAGTATCCTCTTTGCAGTGAAGTGTGACTAGCAGAGGGTGAAAGGTGGAAGTAGCAGAGAGTGGAAAAGTGAAACAAGCAGAGGGCAGAAAAGTGGGACTAACAGAGAGCGGAAAAGTGGGACTAGCAGAGGGCAGAAAAGTGGGACTAGCAGAGGGCGGAAAAGTGGGACTAGCAGAGGGCAGAAAAGTGGGACTAGCAGAGGGCGGAAAAGTGTGAGTAGCAGAGGGGAAAAAGAGGAAATACATACAGGCCCGGCGCTAACCACTCAGCGAAGGGATGCAGTGCAGGGAGGCGCCAGGGTTGGAGAAGCGCTGTCCCTGCTCTGCATCCCTGGCCTGCTGCGCTGCCTGTCTCCCCTGCTGCCGGCTGCTGCAGTGCTGCGCCTGTCACACTGACAGGCAGCAGCGCCGGCAGTTTGTTGTAGCCTCCTCTTCCCTCTCCCCTGTGACAAGGCAGTGTCAATGTTCAGCCGAAAAGGGAGGGGGCTACACGGCTACACGGGACCTCAGGGGCGGATCTACATGGGACCTCGGGGGCGGAGCTACAGGGCCCTCAGGGGCGAAGCTACACGGGACCTCAGGGGGCGGAGCTACACAGGACCAGACCCATGTGTGTCATCCATGATCCTTCCAGCATTCGAAACCAATCTCCCGGAGGCTGCTGCCATCATCCCCTCCCCATATGTCTGCCTCTGCTCCTCGCCTCCTCCACACTATACCTGTCAGCACTCACTGTCTCACTCCCAGTTCCCAACCCTGCGTACTTTTACAAGCGTGCGGCGCACAATCACTGCGCAAACCCTCTCCACCTTCCCCCGCCTGCACCCACGATAGACATATACCACACACACATCTGGGTAGCAGCGTGCCTGTAGCGGAAATGGGCATACCTGTCAGATCGGGATCGTAGCAATGGAGGCAGAGCAGAAGAGGATCAGGAGGACCGGTGGTAAGAGAGTCTTTATCTCCAGCCCACCAGTCCTAATAACAATAGATGTTCCCTTCTACCCGCGATAGCATATAAAGGATATATACTGTCAATTTGTGAGTGTGCATGAACGTTATAAAGTGTCTGTGTTTATATAATGGACCCCTGTGTGGTGTCAGTGTTTTATATAATGGACCCCTGTGTAGTGTCAGTGTGTATATAATGGACCCCTGTGAGGTGTCAGTGTTTATATAATGGACCCCTGTGTAGTGTCAGTGTGTATATAATGGACCCCTGTGTGGTGTCAGTGTGTATATAATGGACCCCTGTGTAGTGTCAGTGTGTATATAATGGACCCCTGTGTAGTGTCAGTGTGTATATAATGGACCCCTGTGTGGTGTCAGTGTTTATATAATGGATCCCTGTGTAGTGTCAGTGTGTATATAATGGACCCCTGTGTAGTGTCAGTGTATATAATGGACCCTTGTGTGGTGTCAGTGTGTATATAAAATGGACCACTGTGTAGTGTCAGTGTGTATATAATGGACCCCTGTGTAGTGTCAGTGTGTATATAATAGTGATGAGCGGGTTCGGTTCCTCGGAATCCGAACCCGCCCGAACTTCAGCTTTTTTTACACGGGTCCGAGCAGGCTCGGATCCTCCCGCCTTGCTCGGTTAACCCGAGCGCGCCCGAACGTCATCATCCCGCTGTCGGATTCTCGCGAGGCTCGGATTCTATCGCGAGACTCGGATTCTATATAAGGAGCTGCGCGTCGCCGCCATTTTCACACGTGCATTGAGATTGATAGGGAGAGGACGTGGCTGGCGTCCTCTCCGTTTAGAATAGAAATAGATAGAGAGTGAGAGTGAGACACTTGATTTACTGGAGCTTAGGAGTACTCAGAGAGTGCAGAGTTTACTAGTAGTGACTGACCAGTGACCACCAGTGCAGTTTTATTATTTAATATAATCCGTTCTCTGCCTGAAAAAAAAACGATACACAGTGACACAGTACCATATCTGTGCTCAGCCTCAGTGTGCTGCATCATCTATGTTGTATATCTGACTGTGCTGAGTGCTCACTGCTCACACAGCTTAATTGTGGGGGAGACTGGGGAGCAGTTATAGCAGGAGTACATATTTAACAGTGCACACTTTTGCTGCCAGAGTGCCACTGCCAGTGTGACTGACCAGTGACCACTGACCACCAGTATATTGTGATTGTCTGCCTGAAAAAGTTAAACACTCGTCGTCTGGTGTTTTTATTCTATAAACGCATTCTGCTGACAGTGTCCAGCAGGTCCGTCATTATATAATATATACCTGTCCGGCTGCAGTAGTGATATATATATATTTTTTATATCATTATCATCCAGTCTATATTAGCAGCAGACGCAGTACGGTAGTCCACGGCTGTAGCTACCTCTGTGTCGGCAGCCGCTCGTCCATCCATAATTGTATACCACCTACCTGTGGTGTTTTTTTTTTTTTTCAATCTTCTTGATACTACTAGTAGCTTACTTTAGGAGTCTGCAGTGCTGACAGTGTCCAGCAGGTCCGTCATTATATAATATATACCTGTCCGGCTGCAGTAGTGATATATATATATTTTTTATATCATTATCATCCAGTCTATATTAGCAGCAGACGCAGTACGGTAGTCCACGGCTGTAGCTACCTCTGTGTCGGCAGTCGCTCGTCCATCCATAAGTATACTAGTATCCATCCATCTCCATTGTTTACCTGAGGTGCCTTTTAGTTGTGCCTATTAAAATATGGAGAACAAAAATGTTGAGGTTCCAAAAATAGGGAAAGATGAAGATCCACTTCCACCTTGTGCTGAAGCTGCTGCCACTAGTCATGGCCGAGACGATGAAATGCCATCAACGTCGTCTGCCAAGGCCGATGCCCAATGTCATAGTACAGAGCATGTAAAATCCAAAACACCAAATATCAGTAAAAAAAGGACTCAAAAATCTAAAATAAAATTGTCGGAGGAGAAGCGTAAACTTGACAATATGCCATTTACCACACGGAGTGGCAAGGAACGGCTGAGGCCCTGGCCTATGTTCATGGCTAGTGGTTCAGCTTCACATGAGGATGGAAGCACTCAGCCTCTTGCTAGAAAAATGAAAAGACTCAAGCTGGCAAAAGCACAGCAAAGAACTGTGCGTTCTTCGAAATCCCAAATCCACAAGGAGAGTCCAATTGTGTCGGTTGCGATGCCTGACCTTCCCAACACTGGACGTGAAGAGCATGTGCCTTACACCATTTGCACGCCCCCTGCAAGTGCTGGAAGGAGCACCCGCAGTCCAGTTCCTGATAGTCAGATTGAAGATGTCAGTGTTGAAGTACACCAGGATGAGGAGGATATGGGTGTTGCTGGCGCTGGGGAGGAAATTGACCAGGAGGATTCTGATGGTGAGGTGGTTTGTTTAAGTCAGGCACCCGGGGAGACACCTGTTGTCCATGGGAGGAATATGGCCATTGACATGCCTGGTGAAAATACCAAAAAAAATCAGCTCTTCGGTGTGGAAGTATTTCAACAGAAATGCGGACAACAGGTGTCAAGCCGTGTGTTGCCTTTGTCAAGCTGTAATAAGTAGGGGTAAGGACGTTAACCACCTCGGAACATCCTCCCTTATACGTCACCTGCAGCGCATTCATCATAAGTCAGTGACCAGTTCAAAAACTTTGGGCGACAGCGGAAGCAGTCCACTGACCAGTAAATCCCTTCCTCTTGTAACCAAGCTCACACAAACCACCCCACCAACTCCCTCAGTGTCAATTTTCTCCTTACCCAGGAAAGCCAATAGTCCTGCAGGCCATGTCACTGGCAAGTCTGACGAGTCCTCTCCTGCCTGGGATTCCTCCGATGCATCCTTGAGTGTAATGCCTACTGCTGCTGGCGCTGCTGTTGTTGCTGCTGGGAGTCGATCGTCATCCCAGAGGGCAAGTCGGAAGACCACTTGTAGTACTTCCAGTAAGCAATTGACTGTCCAACAGTCCTTTGCGAGGAAGATGAAATATCACAGCAGTCATCCTGCTGCAAAGCGGATAACTGAGGCCTTGACAACTATGTTGGTGTTAGACGTGCGTCCGGTATCCGCCGTTAGTTCACAGGGAACTAGACAATTTCTTGAGGTAGTGTGCCCCCGTTACCAAATACCATCTAGGTTCCACTTCTCTAGGCAGTCGATACCGAGAATGTACACGGACGTCAGAAAAAGACTCACCAGTGTCCTAAAAAATGCAGTTGTACCCAATGTCCACTTAACCACGGACATGTGGACAAGTGGAGCAGGGCAGACTCAGGACTATATGACTGTGACAGCCCACTGGGTAGATGTATTGCCTCCCGCCGCAAGAACAGCAGCGGCGGCACCAGTAGCAGGATCTCTCAAACGCCAGCTCGTTCCTAGGCAGGCTACGCTTTGTATCACCGCTTTCCAGAATACGCACACAGCTGAAAACCTCTTACGGCAACTGAGGAAGATCATCGCAGAATGGCTTACCCCAAATGGACTCTCCTGGGGATTTGTGGCATCGGACAACGCCAGCAATATTGTGTGTGCATTAAATCTGGGCAAATTCCAGCACGTCCCATGTTTTGCACATACCTTGAATTTGGTGGTGCAGAATTATTTAAAAAATGACAGGGGCGTGCAAGAGATGCTGTCGGTG
Source organism: Pseudophryne corroboree (assembly GCF_028390025.1). Lineage (NCBI taxonomy): Eukaryota > Metazoa > Chordata > Amphibia > Anura > Myobatrachidae > Pseudophryne > Pseudophryne corroboree. The sequence goes on along the minus strand of NC_086444.1, from coordinate 888,576,557 downwards.
GCCAGAAGAATTGCGGGCCACTTTCGGCGTGCAGGCACCGCGTACAGAAGACTGGAGCACCACCAAAAAAACCTGAACCTGCCCTGCCATCATCTGAAGCAAGAGGTGGTAACGAGGTGGAATTCAACCCTCTATATGCTTCAGAGGATGGAGGAGCAGCAAAAGGCCATTCAAGCCTATACATCTGCCCACGATATAGGCAAAGGAGGTGGAATGCACCTGTCTCAAGCGCAGTGGAGAATGATTTCAACGTTGTGCAAGGTTCTGCAACCTTTTGAACTTGCCACACGTGAAGTCAGTTCAGACACTGCCAGCCTGAGTCAGGTCATTCCCCTCATCAGGCTTTTGCAGAAGAAGCTGGAGACATTGAAGGAGGAGCTAACACAGAGCGATTCCGCTAGGCATGTGGGACTTGTGGATGGAGCCCTTAATTCGCTTAACAAGGATTCACGGGTGGTCAATCTGTTGAAATCAGAGCACTACATTTTGGCCACCGTGCTCGATCCTAGATTTAAAACCTACCTTGGATCTCTCCGGCAGACACAAGTCTGCTGGGGTTCAAAGAACTGCTGGTGAGAAAATTGTCAAGTCAAGCGGAACGCGACCTGTCAACATCTCCTCCTTCACATTCTCCCGCAATTGGGGGTGCGAAGAAAAGGCTCAGAATTCCGAGCCCACCCGCTGGCGGTGATGCAGGGCAGTCTGATGCTGACATCTGGTCCGGACTGAAGGACCTGCCAACGATTACTGACATGTCGTCTACTGTCACTGCATATGATTCTGTCACCATTGAAAGAATGGTGGAGGATTATATGAGTGACCGCATCCAAGTAGGCACGTCAGACAGTCCGTACGTATACTGGCAGGGAAAAGAGGCAATTTGGAGGCCCTTGCACAAACTAGCTTTATTCTACCTAAGTTGCCCTCCCTCCAGTGTGTACTCCGAAAGAGTGTTTAGTGCCGCCGCTCACCTTGTCAGCAATCAGCGTACGAGGCTACTTCCAGAAAATGTGGAGAAGATGATGTTCATTAAAATTAATTATAATCAATTACTCCTTGGAGACATTCACCAGCAGCAATTGCCTCCAGAAAGTACACGGGGATCTGAGATGGTGGATTCCAGTGGGGACGAATTAATAATCTGTGAGGAGGGGGATGTACACAGTGTACGGGGTGATGAATCGGACGATGATGATGAGGTGGACATCTTGCCTCCGTAGAGCCAGTTTGTGCAAGGGGAGATTGATTGCTTCTTTTTTGGTGGGGGCCCAAACCAACCAGTCATTTCAGTCACAGCCGTGTGGCAGACCCTGTCGCTGAAATGATGGGTTGGTTAAAGTGTGCATGTCCTGTTTATACAACATAAGGGTGGGTGGGAGGGCCCAAGGACAATTCCATCTTGCACCTCTTTTTTCTTTTTTTCTTCTTTGCGTCATGTGCTGTTTGGGGAGTGTTTTTTGGAAGGGCCATCCTGCGTGACACTGCAGTGCCACTCCTAGATGGGCCAGGTGTTTGTGTCGGCCACTAGGGTCGCTTAGCTTACTCACACAGCTACCTCATTGCGCCTCTTTTTTTCTTTGCGTCATGTGCTGTTTGGGGAGTGTTTTTTGGAAGGGCCATCCTGCGTGACACTGCAGTGCCACTCCTAGATGGGCCAGGTGTTTGTGTCGGCCACTTGGGTCGCTGAGCTTAGTCATCCAGCGACCTCGGTGCAAATTTTAGGACTAAAAATAATATTGTGAGGTGTGAGGTGTTCAGAATAGACTGAAAATGAGTGGAAATTATGGTTATTGAGGTTAATAATACTATGGGATCAAAATGACCCCCAAATTCAATGATTTAAGCTGTTTTTTTAGGTTTTTTTGAAAAAAACACCCGAATCCAAAACACACCCGAATCCGACAAAAAAAATTCGGTGAGGTTTTGCCAAAACGCGTTCGAACCCAAAACACGGCCACGGAACCGAACCCAAAACCAAAACACAAAACCCAAAAAATTTCAAGTGCACATCCCTAGTATATAATGGACCCCTGTGTATTGTCAGTGTGTATATAATGGACTCCTGTGTAGTGTCAGTGTGTATATAATGCAGAGACATAACTACGTGTGTGCCAGGTGTGCCTGGCACACAGCGCAGTCGCCCTGAGGGCGCAACTGCCCGAATTCCAAGTCAGCGGCTTGTAATGAGTCAAATTGACTCATTACAAACCGCCTGTGCTGAGTGCGCTGGAGGAGGAGAGGAGCACCTCCGGGGGCAGGGGAGGAGGAGGAGTGAGAGGGACTCCAGACCCGCAGCAGCGCTATGTAATTGGTAGCGGCGCAGCTGCAGCTGTCCCTCTCCTTCCACATTGACTGGTCGGCGCTGCTGTGAATGCTGGGATGCGCTTCCCTCATCCCAGCATTCACAGTGGTGGCGGTCAGCCAATGCGGAAGGAGAGGGACAGCTGCATGCGGCGGTGCCAGCAATTACACTGCGCTGCTGCGGCTCCCTCCTCCCCCTCCTTCCTCCTCCTCCTTCTCCCCTGCCTCCGGAGCTGCCAACACAGAGAAGCCTGACTGCCTGAGCCAGCGGAGAGATGGTAAGTATCTATCTGTCTGTCTATCTCTCTATCTATTCTGTCTGCCGTACTGTGTAAAAGGGGGATGCAGTCTGCCGTAATGTGTAAAAAGGGGACGCTGTCTGCCGTAATGTGTAAAAAGGGGGACACTGCCGTAATGTGTAAAAAGGGTACGCTGTCTGCCTTAATGTGCAAAAAGGGGGTGCTGTCTGCCTTAATGTGTAAAAAGGGGACGCTGTCTGCCTTAGTGTGTAAAAAGGGGACGCTGTCTGCCCTAATGTGTAAAAAGGGGACTCTTTCTGCCGTAATGTGTAAAAAGGGGACGCTGTCTGCCGTAATGTGTAAAAAGGGGATGCTGTCAGCCATAATGTGTAAAAAGGGAGACGCTGTCTGCCGTAATGTGTAAAAAGGGAGACGCTGTCTGCCGTAATGTGTAAAAAGGGGAATCTGTCTGCCGTAATGTGTAAAAAGGGGACTCTGCCGTAATGTGTAAAAATTTGGACGCTGTCTGCCGCAATGTGTAAAAAGGGGACTATGTCTGCCGTAATGTGTAAAAAGGGGGACTGGCTGCCGTAATGTGTAAAAAGGGGAATCTGTCTGCCATAATGTGTAAAAGGGACTCTACCTGGTGTAGTGGCACTACTGTGCTTCGTAATTTGAATAATGGAGACTACTGTGCACTGTAATAGGAATTGGAATTATTTTGTGGCCACACCCCTTCCCATGAAGCCACACCTCTATTTTTTTTGCACGCGCCTGCGGCGCGCACTGCACCTATTTTACATAGGGGGGGCGCCAATGCCGTTTCTTGCACACAGCGCTAAAATGTCTATTTACAGCATTGATATAATGGACCCCTGTGTAGTGTCATAATGAACCCCTGTATAGTGAGATGAGTACAGACAAGAGAGGTACTATGAGGTGAGTACAGACAAGTTGGGACATTATGAGGAAAGTTCAGACAAGGGGGAACTACAGTATGACAAGTGTACAGACTAGGGAGGAACTATGAAGAGATAACAAGGAGGGGGCACTGTATTGCAATGTATGTTTATTTGAGTATTTATAGACTATGAAAATTCAGCCAGAATTTGAAATTACAATTTAAGGGGTGCTTTTTTTTAAATTTGCCATGGGAAACATAATATTCTGCTGCTGTACCTTGCTGATGCGCTGTGTTGCTGTTGGCTGTTCCCTGGGATTTGGTTTCGCCTGCCTGAGGCAAGAGAAACAAAATCCCTGATAAACCACATCTCGGACCCAGGTTTCCGCAGCTGGTCGCAAGCGTGATGCGACTGCGCGTGGCTAGGATCAGAGAGCCACATCTGTATTTGTAGGAGGGCGCAAAAATTAGAGTTTGCAGGAGGGCGCCGAACACCCTAGCACTGGCCCTGAATACATATACAAGACCAGCCAGTCGGGCTGCCCCAGGACAGGGCCTGCACTTGATTCCTGCACGCTGGTGGTGTGTGGTGGTTGGTGGGTGACCACTCCACTGCGCTCCGCTATCCACTGTCCACTCCCGCAGTCACACCCGCCAGCACAGACCGCAACATGGCCGAGCAGCCGCGTCTCTGTGTAGTACTGCAGAGTTCCTCCGCGCCTAGTCCACCATCTCTCAACGTCCTGACATACTTACTGCGCATGTCAGGACAAAGGATACTAGGGAGACTAGGAGTCAGCAGGCCAGGGCCGGGCGCGGAGGAACTCCTGTTGGGGTCGCTGGTCTGTGCTGGCGGGCAGGTGTGCGGGCGGCGCTTATTAGCAAACGGCTTGCAGAACCATACCTAACATTAGGTTTCGGTTCTGCGGAACCGATACGAACCGGCTGAATCCCACCACTGATCTGATCCCACAGAAATGTGGGCAATTGTGGTGAGACACAAGAGAAACAAGCCCTCTCACCATACTGTGGCTGTAGGAATTATCGGCCTCATTCAGAGATGGATGTATTGCACATCACTCCTGCATCTTTGGATTCCCTGCCCCCAACCGGTGACAGGATGCGGCTTAGGTGACAATTTTGCACATGCACAGAACGGATGCATGCACAGACGTCCCACCATCAGAGATGTTTGCAGACCAGAATTAGAGGAACCACAGTCACTTCTTGCATATGATATGTTTTGTTCAATATAAATACTGTACATAGGGAAGTGCTTGTTCTATTTCAATACATTTTATTTTAAATTTTATAGGTGATTTTATGCTCCATTTTGAAATGGATATCTTAAACTGAACCCAAAATCACTAGTCAAAATCAAACAACATTGAATTCAATTTTGAAACTGATTTCAAATCCAAATCTTAGTAAATGTGTGATTTGATGAGGTAAAAAGAATGTTGATTTGATCCAATTTCAGTCTATTTAGATCGAATACAAAATCGAACATTAGTAAATATACCCCAAGGTCTCACAGGCCTGGCTTGGCTGGCTGCCACAGCTTCCCCAATGCAGTGTCAGATTTTTTGGTTCTACTAGCCTCCAAAGGCTTCCTAAGTGGCTTCCCTCCAGCCCCACAGTGAAACAGCTGCTCATCAACGTCGTCTTTGGTGACACTGTATATATATATATATATATATATATATATATCCAACAAGCCCAACAGCGGCAGCACTCACGGGTCTATTCTCAGTCAGTAAAGTGCATAAAGTGCATTTAATTCATCACTCAGTGTCCAACGTTTCGGGGCCACAACGCCCCTTTTTCAAGGTGATACATGTATCACCTTGAAAAAAGGGGCGTTGTGACCCCGAAACGACCCGTGAGTGCCGCCGCTGCTGGGCTTGTTGGATTTAAAGGATTGTTCCGGATGGCACCAGGGCAGTGAATTGCAATTGGAGGGAGTGCCGGTTCATTTCTGTGTGTGTATATATATATATATATATATACATACATATATACGGTGGGGCAAAAAAGTATTTGGACAGCCACCGATTGTGCGAGTTGACCCACTTAAAAAGATGAGAGAGGTCTGTAATTTTCATCATAGGTACACTTCAACTGTGAGAGACAGAATCTGGAAGAAAAAAAACAGGAAATCACATTGCATGATTTTGAAGACCAGAGAGCTGTCTAAGGACACCAGGGACAAAATTGTAGAGCTGCACAAGGCTGGGATGAGCTACTCGACAATAGGAAAGCAACTTGGTGAGAAGAGATCAACTGTTGCTGCAATTATAAAAAAATGGAAGAAATACAAGATCACTGACAATCTCCCTCGACCTAGTGCTCCATGCAAGATCTCACTTCGTGGGGTATCAATGATCTTGAGAACGGTGGGGAATCAGCCCAGAACTACACGGGGGGACCTGGTCAATGACCTCAAGAGAGATGGGACCACAGTCACAAAGGTTACCATTAGTAACACACTACGTCATCGTGGATTGAAATCCTGCAGCGCCCGAAAAGTCCTCCTGCTTAAGCCAGCATATGTCCAGGCCCGTCTAAAGTTTGCCAGTGACCATCTGGATGATCCAGAGGACGATTGGGAGAATGTAATGTGGTCAGATGAGAGCAAAATCGTACTTTTTGGTATAAACTCCACTCGCCGTGTTTGGAAGGAGAAGAATGATGAATGGCATCCCAAGGACACCATACCCACTGTGAAGCATGGGGGTGGAAACATCAAGCTTTGGGGCTGGTTTTCTGCAAAGGGGACAGGACGACTGATCCGTATTAAGGAGAGGATGAATGGGGCCATTTATCGTGAGATTTTGGGCAAAAACCTCCTTCCCTCAGTAAGAGCATTGAAGGTGGAACATGGCTGGGTCTTCCAGCATGACAATGACCCCAAACACACCGCCCGGGCAACTAAGGAGTGGCTCCGTCAGAAGCATTTCAAGGTCCTGGAGTGGCCTAGCCAGTCTCCAGACCTCAACCCAATAGAAAATCTGTGGAGGGAGTTGAAAGTCCGTGTTGCCCGGCGACAGCCCCAAAACATGACCGATCTACAGAAGATCTGCATGGAAGAGTGGGCCAAAATACCCGCTACAGTGTGTGCAAACCTGGTCCAGAACTACAGGAAATGTTTGACCTCTGTAATTGCCAACCGAGGTTATATTGCAAAGTATTGAGTTAAACTTTTTGATTTGTCCAAATATTTATTTTCCGCAAGAATATACAAATAAATTGTTTAAAAATCATACAATGTGATTTCCTAGGTTTTTTTTTCAGATTCTGTCTCTCACAGTTGAAGTATACCTATGATGGACATTACAGACCTCTCTCATCTTTTTAAGTCAACTTGCACAATCGGTGGCTGTCCAAATACTTTTTTGCCCCACCGTATATATGTATGTATATATATATATATATATATATATACAGAAATGAACCGGCACTCCCTCCAATTGCAATTCACTGCCCTGGTGCCATCCGGAACAATCCTTTACATATAATCAGGAGATGGGATAGACATTATGAAATATATAAATGTGTATATACACATATATATATATATATATATATATATACACACACACACACACACACACACACACACACACACATACACATACATTATAATTATGTTACATTATACTGCACAGGACTATGGTGTTTTTGTTTACAGTGCATTGTTGTTATTAATCTGGTACATTATCATGCATGGACTAGCAGTATTTACTGTATATATTATCAGGGGGCCCAGACAATGCTTTCTCTAATTGTTAGTCAAGCCTTTAAGGGGGCTGGCCACACCCTTATGGCGCCAGAGCGCTACCCACACCACAGTTTGGCCCCTAAAACTGCATTCACCCGGTGGGCGCTTCATGTTTCAGTCCGACACTGTAATACACTGATTAATTGGGCAATAGTTAAAATTTTTATTAAAACCACTTAGCTGACGATTTTTCCCTTCAAAAGCGTTAACAACATTGTTTAAAAAATTTTTATTTTATTTAGTAAAGTTGAAAAAGTATTTTTTTTAAATATTTAAACATTATATTATGTACATCTGCAGAACAGATCTCCTCATCAAAAACGGGGGGACAGGGTAGGACGGCGCAGTTGCATGAAATCTGACCATGCCAGTTAAGTGGTTGAAAGGATTTGCATGGAGAAATTCCACCATGCCACAGTCTTTATTTGCATTTGCAAATCCTTATATAGGTAAATATAAGGGAATACATATGGCTTGTTATCACTGGAATATATTCACCGTGATGTCGGCAGTGTGGAATGCTACTAAATAGCTACCTTCTCCATATTTATATCTGCTTCCAAAAGAGCCAATGCATCTTTGGACAGAGTAGAAAACTGGACCACATTCAAAATGTATCTAATTGGATGCTGAACAAAACTATTGAGAGGCATGCAGAGACGTATTGTAGATAGGAAATGATAATAGCTTCAGGATCAGAGAGCTACTCGTCAGCATTATTCAAGATCAAAGGAATGGCAGTCACAGTATATTATTTATCATCATCTTACAACGTGACCCCATGCAGTTCTGATAGTTCTATCCAGATTCTTTTCTAGTAGGACATTTATGTAGCCTTGAATACATCAACAATTTTTATCTTTAGCCTATACGACATGTGAAGCACATGACAAAAGCAGCATGTACTGCGATCACAAATACTGTATATATCATTAGAATAAAATATGCATATAGAAAATATAAGACATGTTTCTTGAGTCTATTCTTCTCACATTGATATTTGGAAGAACATTAAACCTGAAAAAATGTGGTATAGAAAAAATAAATAAAACCTTTGTTTGATTTATTTAGTCTTTTACAGTGGAAAATAAGATGTATGACCACACGAAAATGTAATACAGAATATCAAACAGATTTTATTTTTCAGTTTTAAAGTAATTAACCCACATAACCCATTTGCTTGTGCTTTTTATAGCACAACAACAACAACAACCCTTAATTATACTCTAAAGTAATCAGTTCAATTATTTCACTTTCATTTCACTCTTCATCCTTTCACATAGTCAGGTAATTCATGGCTACTTGATTTTAAACAAAAACTGTCAATCTTGCTAATTGATTTTATTACCCATCACATTTAAATATCCCTTCCAATTGTAAAATGCAACGGAATATGCTGCGCTATATAAGAAATGTTATTAATAAGAAAGCAATAAGGAATTATAAGCCTACAATACCACATAAAATCATAATACCATATTATGCTCAAAGGCATTAAAGAATCTCTTAAAAGTAACATGTTTAAATGTATACCATTCATTACACAGGTCCATTCTAAGCTAACACAAAATGTAATAACAGCTGTCATTCAGTAATTGTACTGTAGTGGGATGGTAGATGGAGCTGCCAGATTCAATGGGTATACAGGAATGTTCGTCTATGAGCATAAAAGAATAAAGAAAAAAAAAGCCAAGGAAAAAAAAGGCGCAGAATAAGGTGCATACCAAAGATCCAGAATTTTGTGAAAGATTTTTACCTTGTTGTTGAGCAGGATGAAGATAAATTCTATTACAGGTTGAGTATCCCATATCCAAATATTCCGAAATACTGAATTTTTTGAGTGAGACTGAGATAGTGAAAACTTTGTTTTCTGATGGCTCAATGGCCCTCATTCCGAGTTGTTCGCTCGCAAGGCGATTTTAGCAGAGTTACACACGCTAAGCCGCCGCCTACTGGGAGTGAATCTTAGCTTCTTAAAATTGCGAACGATGTATTCGCAATATTGCGATTACAAACTACTTAGCAGTTTCAGAGTAGCTTCAGACTTACTCGGCATCTGCGATCAGTTCAGTGCTTGTCGTTCATGGTTTGACGTCACAAATACACCCAGCGTTCGCCCAGACACTCCTCCGTTTCTCCAGCCACTCCTGCGTTTTTTCCGGAAACGGTAGCGTTTTCATCCACACGCCCATAAAACGCCGTGTTTCCGCCCAGTAACACCCATTTCCTGTCAATCACATTACGTTCGCCGGAGCGAAGAAAAAGCCGTGAGTAAAAAAACTATCTTCATAGCAAAATTACTTGGCGCAGTCGCAGTGCGAACATTGCGCATGCGTACTAAGCAGAAAAACGCTGCGATGCGAAGAAAATTACCGTGCGAACGACTCGGAATGAGGGCCAATGTACAGACACTTTGTTTAATACACAATGTTATAAAAATATTGTATTAAATGACCTTCAGGCTGTGTGTATAAGGTATATATGAAACATAAATAAATTGTGTGTATGTACAGTACCCAAACTTTGTTTAATGCACAGTTATTAAAAATATTAGCTAAAATGACCTTCAGGCTGTGTGTATAAGGTGTATATGAAACATAAATGCATTCTGTGCTCAGACTTAGGTCCCATCACCATGATATCTCATTATGGTATGCAATTATTCCGAAATACGGAAAAATCCGATATCCAAAATACCTCTGGTCCCAAGCATTTTGGATAAGAGATACTCAACCTGTAATGCTATATATCATATTTTATCTCTGGATGCATTTCTGCCAGGCTGGGCTGGTTTCTTTCAAACATTAGCTATTTGGAATTTAGCAGTGTTTCATATTTAAAGGATAAGTTTATGTAAAAGTTTAGTGAGTGATTTTATAGAGAGACTAAAGCTGGGCACACACTGGAGCGATCTGAACCCAGGCGATATGATGCCCCGATAGACCAACATATCAGAACCTGGGTACACATTGAATGATGTTAATGAAGAATGATAACTGTTCCATCCTTCATTAGCATACATGGTGTTCCTAGCAATATCATCGGGTTTGATGTGCAGCACGTCAAACTTGACTACGTCGCTAGCGAGAGTGGACACTTGCATATTAGGCATACACACTGCCCGATATGCACTGAATTGAGTGACATGTCAGCCTGATCACCGGATTGGATGACATATCGCTCAGTGTGTACCCACCTGATCGATATTACAAACGATGCGCCGGTCCTTCTCATTTCACTAACGATGATAAGATCCCTTCTCTTCAAAGCATCGTCCATTGCCTGTCTCATCTCAACCAATAGCCAATTTCACCTGCACTTTTTGGGATCAGTGTATACGCAAGTTTATGTCTCTCTGCCGCTTCCCCTCTCACTCCTCTCTGGGACAGTCTATTGTTTACTCCTGGACTCACTGTATCTCTCTCTCTGCACCTTGGATTGCTAGAGGTAACAGGTTTGTGGCAGATGCTGTAGAGGATGGCAGCTGTATGAGCCTGGGTGACTTGCAGAATAAGTTTTTTCCCAGATGTACATTTTTTTTACTTATCTCCATTTGAAACACTTTGTTACATCCCTACGCTGTTCAGTGCATCCTCAATCTATGACCTCATTGGAATGACTATGGGGCAAATGTAATAGGGTCCGCGTTTGCTGAAGGTACCGGATGCCAGCCAATCTCAGAGTTTTTTTTAAAAGTGGCAATCATTTACAAGGCATGGTTTTATCTTGTAAATGATTGCCGCTTTAAAAAACCCTCTGACATCATCCGGTATCCCGCACCTCTAGCAAACTTGGACCCTATTACATATTGCCCCTATGTCTGAATAACGCCCTCATGAAATGTATGATTTCATCTGTGTACATCCTGCTATTGCATTCTATGGATCCCCTCACCCCAAAATACGAGTTACAATGGGAAATCGATCTTGGGGATCCCCTGGAGGAGGACTCTTGGGCCAAAATTCAGGAAAGGGTCTCTAAATAGTCTATCTCTCACATCAAGCTGTCAGTCTGTCTTGGTGAGTAAGGTGACTAAGTCTACGATCATTAGGTTTTCCATGGTTCTTCTTTCTGGGGATATAGTGACACTGGACTTAATTTAGACCTGATCACTGCTGTGCGAATTCGCAAGGCGGACGATTATTGATCAACTGTGCATGCATACGGATCATAGTGCGCACGCGTGAGGCCAAACGGCAAAAGTATTCAGTGTCTTTTTTGATCACTATGCGTACGCAGGTTGATTGACAGGAAGCGAACATTTGGCGGTGGTAAATGGACGTATTCTGGGAGTGTCAGGAAAAACACAGGCGTTTCCAAGTGTTTTCAGGGAGGGTGTGTGACATCAGCTCTATCCCCAATCAGTCTGATTCTATCGCACTGTAGGAGTCGGTCCTGGGCTACGCACAGACTGGACAGACTGGAAAAAACATTTGATGGTGAGTGAGTTGGGAACCGACTTGCAGCTGGCCAGTGTAAGTAAAGCTTTTCGCACAGTGTATGCAGCCTTGCACAGGACGGGTATTCACTCTGGGCTGGGACTATCTGAACGCAAACCTCTGCAAATTCACAGAGGAGTGATCAGGTCTGAATTAGGCCCACTGTGTCCATCTCTGAATCAGGCCCTTAGAGTCTATTTGGAAAAGAAGGTTGTTCCAGTGCTTAATCTTCAGTGCTGAAATATCCAGAAAATATAAACGGAAATATATGAGCAGGAAAAGAAAAAAATAACAATAGTGTACACTGTGGTAGAAGGGTAGGAAATTATGTAATTTAGTTTCCCTTTCTAGGGTGGAAATAGACGTGGAACATACTGTAAATTGCACCAGTGTCCTACAGTGGTTGCAGACACAACTAGTAGGTACAGGTTGATGTCAGGGTTTTTCTTCTGTTGCACAGGGATTGTGCATGAGGATTAGAGATGTACGGTTTGGTGCTCTGCACATTTTGTGGGTCTGAATATGACCAAACCCTGGTCAGGATCCCCTGAGGAGATTCAAACCAAGTCCCGGTACAAATCTTCCTGCGGTTCAGAATTCAGATTTTAAATTGTATTTCAGGTTTTGCGTTTTTCTCAATTTTGATATTTAATATTATTTTTTTTATCGATTTTAAACTGAAATCTGAATCTGAACCAAAACACTTAAGGGTGGTTTTTGTTAAAATCAAAACACTGTCATGAGCCACAGCAGTGGCTCATTCCTGTTTGCATTCTGTTCATGTATTTTATGTTGTATATCTGTTGCATGCCAGGTTTTCTTATGTACTTGTTTAGAGTTCTGTTGCAGCCGCCCTTGGTGAGTCTGTGTCACTGCAGCCTGTTTGCTATATGTGTGGCCTGTGCAGCCTCACCTGTCAGATAATTAGGCCATTATGTGGTGAGTCTGTGTAACTGCAGCATGTCTCTTGTATGTGTGGCTTGTGCTGTCTCACATGTCAGTTATTTAGGCCATTACCTTGTGTCTGGCTTCCAGTCATCCTGATTGGGGCATGCTTCCTTTATTACCCAGCTTGCCCTGCACCTGGAGCCGGTGACCGCTTCATGTCCAGTATGTACTTGTACCTGGTCCCTGTCCTATGGAATGTTATCTTGAACTTCTACAGTTGGTGCCACTGCATGGTTTTGACTTCCTGTTCCAGTCTGAATCCTGTGTGTTCTGTCCTGCCAGAGTTGGTAGCACATTTTTCTTATTACCTGAGTTCCTGATTGTTCATGTGATATCTTGCCTGGAAGAAGTATCAGACAGCTTTGGTTGTTCCTGCCTTGTCTTGCTCTGTGTAGCCTAGCCCGGAATCCAGGAGTCTCTTGCAGCTAAATGTTCTTGTTTAGACTTCGCTTTGCTCTGCCTAGATATTTAGGAACTCATTGCTTTATTATTTATTATTACATCCTGTGCATTGTTGTACACAAATATACTGTTTGGTTGCTTAAAACGGGATACGGTCGTTAGGTTGACACAGCTTAGGTCGACATTCATTAGGTCGACCACTGAAGGTCGACATGCATTAGGTGAACATGGTCAATAGTTCGACATGGTCATTAGGACGACATATACTGGGTCGACAGGTCAGTAGGTCAACATGGGTTTTTTTAAATTTTTTTTTACTGTTTTTGGACTTTTTCATACTTGACGATCCACGTGTACTACAATTTGGAACGGTAACCTGTGCCGAGCACAGCGGTAGCGGAAAAGGAACCTTGCCCGAAGCATGGTGAGCGAAGAGAGCCATGTGAGGGGACACGGTGCACTAATTGGGGTTCGCCGTCACATTACGAAGAAAACAACAACAAAAAAAGTCCAAAAACCCACGTCGACCTTTTGACCTGTCAACCTAGTATGTGTCAACCTAATGACCATGTCGACATAGTGCCCCTGCCGACCTAATGCATGTCGACCTTCCATGGTCAACTCAATGACTGTCGACCTAAGTTGAGTCGACCCAGCGTCCCATATCCACTTAAAACATCTCAGGGCATTGTTGCCTCTACAGTTTGTATTACTTTCCATTGGTAGTCTTGCAGGTTTTAGTTAGCTTTCCCCTTACTCACTCACAGTCTTGGTTGGTGCCTTGTTACCTAATAAGACCTGGGGCATCGGAGTCTGGGCGGACCTAAATCGCACATTCAAACGCGGCTGCTAAAGGCAGAAGACTAGCTCTGCAGGCACCATCTGACCACTGGGAGGAGTAACAGAGTCAGGGGTAGAGTAGGTGTAGCTGCGATTACTCATTCCCAGCCACAGCTCCACATGTGAGTTCTGGAACTCCCTCGTTGCCATCCAGTTTCCAGAGTTCCAGATACTCATTTCCTAACAAACAAGATGATGAATTAGAACCAAAACCAAAGCACAAGGGTCCGTGCACACGGGTGTAGTGTGGGTGGCTCTGGTGGAGTGCGAGCTCTGGGCGCCGGAAAAATTAGAGGGCGCGCAGCTGCCTGACAACACCCCCCCACTCTGCGCGCTATACCGCGTGCCACTGTACAGGCAGCTGCAGAGCAGAAGGAGGAAACGCACTGACGGACTCGGAGACTAGGTAGGGAACAGGGCATGTCAGAGGCAACAGCAGGAAACATTGACAGCTGGTATGTGCCGGAGCTCTGCCTCCCTCTTTTTATGTCTCACTGTCTACTTGTAGCTGTGCAGCAGGGTAACTTGTGTCTTGCTACACCGCTCTCTGCCCTGGCTGCTGCAGCACCTCTCTCTGTCCCAGCTGCTGCAGTACCTCTCTCTGCATTAGAAGCTGCACAGTAACATATATAAGCGGCTCTACTGTGGCATAACATGTATAAGCAGCCCTAGTGTGGTGTAACATGTATAAACGGCTTTACAGGGGCATAACATGTGTCAGTGGCTCTACTGTGTTGCATAAAGTGTATAATGGCACTACTGTGTGATGTGAATAATGGACAATACTGTGCAGTGTCATGTGAATAACAGACAATATTATGCGGTGTAATTTGAATTGGTGCTAATCTCTGGCCACGTCCCTATCTCATGAAGCCACACCCCTATATATTTGTTACACACCTTCAGCTTGCACTGTCCCTCTTTGAAGTATGGGGGCACCCAAAGGAAACCTTTGCCCTGAGCTCCTCAAGGTCTAGAACCGGCCCTGTCACCAATTTAGGATTTTTAAAAAAAAAATATTTTCAAATGTAACATGCAGAAGAAGGGTGCCAAAAAATTCCCTTGACCTGGGCACCATGGCACCTAACTACACCTCTGCGTGCACATCTCTTACTAGGATATTTTTTTCCTCTGAAGTCTGCCAATTTCTTGATTTCTTCTCAGGGACAGTTTTAGTTGTTCAAATACCTCATATATAAGGAAGATAAGGTTCCAAACATGGTGCAGATCAAATTGTGGAAGAATTTTTGTCCCAATGGACTTGAGACGGTATATTAGTTATCTTTCTTTAGTTGAATAGGCACTTTGGACATTTATTTGTATAACCCTATGTCCCCATAGGTGCTCTAAAATATATTTATTATCTAATAACATGCTTTCAAGCACCTGAATGATTTCACTAAGCTAATTGAGCATCTACCATTATATATGTCTGTTGTGAGAGGCAGAGAGGTTCCTGCATTAGGAGGAGGTGCAGGCCCTGACATGTCATATGGAGCATTATGGGGTTGCTCCAAGGTAGGTAGCTCTTAGCTTAGATCTATTTAAGTAAGGAACTATTATCATATGGCTCCTTGCTGGTTAATCATAGACCCAGACTGGGGTTATGGAGGTGTGGTGCCTCTGGACTGGCTGAGCTGGATGGCTTTAGTGTGGCATACCTTTTTTTTTTTTTATTCAGTAATTTTTTATTGATAGTGTTTTACATATACACACAAAAAAAACATACAGCAGCTAAACCTAGCTCAACAAACAGGTCAAGTACAAAAAATAGTATATCAAAAACATCAATGACATTGGATTTACAGTATATCTGTTAAACAAGATATGACATGTAGCAGGCAACATATCGCATATATATAGTCAATACAACAATAAGGAGTTATTTCTAAAGCCTCCATGCTTCCCGCATCGCCCCAGAGCAAACAGACATAATATCACATTCCGTATTAGCTACAGTATACATTACACAGGATACCTTCCCCTTTCCATCACGTCCCACCCACTCCAAAGGCTGACGTATTCCATCTATCCCATTTATTAGAGTATTTAACCAGCATGTCACTAGATCTAAACATTGCTCGTTCATGGCCAGAAACCTCGTTGACCAGAGCCCGCCAATGAGATATATTGGGTAATTCAGGGGAGAACCATTTTCTGGCTATCAAGACTTTTGCCAGAGTGGTTAAGCATAGTACATAACGATATATGACCAGAGAATGCGTCTCTTCAAGGTCTAACCCGAACAGGCACAATCTAGAGTTCATTACTGGCAATGATGGTTCTGTAAGGACAATATCATTCCAAACTGCAGCCCAAAATGGTGCCAACCTTGGGCATGACCATAATAGGTGCCAAAAGTCAGCACCCTCCCCATTGCACTTCTGACAGCAGGTATCAGAGCGAAGATGTGCACTATACAACATTACTGATAGAGATGAGCGGGTTCGGTTTCTCTGAATCCGAACCCGCCAGAACTTCATGTTTTTTTTCACGGGTCCGAGCGACTCGGATCTTCCCGCCTTGCTCGGTTAACCCGAGCGCGCCCGAACATCATCATGACGCTGTCGGATTCTCGCGAGGCTCGGATTCTATCGCGAGACTCGGATTCTATATAAGGAGCCGCGCGTCGCCGCCATTTTCACACGTGCATTGAGATTGATAGGGAGAGGACGTGGCTGGCGTCCTCTCCGTTTAGAATTAGAATAGATTAGAGAGACACTTGATTTACTAATTTTGGGGAGCATTAGGAGTACTCAGTAGTGTACAGTGCAGAGTTTTGCTGATAGTGACCAGTGACCACCACTTTTATTTATAATCCGTTCTCTGCCTGAAAAAAGCGATACACAGCACACAGTGACTCAGTCACATACCATATCTGTGTGCACTGCTCAGGCTCAGGCCAGTGTGCTGCATCATCTATATATATTATATATCTGTCTGACTGCTCAGCTCACACAGCTTATAATTGTGGGGGAGACTGGGGAGCACTACTGCAGTGCCAGTTATAGGTTATAGCAGGAGCCAGGAGTACATAATATTATATTAAAATTAAACAGTGCACACTTTTGCTGCAGGAGTGCCACTGCCAGTGTGACTAGTGACCAGTGACCTGACCACCAGTATATAATATTAGTAGTATACTATCTCTTTATCAACCAGTCTATATTAGCAGCAGACACAGTACAGTGCGGTAGTTCACGGCTGTGGCTACCTCTGTGTCGGCACTCGGCAGCCCGTCCATAATTGTATATACCAGTGACCTAACCGTGGTTTTTTTTTCTTTCTTTATACATACATACTAGTTACGAGTATACTATCTCTTTATCAACCAGTCTATATATTAGCAGCAGACACAGTACAGTGCGGTAGTTCACGGCTGTGGCTACCTCTGTGTCGGCACTCGGCAGCCCGTCCATAATTGTATATACCACCTAACCGTGGTTTTTTTTTCTTTCTTTATACATACATACTAGTTACGAGTATACTATCTCTTTATCAACCAGTCTATATATTAGCAGCAGACACAGTACAGTGCGGTAGTTCACGGCTGTGGCTACCTCTGTGTCGGCACTCGGCAGCCCGTCCATAATTGTATATACCACCTAACCGTGTTTTTTTTTTCTTTCTTTATACATACATACTAGTTACGAGTATACTATCTCTTTATCAACCAGTCTATATATTAGCAGCAGACACAGTACAGTGCGGTAGTTCACGGCTGTGGCTACCTCTGTGTCGGCACTCGGCAGCCCGTCCATAATTGTATATACCACCTAACCGTGGTTTTTTTTTCTTTCTTTATACATACATACTAGTTACGAGTATACTATCTCTTTATCAACCAGTCTATATATTAGCAGCAGACACAGTACAGTGCGGTAGTTCACGGCTGTGGCTACCTCTGTGTCGGCACTCGGCAGCCCGTCCATAATTGTATATACCACCTAACCGTGGTTTTTTTTTCTTTCTTTATACATACATACTAGTTACGAGTATACTATCTCTTTATCAACCAGTCTATATATTAGCAGCAGACACAGTACAGTGCGGTAGTTCACGGCTGTGGCTACCTCTGTGTCGGCACTCGGCAGCCCGTCCATAATTGTATATACCACCTAACCGTGGTTTTTTTTTCTTTCTTTATACATACATACTAGTTACGAGTATACTATCTCTTTATCAACCAGTCTATATATTAGCAGCAGACACAGTACAGTGCGGTAGTTCACGGCTGTGGCTACCTCTGTGTCGGCACTCGGCAGCCCGTCCATAATTGTATATACCACCTAACCGTGTTTTTTTTTTCTTTCTTTATACATACATACTAGTTACGAGTATACTATCTCTTTATCAACCAGTCTATATATTAGCAGCAGACACAGTACAGTGCGGTAGTTCACGGCTGTGGCTACCTCTGTGTCGGCACTCGGCAGCCCGTCCATAATTGTATATACCACCTAACCGTGGTTTTTTTTTCTTTCTTTATACATACATACTAGTTACGAGTATACTATCTCTTTATCAACCAGTCTATATATTAGCAGCAGACACAGTACAGTGCGGTAGTTCACGGCTGTGGCTACCTCTGTGTCGGCACTCGGCAGCCCGTCCATAATTGTATATACCACCTAACCGTGGTTTTTTTTTCTTTCTTTATACATACATACTAGTTACGAGTATACTATCTCTTTATCAACCAGTCTATATATTAGCAGCAGACACAGTACAGTGCGGTAGTTCACGGCTGTGGCTACCTCTGTGTCGGCACTCGGCAGCCCGTCCATAATTGTATATACCACCTAACCGTGGTTTTTTTTTCTTTCTTTATACATACATACTAGTTACGAGTATACTATCTCTTTATCAACCAGTCTATATATTAGCAGCAGACACAGTACAGTGCGGTAGTTCACGGCTGTGGCTACCTCTGTGTCGGCACTCGGCAGCCCGTCCATAATTGTATATACCACCTAACCGTGTTTTTTTTTTCTTTCTTTATACATACATACTAGTTACGAGTATACTATCTCTTTATCAACCAGTCTATATATTAGCAGCAGACACAGTACAGTGCGGTAGTTCACGGCTGTGGCTACCTCTGTGTCGGCACTCGGCAGCCCGTCCATAATTGTATACTAGTATCCAATCCATCCATCTCCATTGTTTACCTGAGGTGCCTTTTAGTTGTGCCTATTAAAATATGGAGAACAAAAATGTTGAGGTTCCAAAATTAGGGAAAGATCAAGATCCACTTCCACCTCGTGCTGAAGCTGCTGCCACTAGTCATGGCCGAGACGATGAAATGCCAGCAACGTCGTCTGCCAAGGCCGATGCCCAATGTCATAGTACAGAGCATGTCAAATCCAAAACACCAAATATCAGTAAAAAGCCTCTTTTTTTCTTTGCGTCATGTGCTGTTTGGGGAGGGTTTTTTGGAAGGGACATCCTGCGTGACACTGCAGTGCCACTCCTAGATGGGCCCGGTGTTTGTGTCGGCCACTAGGGTCGCTTATCTTACTCACACAGCGACCTCGGTGCAAATTTTAGGACTAAAAATAATATTGTGAGGTGTGAGGTATTCAGAATAGACTGAAAATGAGTGTAAATTATGGTTTTTGAGGGTAATAATACTTTGGGATCAAAATGACCCCCAAATTCTATGATTTAAGCTGTTTTTTAGTGTTTTTGGAAAAAAACACCCGAATCCAAAACACACCCGAATCCGACAAAAAAAATTCGGTGAGGTTTTGCCAAAACGCGTTCGAACCCAAAACACGGCCGCGGAACCGAACCCAAAACCAAAACACAAAACCCGAAAAATTTCAGGCGCTCATCTCTAATTACTGAGATACGATATGTTCATGTTCTGAAAACTAAACTAAGTAACACTCCATCTGTTATTTTTAAAAGATCTAATAATCTTCATCAACACCTTGCTCCCAGTTTCTTTATAGATAAGAGAATTCCTAGACCATCCTCAGCTGTAGATAAAATCTCACAGTGGCTTCCAAAAGTCACAGGCTGCTTTGAATGTAGCGCCAAACAATGTATTTCTTGTTCCTATATTCAGAATAGTTCTAAAGTCTTTTTTTCATCTAATCACTCACAATTTGATATACGATCATTTATTAATTGTAACAGCACTTATGTTATTTATTTATTAGTGTGTAGTTGTAATCTCATTTATGTAGGCAGGACAACACGTAAAATGCGCATCAGATTTTTGGAGCATAGACGCAATATACTTAAGGGTTTTCTTTTTCATAGTGTCTCTAGACATTTTCTAGATACACATCATAAACATCCGGAAGACATTAAATTAATTGGTATTGAGACTATAATGCCCACTGCATGGAGTGGGGATAGATACAGAAAGCTGTGCCTCAGGGAAAATTATCGGATCCATAAATTAAGAACTCTCGTCCCCGAGGGACTTAATGAATCCATTGAAATGGACTTATGTTAATACACAGTTTTGCCTCATGGTTTTATTCCTTCTGGATATCTGTATCCTCCTGCCTTATCCCCCCTCTTTTTGTTTTATTTATGTGATATAATGTAAGATTCTTATTTATTTAAACATACTTCCCTTTTTAGCCTCATGCCCATACAAAATGGTTTGAATGTGGGGCACACTTTATTCATGTGCATACTATAGATGCCTCTATATTCCATACACTTAATCAGCGCATCTGGTTTGACCGCTAATCCACTTTGAATGAGGACTCTAGTGTCCCCCGGTGTATCGGGTGTTCGATTCCCACTTTTCCATCCTCATATATTTTCTTCTTTTTTTGGTCTCATAATTGCTGTCTCCTCCCTTCAATTGCTTTTATAATAAGTTTTGATGATCTTTTTACTCATTACCGTGTGATACATTAATACATTGTCATATGGTATTATATGCACATATGGAGCTGTTTACATTGTACCCTTATTATGTGACTTATCATATAACTTGTGTTTATTGGGCTTTACTCCCAAATTAGTACATTCAGACTAATTGTACACTCCTTCATATAATGATATGTATTGATCCTTATTATCTTTTAAGACATATTATCTGTTTTTAGTTTTATATATTAATGAACTGGTTATCTTAGGTATGTGTATTACGACTGATTTAATTCTCTAGAGCTGACGTGTATCTTGTTTTTTAAATGGACTACCTAATGAGCTAATTATTTACATATGTTTTCCATATTAGTGACGCTTTAAATACCGATAGATCTAAGAGGCTGGGATATACCTTTGAGAAAGTCACATGGTATGTGACGAAACGCGTTAGGACCCTGCCCTCTTGCACACCTTGATTTTTGGTATTTGCTAAGGTAGCAAGCTGCTGATTAAGTTATCTCTGCTCCGGCTCCACATCCTGGCAGAACGCCACTGCCGTTCGCTGTTCGCACCAGCACGCCGTTGAGAACCCGTCATACCTACCTGACGACAGCACAATCACCTCCACGCTGCATAGCAAATAGTGGGCACTGCAGGACCATACAGCCGAGGATGCTCGGTCTGTACCAGCCCACGGAGAGGTATCTACTGTTTCGTCTGACAACAGGCTTATACTTATATTTGCTACATTGAGACTGTTTTCCGGCACCTTTATATTTTGCTCATTTACTGTGGACATTATTTCTGGAGCTTGCTACTGGACACATTATCACATTATTATTGCAGGTGTTTACCTGCAGCCCATATCCCTATAAAATTCAAGGTGTTCAATATCCAATTTGGTACAATTCTTATCTTAATATACAACTCGTTTTTTATGTGATGTTATTAGTATAAATAAAATACTTTTTATTATCTACACGTCAGCTCTCATTCCTATTGCCCTAACACATTGCGCAGCCGTTTTTCCCCATTTCTCTATACCTGATTCTAATTAAACACCCACACAGTGTTTCACGGCAGCGCAGGTGCTAGAGCAATTATAATCAATCATTGGTTCCATTTCTATTTCCTGAGGCGCTATATAGCAGCTCTTTGTTGTTTCTTTTACGATATGTTCTATGTAAGGTATAAAAATATACCCGCTGATATCGAACACACGGGGTGGTATAACGAATGGATCCCAAAATCTGTATCCATTGTTCAGTGGAGGATCGCCAATATTACCTTCCCATTTAAGTTTCAAGGGGTCAAACAGATGAGAATTAACCTGCACATTCAATGCGGCATAAATCAGAGATATGTGTCCCCTGGACCCCAATGAAAGGAGCAATTTCTTGACTGGAGACACCGATATAGTTAAGGGGGCCGTGCCCAGCTGCGCCTGCAGTGCATGACGCAGATGTAGGTAGTGAAAAAAAGCAGTATTAGCAACAGCATAGTCGCCACGTAGCCGCTCAAATGATTTAAGAATACCATTATCATAAAGCTGAGCAAATGTTGTAACTCCCATCCGCCGCCATAAAGTATCCGAGGATAGGGGCAGTAGCTAGCTCCCTATAAGAGGCATTAAACCACAGGGGTGTATCAGTATCAATGTCTTGCCAGTCAAAAAAGGTGTGCACCAATCGCCAGACCAGAAGAGCCTGTCTAAGAATAGGGGGAAGACCAGAGAGAGTAGAGCCAGATAGCAAAAAATGAAGTAGAGAGAGAGGAGACTCCACCCACTCGGCATAGAACCCCAACAATGTGTCCCCACCTGCATCCAGGAGCCAACAAGAAAGGTAAACCAGCTGAGAGGCCAAGTAGTATAGTCTCAAATTAGAAAGGCCAAGACCTCCATCTAACTTGGACTTAACCAGGGCCTTCATAGCCACCCTAGGCGCCCCGACTCCCCAAACAAAAGAGTTCAATACGCTGTCAATAGAGGAAAAAACTTTTTTAGGTATGTACACAGGAGAATGTTGCAGCACATACAGATACCTGGGTTGGATAGACATTTTAAGTAAATTAATACGGCCCATCACAATGAGAGGAAGCTTCTTCCACAGGTAAGCCTTCTTTTTAAAATTACGTGTCACAGGCTCCACATTTAACGCAACATAGTCCTGCGGACAAGGAGAGATCCAAATCCCCAAATATTTAAACTGAAGGGTCCACTGCAGCGGGCAAGAGGAGTCCGTCACATCAGGGAGAACACCAGATATGGGGTAGATATTGGACTTGTTCCAATTTATCTGTAAACCAGAATAAGTTCCAAAATGATTAACTAACTGCAACATAGTGAGTAACGAATTCTCAGAATCATTAAGAAATAAAAGCATATCGCCAGCATATAGTGCGATAGTATCAACGTGGCTCCTAACCTTAATGCCTACAATGTCCGGGGACATACGTATGCAACTAGCTAGCGGTTCAATGGCAAGGGCAAATAGGGCCGGAGAGAGTGGGCAGCCCTGCCTCGTACCCCTCTCCAGTGAAAATGGTCGTGACACATGACCATTGACTGAAACACGAGCAGCCGGGGAAGAATAGAGCAACTGGACCCACTGAACAAATTTAGGACCGAACGCAAATTTATGCACAGGTACCCTCATTCTACCGAGTCAAAGACCTTGGCAGCATCCAGGGACACCACCACTGCCCCCGCCTCGGACCTGTCCCCTCTCTGCAGATGGCAAAAGAGTCTTTGGAGGTTCTGTACCGTAGACTTCCCCGGCATAAAACCCATTTGGTCACAGTGGACAATAGATGTAACAACTTTATTTAAATGAACAGCTAAAATTTTAGCCAAAATTTTTACATCTGTATATAATAGGGAGATAGGGCGATAGGAGTCCGGGGAGGTGGGGTCCTTACCCGGCTTAAGAATTACTATTATTATAGCCTCAGACATCGAGGGGGGCAAAGAACCGTAGTCAAACAAAGTGTTAAATAGTTCAACCAAATAAGGGGTATAGAATTCTTTAAAGCGTTTGTACAATTCAATGGGTATTCCGTCACACCCGGGAGCCTTATTATTAGGGAACGATGCTATAGCAGCATCTAATTCCTCAGTGGTGAATGGGGAATCCAAATATTCAACAGATTCCGGAGACAGTTGGGGCATTTGTATATGGGAGATATAGTCTCTCAGTTGATCCATTGTATAAGACACTTTAGACCCGTACAGCGAAGAGTAGTAATCAAAAAATACTTCAGTAATATCAGGGCACGAGTACTTCATAACACCCTGGGGATCACACACCTGTTGGACAGAAATACTACCCCTCTCTTCCCTAGATAGGAACGCAAGATAACTACCCCCAATATCCGCCTGTGAGTATAGAGAATGCTTGGAGAACAATAACCGACGCTTGGATTTATCTAAAAGAAACGTCGTCCACTCCCGTCTGGCCATCTCCCAGCTAGCATGCAAGGAGGGGGATTTGTGCAAAATATAGTCGGCTTCTAATTGACAACAAATTTTTTCAAGGCGGGATTCCTCTTCCCTACTAAACCTTTTAATAGCAGCCACCCTTTTAATAAGGGAGCCACGGATAGAGGCTTTAAATGCATCATGCTTAACAGTAGGGGTAGGGCAGGAGGCGTTAAAATCCTGGAAGTCTCGCCAGTCAGCAAGCAAATCAGCTCCATCACCCATTAAGGACAGCCAGAATGGGCTAAGTTTCCAAAACAAGACCCCCTGGGGAGACAAAGGATCTAAGACCAATAAGACAGGTGAATGGTCGGAAATCCCTCTGGGTAAGTATTTAATCTGAGTTACCTTAGGGGTCAAATCTGGTGATATGAGGGCCAGGTCAATATGGGAGAATGTATTAAAAGTAGCCGAATAGCAGGAGTATTGGCTCTCATGGGGAAACCGGACCCTCCAAATATCAATTAATTCCAATTCAGTAGTTAAATTAGAGAAGGGGGTAGGAGAAGGAGATGATAAATCAGTATGGGGGCTCTCTCTCCACCTATCTAAAGATAAGTCCATTACATTATTATAGTCACCAATACAGATGGTGGGAGTAGACGGTGACAATGCAACAAACGACATAGCTTGTCGCAAAACATCATTATTGTAAGGGGGGGGACATATACTGCAAGAATATGCAGAAGGGTGGAGTTAATGAAGGCTCTAAGAAAAACAAAGCGACCATACTGATCCACCTGACTATGATCTAAATGAAAATTTACAGATTTTCTGATAAGTACAGACACCCCCTGGCATTTTGTGAAAAGGTAGAATGAACCAGCCATCCCACCCACGTTTTTTTCAGGGCCATCGTCTTAACACCAACCAAATGAGTCTCCGAAAAGCAAATAATATCCGCCTTACATTTTTTAGCTTGCGACAGGACCAATGCTCTCTTTATTTTATTGTTAAGGCCCCTCACATTCCAGCCGAGTAGGTGAAGCCCCTCGGATGCTACCAACATTGAAAGACGTTAGACTGGAAAACAGGAGAAAAGGAGAAAAAGGTGAAATGACACAATGACAGAGAATACCTCATCAGAGCACATGTAGATCAGAGCAGCAGGCATACAAATACGCAAAAGAGAGGAAGAGAAAAAGTTCGGAGCAATCGAGAAACAAGGACGCCAGAACACATCCACAAAAAAAAACCTAAATAGTAAAGGTCGTAAAAAGGGAACAGTTAGGAGTAGACACCCCCAACTACTATATCACAGCAAGGGCTCCCTGTAAAGGAGAGTGGCCCCCGGTAAAAAGACATACAAATAAAACTTCACATACAGTAGTCAACTATATGAACTTTCACATAATAAAAAAAAAAAGAAAAACCTGAGAGAGAGAGGAAAAAACCACAGAATAAACTGGCGGTACAATAGGAGCTCCATTCAGCGAGGTGCACGGAGTCTCTGCTCCAGCCACGCCTCGGCCTCTCTCGGAGAGTTGAAGAAATGGGTAGAGCCCTCATATATCACCCGCAGTCTGGCAGGGAACAGCATCGAATACTGATTCTGCCTGTCCCTCAGCTTTCGTTTGACGTGAAGAAATTGGGACCTGGATTTCTGTACGTCCATAGCAAAGTCAGGGAAAACAGACACAGAGTGGTTATCGAACTGCAACGGACCGTGCAACCTGGCCAGGCGGAGAATGGCATCCCGATCCTTGAAGTGGAGCATGCGGGCAATAAAGGTGCGCGCTGGGGCACCGGGAGGGGGGGCCTGAAAGGGTAAACGATGTGCGCGCTCCACCGCGAATTGCGCACTAAAATCATCTTTTTTAAACACACTGAGTAGCCAGTCCTCCAAGAATTTTTCTGGATGTGTACCCTCAGCTCGCTCAGGCAGCCCCACAAAGCAAACATTATTTCTTCATAAGCGTCCCTCCATATCCGACAACTTGGTTTTAATAGCAGCCATCTTGGATGAAAGGTCAGCAACACTATCCTTGAGAGAAACGTTGCTCTACACCCCCCACACGCTCACGCAGCCTTTGCATGTCATGACGAATAATTGAGATGTCAGCCTGAACTTGGCCGATCTTGTCCATCACCCTCGTCTCAGACGTATTGATGGCTTGCAGAATGTGCTGTATGGATTGCATAACATCAGTAACAGAGGGTTCCTCCGAAGCGTGCTGCGGTGAGGGAGGCGGTGTAGCCTGGGTACGCGGGGGTGTCGGCCCGTGTGGATTTCTAGCAAATCTTTCCAAGCGCGCAGCAGTGGCAGCAGCATTGCCGGTTTTTCCAATAGCACTGCAGGAGGAATAATCGCTTCAGGAAAAAAAGAGTAAATAAGCACAAAGAGAGTGGCAAAGTCTTATATAGTGAAGCTTGGAGTACAGCAGTGTTAGGCGCCGGGGTCCGCGATGTCCTCGCGGCCCGGCGCCTAGCAACTAGGGACGCCGAGCGTGCTAGCCGCCGGGTCCCTAGCAACGCTGGGACGCCGTGCGCGCGTAGCCGCCGGCTCCCTGGCAATGCAGGGACGCCGGGCGTGCTGAGCCACCTGGACCCTAGCAACGGGGACGCCACGGGCGGACCGCGTTCCCCGTTGCAGGGTCAATTTAACAACACACACACACACACTGGTTTTCTGGGCGTGCAGCAGGGCAGCTGCACAGCATTTAGGGTAATCAGATTCTGAACATCTGATTGGAGGACTCATTGCTAAATACCTTCTCAGTGCTTCACACAGACGCCGGTAATAGCTTCCTGCATGCTGCTTAGGTTTGCTGAACATCTGTTCCAGTCCTGCTGTGTCCGGTCATTCCTGTCCTCAGAGGTCCTGAATCTTGGAGCTGTCATCTCATCCCAAGAAGTCTTCTGGTCCCTTATTGTCCGCAACGATCGCCAGAGAATCTCGTGTGGTGTTCGTGAGTTGCGGCTCTGCCGTGTGCTGCGGCTCAGCCCGCTTTATTTTGTATTCTGTTTTGGAGCATTTGCGGAGGGTTCCGCTTCCACAAGTCCTCTCCGGAACTCGGCGGTGCCGGGTAGGAGAGTGGACAAGTGGGTATTTTGGTTGTCCTTTTCCCTGGCGGTGTTTCCGCACATATTCTAGTTTTAAGTTAGCTTGTAGCCCCTGGCCTTGTTGCTTAGTTAGAGGGTCCCTTGTTATCACCCTGTCTCGGATTTCCCTTTGTCTCCCATTAAGACCTGAGGGGGCATCGGAGTTGGGCAGACGTAATCCGCCCTTCAAACGCGGCTGCCATGGGCTCAAGCAACCATAGTCTCGCAAGGGATTTCTGACAGCACGGGCGAGACAATGGAGTTAGGGCGCAAGGGGCTATTTTCCATTCCCGCTCCCTTTCCCAGCATTACTTTCCAGTGCTCAGGTCCTTGTTATAAGATCTCCTCAGACCAGAGTGCTGGAATCATAACAAGCAGCTGCTTCAGGGAATTAAGAAACACAAAATGCACCCCTGAGTGTGATCAAACAGGATCCAAGATAAACAGGGCAGAAGGCAGTGCAGCACATCAGAATTGTAATCCAAATATGTTGAGAGAGACTCAGGCAACCAGCCCAATGCCGGGCCCAGGCACAAACATATATACTGCAGCACACTGGGTGGGAAGCAGCGGGTCTCTGTAATTGCCAGCAGCAGTTAATAATGGAGCATGTGTCCCAGCACCACAGAGAGGGGAGGGGAGAGTACCTTGTGCAGAGAGAGGTCACAAGCAGGGCAGTAGGCGCTGCTGTGGGCCAGGCAGGTCCCTCCACAATGTCCAAATCTCTGCAGGTACAAGGCGCACAGCGGCGCCAGACGTCTCAGGGGGTGCAGGAGAGGTTCACACTAGGGATGTGCACTTGAAATTTTTCGGGTTTTGTGTTTTGGTTTTGGGTTCGGTTCCGCGGCCGTGTTTTGGGTTCGACCGCGTTTTGGCAAAACCTCACCGAATTTTTTTTGTCGGATTCGGGTGTGTTTTGGATTCGGGTGTTTTTTTTCAAAAAACCCTAAAAAACAGCTTAAATCATAGAATTTGGGGGTCATTTTGATCCCAAAGTATTATTAACCTCAAAAACCATAATTTCCACTCATTTTCAGTCTATTCTGAATACCTCACACCTCACAATATTATTTTTAGTCCTAAAATTTGCACCGAGGTCGCTGGATGACTAAGCTAAGCGACCCTAGTGGCCGACACAAACACCTGGCCCATCTAGGAGTGGCACTGCAGTGTCACGCAGGATGGCCCTTCCAAAAAACACTCCCCAAACAGCACATGACGCAAAGAAGAAAAAAAGAGGCGCAATGAGGTAGCTGTGTGAGTAAGATAAGCGACCCTAGTGGCCGACACAAACACCTGGCCCATCTAGGAGTGGCACTGCAGTGTCACGCAGGATGGCCCTTCCAAAAAACACTCCCCAAACAGCACATGACGCAAAGAAGAAAAAAAGAGGCGCAATGAGGTAGCTGTGTGAGTAAACTAAGCGACCCTAGTGGCCGACACAAACACCTGGCCCATCTAGGAGTGGCACTGCAGTGTCACGCAGGATGGCCCTTCCAAAAAACACTCCACAAACAGCACATGACGCAAAGAAGAAAAAAAGAGGCGCAATGAGGTAGCTGTGTGAGTAAGCTAAGCGACCCTAGTGGCCGACACAAACACCTGGCCCATCTAGGAGTGGCACTGCAGTGTCACGCAGGATGGCCCTTCCAAAAAACACTCCCCAAACAGCACATGATGCAAATAAAAATGAAAGAAAAAAGAGGTGCAAGATGGAATTGTCCTTGGGCCCTCCCACCCACCCTAATGTTGTATAAACAGGACATGCACACTTTAACCAACCCATCATTTCAGTGACAGGGTCTGCCACACGACTGTGACTGAAATGACGGGTTGGTTTGGACCCCCACCGAAAAAGAAGCAATTAATCTCTCCTTGCACAAACTGGCTCTACAGAGGCAAGATGTCCACCTCATCATCATCCTCCGATATATCACTGTGTACATCCCGCTCCTCACAGATTATCAATTCGTCCCCACTGGAATCCACCATCTCAGCTCCCTGTGTACTTTGTGGAGGCAATTGCTGCTGGTCAATGTCTCCACGGAGGAATTGATTATAATTCATTTTAATGAACATCATCTTCTCCACATTTTCTGGAAGTAACCTCGTACGCAGATTGCTGACAAGGTGAGCGGCGGCACTAAACACTCTTTCGGAGTACACACTTGTGGGAGGGCAACTTAGGTAGAATAAAGCCAGTTTGTGCAAGGGCCTCCAAATTGCCTCTTTTTCCTGCCAGTATAAGTACGGACTGATGACGGACCTGCTGGACACTGTCAGCTCAGCAGCACCGCAGACTGCTACAGTAAGCTACTATAGTAGTATGTATAAAGAAGAAAAAAAAAAAAACACGGGTAGGTGGTATACAATTATGGATGGACGAGCGACTGCCGACACAGAGGTAGCTACAGCCGTGGACTACCGTACTGTGTCTGCTGCTAATATAGACTGGATGATAAGGAGATGAAATCAATATATATATATATATATATAATATCACTAGTACTGCAGCCGGACAGGTATATATATTTATTATGTAATGACTGATGACGGACCTGCTGGACACTGTCAGCTCAGCAGCACCGCAGACTGCTACAGTAAGCTACTATAGTAGTATGTATAAAGAAGAAAGAAAAAAAAAACCACGGGTAGGTGGTATACAATTATGGATGGACGAGCGACTGCCGACACAGAGGTAGCTACAGCCGTGGACTACCGTACTGTGTCTGCTACTAATATAGACTGGATGATAAGGAGATGAAATCAATATATATATATATATAATATCACTAGTACTGCAGCCGGACAGGTATATATATTTATTATGTAATGACTGATGACGGACCTGCTGGACACTGTCAGCTCAGCAGCACCGCAGACTGCTACAGTAAGCTACTATAGTAGTATGTATAAAGAAGAAAGAAAAAAAAAACCACGGGTAGGTGGTATACAATTATGGATGGACGAGCGACTGCCGACACAGAGGTACAGATGTAGCCACCTTTATCTTGAGTGGCCGCGGCGGTTGGCCCGTTCGACCATACGCAGCGTACTGTGGCGTAGCGAGGCGCGCCTAGCCACAGAGAGGCTATCTAATCGCACGGAGACAGACATTTGACGTTTGGCGTTACCTTTACGTGTAATACCTGCGATCAGCCACCAGATGTCGCTTTTTACAATCACCACTGCGCATGCGTGTGGTCTCCCGTAAAATACAATACTGACATACATAATAAGGACTACTTTACTAAGGCGTCTCATTACGCTGCATACAGCAAATACTGTACTCATTACGCTGCATTATTTAATACAGTACTGTACAGTATATACAGTACGACACCGACGCAAATACAGTAGTACAGCATACAGTATATGATCCATCTACAATACTTTATGAATACTGTATGTGAGCGTGCAAGTCCCGCAGACAAAACACAGTACTGTAAAACCAGTAGTGTACACTGTCGCAAATGGATGTGTGTTACAAGTTCACTATTGCCTCTCAAGATTAGGAATTTTCTACAGTGTTATCGTCCTAATCCCGTAGCCATTACAGCATAATCAAAACCAACGGATTTATACATTTGTCTGCGGCGAAGTGGTGAAGTGTTTCGCTTCCTATACTCAGAGTCCAGGGTTCGATTCCTTAAGTACTGTACGAATGCATGTTACTGTAGTTTTTTTCAGACACTTTATTATTTTTTTTATTCACATACTGCAAACCAGGGCATACAGTAGCTGCATGAGCGGTTCTATGCGATCGAGTCCGGTGTACCATAATCTGCAGGTTCTATGCAGGTTAAGGTACTATGCTCCGTACACAGTACACATACAATTCTGTAGCTGGGCAGACTGAATAGAAATGGCTACCACCTATGACTCCTTGCCCCACAGAGGCCCTAGGCTACGGAGCAAGTAATAGTCCAGATTGTACAGACTATGGGGCAATGCTGAATGAGCGTCACAATCCCCTAGCTAAAATACACAGTATGCATATTATGGTACACCGGACTCGACATACTGTAGCACACTGGCAAAATGGCCGCCGCCCCTGAACCCTTGTGCAGGTTATGGGGCTATGCTGAAGGAGCGTCACAATCCCCTAGCCAAAATACACAGGGGAGGGATAAGCTACTGTAGGATTGCATACAGTATTACGGTACACCGGACTCAATCGCATAGCACACTGTCAAAACGACCACTACCCATGAACCCCCACCTCCTGAACCCCCACCTCGTGGCAGGCAGCAGTTGGGTATGGAATGAGAAATGGCATAAGCTGTGCAGGCTACGGGGCGATGCTGAAGGAGCGTCACAATCCCCTAGCCAAAATACACAGAGATACTGTAAGCGAGGTCTATGCACATTACAGTACTGTACAGTACGTTACACCGGGCTCGGTCGCATAGCAAACTGACAAAACACAAGTTTTACAGTACATACAGTAAAGCAGGCCAAAGCTGCAGGAGAGTTTCTACTGTAAAGGTTCTATGCACCGTACGGTAATGTACACATACCTGTACAATTCTATAGCAGGGCAGACTCAATTGAAATGGCTACCGCCTGTGACTCCTACAGTAGCTCCTAGGAGGCACTCAGCTATGGAGCAAATAACAGCACAGATTTTGCAGGCTACGGGGCAATGCTGAAGGAGCGTCACAATCCCCTAGCTACAATACACAGGGGTGATAGAGATAATCGAGTGGCTGGAGGGGGGTCCCCTTGATTTAAGGGGCCCCCACTCCTCCAGGGTACTCCGGCCAGGTGTGACTAGTTGGGTATTTAATTCCATGGCCGCAGGGACCTGTATAAAAGTCTCCCCCGGCTGTGCATTATCTGTCCAGCTAGTGGAGCCCAGTGCTGATTCAAAAAATATGGGGAACCCCTACGCTTTTTTTGTCCCCCTTATTTTTTGCACCAGGACCAGGCGCAGAGCCCGGTGCTGGTTCTAAAAAGATGGGGGATCCCGTGTCCATTTTTTCCGTATTCCTTCCGGAATTCGACTGCAATTGCATATACAGTACTGTACCCCTTAATGTCACTGCTTACAGTATACAGTATTTAGACATGAGCTTGTGTACAGTATCTGTCATGAGGTGCTTTTTTCACTGACACTATAACTTTTTTCTATTGTGATATACTGTACTGTACAGAGGCGGCAAACTAGCCAAACGGGAATAATCAGCTTCTGCAGAATAAAATGAGATGCTACAGTACATGCCTATATTCTGTGAGTGACTGCGGCTCTATGAAATTAAATCAGAAAATTTAAATATGAAATGCATTACTAATGTGTGGCATTACTGTACTGTATGTGTATAAGGTGTACTACAATATTTTCTGGTGTAACATAAGGAAAGGGCACTACTGCATGGTCTAATGCAGTGGTTCTCAAACTTGGTCCTCAGGACCCCACACAGTGCATGTTTTGCAGGTAAACCAGCAAGTGCACAGATGTATTCATTACTAACTGACACATTTTAGAAGGTCCATACAGTAGGTGGAGCTAATTTTTTCACTTGTGATTCTGTGAGACCTGCAAAACCTGCACTGTGTGGGGTCCTGAGGACTGAGTTTGAGAACCTGTGGTCTAATGTAAATAAAGATGAATGTGGTGGGGTGTAATGTGAATAAGGGGCATTACTGTTAGGAGTAATGTGGTACTATGATATGATGTCATGAGAATAAGAGACACCACTGCATGATATAATGTGAATAAAGTTGCAGTACTGTGTTGTGTCATTTCATCTTCGGGTATTATTGTGTTACCATGCCCCTTCCCAGCAAGAACATACTGTACACTGTTTTGGGCTGGCACTAAATGTGCACATTGTTCTTATTTAGATTATAGGGGGTAGGAGCGCCAAAATGGGTGATGGTGCTGGGAAAGGGGTGCAGGGTTAGAGGCGGAACTACGTAGCATCTGTGCAAGAGGGCATCAGCCAAAATCTAGCCTAGGGCATCATGTTGGTCAGGTTTGGCTCTGATAATACTGTATACTGTACTCTTACTGTACTTTGCATTCAATACAGATACTGTTTGCACACAGGTTTTACATGAATCATTGGCAATGCTGCAGGAGTGTCTCATTAGGCAATCTAAAATATACCACGACTATGGGTGGGGATACAGTAGGGAAGTTCTGTCACCATAAGCTGTCTGCTGTGTATAGCATATTTCCATCTGAGATGCATTTGTGTGTTTGTAATAAGAAAAAAACATTTTACTGTACATTTAGTGGATACAGTATTTCTCCCCCATAATGACGTATCATACTGTACAGGTACCCTCATGTACTGTACCGTACCATACTGTAAAATTGAATATTTATTGGAAAAACATCAATATTAATGTAAAAATAAAGTATTACAACATCCGATTCCATGTACTGCACTGATCAAAATGTACAGTACTCTTATTCAGGACTTATAAAACTGAAAATAACTGTTCATACAGTACACATCAATAACATTACTACTGTATAATATTCTACATTAGTTTATGCAATAATCAGACAAAGGCAATTTTATCATTTTTTTTAATAATGCACCAATTTAAAATTTTAAACAGAAAATACAGAACTACATATTTGTGGCTTGACCATTTCTTTCAACTACAACAGGTAATACTTTATACAGGTGATTTATATAATTATTACAATGTTCAGGTGTGAGTACTTCTAGCCAAAATTTCTTTATCCCATCCACCAGTTGCTGTTTTGTTGTTGGCTTTGCAACACTCCTAACGTACCTCTTCAATTGAGCCCACACTAATTCGATTGGGTTCATGTCTGGTGATCTAATTAAAAAAAAAAAAAAAGCGTATAGAAAAAATTAATTACAGTACATTACAGTAAATAGAGAAAATTAAACATACAATATTGTACTGTTTATTAAACAAAATTTTTTTTTACAGTACTAGAGTGCTATCCAAAATTTTACTTGTACACTGTTGAAAGAATACTCACTCTGGTGGTGTGCGTTCCCAATTCATACCTTTCTCTTCCATAAATTTGGCTGAGGCGGAGTGTTTAGGATCATTGTCTTGGAATATCCTATGGTGAGTTGGGTAATATTTATTCACAAATGGCACCATACATTTCTCTACTATTGTTTCTTGGAAATATTTCTTATCCATGATTCCTACAGAAATCAAAAAATGTTGTTCATTAATAAGCAACTCCTTTTATTGTGCAGTTACACGTACTCTACAGTACAACATGTATTTTTACAGAACACAGGCACAGAATAAAGTATAGTACTGTACTGTACCTTCGAAAAATAATAGGGGACCAGCTCCTAATCGTGATATGCCTCCCCATACATGGATTTTCAATGGATGCTTTGGGCGTGGTTTTAAAGAGATATGGTTACGTTTCCTGAATGACATTCTGGAGAACCGCTCAAGGGCAACAGACGATTCATCTGTGAAAATGACATCATCAAATGTTTCACCACTCTCAATCCATCGCCGTGCCTGTTCCACTCTCTTTTCTTTATTCACATCTCTTATCATTGGAGATATCCTGTGAAGAGCCAAAAATAATGAAATCAGATACAGTTATGAAATTACAGATTTACAGATTACTGTATATACAGTAGACTGTATGTGCAGTATACTGTATTATATACCTACTGTATACATTAAACTGTACATACAGTACATTAAGTTACATACAGAGTAATATATATATATACATACTGTACATACACACAAACACACACACACAGTATACAGTATGTAATCATCACAATAAGCCGGCAATGCTTCATTGCTGTCTCTGAGTGCCTATACAGTAGGTATCTCTTTTGGGATAGAATACTGTATATACAGTATATACACACACACATACTGTATATAGTATAAAGTACACACTCTGTATAATGATTTATGGCATTATTATATCACGTATCAAGGGATTATTAACAGTGCATTTACTGTATGGTTTATACTGCTTTCAGTATTTTACCTTGTTGCGCCAAAGGTCCATCCCATTTTCCGTCGCATCCTTCTGATGCTGGTGGCCGATATGTCCAGGTCATACTTGGAATGGAGAATTCGTTTTATTTGCAGAGCAGTACGCTCATCATCCTCACGAGTTAGTTCCTCCACAATTTGTTGCACTCTCCTACAGTACAATACAGTATGAAAAATATGAATTCATGAACAGCACAATCACAGTTACAATTGATGAAGTTTTAATTTTATTTCAAAAAAATTGTTTATGGTATAAAGCAAGTCATTTAAACATTACAGTAGTGTACAGTACGTACCATGTGCATTTTGTAGGAAATACAAATCTGGGCGTTGTTCTCTCGAATGCATGATAGCGCACCGTTTCTAAAGTGACTATAATGCCACTTTCCTTGAGCCATGCATGGATCTCTTTGATGGTTTTATTTTCTTTTTTCATGTTGGCGATTATCTTGCTCATCGTTTTGTTGATAGTTACTGGCATGTTGTCCAACTATAATTCCTGTATGGAGAGAAAACATTTGTGAATACTGTAGTCTAAAATTTACACATCTGAAAATGCATAAGAGTTTTATGATAGAAGTTAATACTGTACATGTTTACTATCCAGTACCTGATGTTCAAATTTAAGTATTGTATACTGTACAGTACTGAAAATACAACTTCAGTGTTATGGACTGCAATTAGTTTCCTGTATGAAACAGATACAGTACAGTAAATAACCCTCCTTGGAAGTGCATGGGCCCTGTGAGACTTACAGTAGTGTACAGCATAAGGGTCGACTGACATGATGTACAAGCATTACATACAGTACATGTCAGTACTGTATGTAAATTCTTCAATTATTGCCTAACAACAATGCTGCTTACTGTATATTAAATACTGTAGGCCTAGAAATGTGCATCTCAATATAGTAGTTAAAAACACAGGGGCCTATGTGGATAAGCGAGTTCTATGCACACAAAAAATGGCCACCGTAACATCCCTTAGAACACTGTACTATCTGAAACACAAATTTCGGCACACTGCAATTAAACCACACAATGCACTGCACGACTGCGTGATATGACAAACTGCACATTTCCCTGCAAAATATGATACAATGTACACTACACAAAAAACTGCAATTACCACATGTGTATACAGTACACTGCACGACAGTGCTGGCCCTAGCCAGGTACAGATACAGCCGCAGTCACGCAAAATATAGGCATGCCGCATATCATTTTAATCAGCAGAAGCTGCTGGTGCCCCTAAGCATAGCAAATGCCCTAGGCATTTGCCTACTGTAGTTTGCCTATGCCTAAGGCCGGCTCTGCTGCACGATGTGATTCACTATGTATTACAATCACTGCACAATACCATATTCTGAATGTACACTGCATGACACGCTGCAATTACGCAGCACGATACACTGTGATACATTGCATATACTGTACACTGCATGATACTGTACACTGCACAATCGTAGACCACCTGGATTGTAAAGAACTACTGTATATACACAAGTTTAAAAAAATAACAATTGTTTTTGTAAAACGCATGTCGATCTTTTTCCATGTCAACTTAACGACCATGTCAACCTACAGTAACTGGTGTCAACCAATTTCAAAAGCCGCACCATCTAGGTCGACGCAAAAAAACAAATTGACCTTTTGACCCGGGTTAATGTTTGGTCCTTGTTTAACCATTTGTTTACCACAAATACTGTACAGTGCTGTATAGACCGGATACCTGCTGCTACAGCAGCCCCTGCTATAATGTACTGTACCTGTAACTACAGTAACTTAAAGTACAGTTATCTACAGTAATGTACTGTACTTACAATCCCTTATGGCCTGCAGGCGTCGTGGGGTCCGCCTCACGAGGTCACTCCACCTCCTCTGGAGAGACCTCACCGTTCTCCTCCTGTTATACTTCCGGAGGATGTCCCTGCTGGCCCTCCGGTATGCCCTCACTTTCTCCTCGTTGCTGGCGAGAGTTCTGTCCCGCCAGCGAACGAGGAGACGCAGCTCACCAAGAGCATAGGGACGGTCCCGTGCAGCAGCCATAACCGTCCTTATGCTCAATGAGCGTCTCAGACGTCGTGCGCCTCAGACGTCGTGCGTCTCAGACGTCATGCGGTCCAGGCATTCAACGTACAGTACTGTAGTTACTGTACTTTGTGACAGTTTCCCTTAGTTTTAAATATGCCCTTTCTTTGACCACAGTATTTTCCACTGTCTTGCCCTACGCCCTTCCCTCCTGGGAGCCTTCACAGGTCTTATGCAATACACAAATACCGAAGATGCACAGTCCGTCAGAATACACTCATTTCATTCCCGCTGTTTAGGTGCATTTAGCGTAAAGAATCGCTCCTGCAGATGTACTTTGATTTATGTGAAACCTGTGTGCATCCTTCCATTGACTGTCTTACAATGTAAATAAAATAATACAGTGCATTATTACAGAAAAAAAAAAAAAAAAGAAAGAAAGCACATCAGGTCTCGAACCCTGGACTCCCAGCGAGGGAGGTGGGAGCCTTCACCCCTAGCCCACGACGCCTCATGAGAGATTTCCAATTTCATGTGTGAAAGTACTGCAAACAGCGCCCGGCCCCCGCCCCATTGCTGTTGGTTTATGCCTTAGAGGACTCGGACGCTCGCATTTGTAAAGCACGGTGTTTTCCTCCGCCTCCTGCTAGCCTGTTGCCCTTCCCCCATGGGAGCCTGCACAGATCATGCAGTAGACAGGGAGGGAATGCAGGTCATGTGCAATACACAAACGCCCACTGTAGTACTATTTTGCTCACTTACAGTACCGTACTGTAGGTTGCATTTAGCGTAAAGAATCGCTCCTGCAGATGTACTTTGATTTATGTGAAACCTGTGTGCATCCTTCCATTGGATGTACTGTATTGGAGAGAATTTTTTTTTTTTTAAAGTGAATGTCACGGGAACACATTAAAAATAAGGTTGGCACTTCCTTCCCATTGGTGTTGGTTTACAGTATGCCGTAGTGTACTCGGACGCTCATGTAATTGCATTTCAAAGGCACAGTATTTTCCATCGTCTCCCCCCTACCCCCATCGCCCTTCCCCCCTGGGGGCCTGCACAGGGAGGAAATTCAGGTCCTGTGCAATACACAAACGCTGAAGATCTACAGTACTGTTTTGCTCAGTTGGTAGCGTCAGAATACACTCATTTCATTCCCGCTGTTTAGGTGCATTTAGCGTAAAGAATCGCTCCTGCAGATGTACTTTGATTTATGTGAAACCTGTGTGCATCCTTCCATTGACTGTCTTACAATGTAAATAAAATAATACAGTGCATTATTACAGAAAAAAAAAAAAAAAAGAAAGAAAGCACATCAGGTCTTGAACCCTGGACTCCCAGCGAGGGAGGTGGGAGCCTTCACCCCTAGCCCACGACGCCTCATGAGAGATTTCCAATTTCATGTGTGAAAGTACTGCAAACAGCGCCCGGCCCCCGCCCCATTGCTGTTGGTTTATGCCTTAGAGGACTCGGACGCTCGCATTTGTAAAGCACGGTGTTTTCCTCCGCCTCCTGCTAGCCTGTTGCCCTTCCCCCATGGGAGCCTGCACAGATCATGCAGTAGACAGGGAGGGAATGCAGGTCATGTGCAATACACAAACGCCCACTGTAGTACTATTTTGCTCACTTACAGTACCGTACTGTAGGTTGCATTTAGCGTAAAGAATCGCTCCTGCAGATGTACTTTGATTTATGTGAAACCTGTGTGCATCCTTCCATTGGATGTACTGTATTGGAGAGAATTTTTTTTTTTTTAAAGTGAATGTCACGGGAACACATTAAAAATAAGGTTGGCACTTCCTTCCCATTGGTGTTGGTTTACAGTATGCCGTAGTGTACTCGGACGCTCATGTACTGTAATTGCATTTCAAAGGCACAGTATTTTCCATCGTCTCCCCCCTACCCCCATCGCCCTTCCCCCCTGGGGGCCTGCACAGGGAGGAAATTCAGGTCCTGTGCAATACACAAACGCTGAAGATCTACAGTACTGTTTTGCTCAGTTGGTAGCGTCAGAATACACTCATTTCATTCCCGCTGTTTAGGTGCATTTAGCGTAAAGAATCGCTCCTGCAGATGTACTTTGATTTATGTGAAACCTGTGTGCATCCTTCCATTGACTGTCTTACAATGTAAATAAAATAATACAGTGCATTATTACAGAAAAAAAAAAAAAAAAGAAAGAAAGCACATCAGGTCTCGAACCCTGGACTCCCAGCGAGGGAGGTGGGAGCCTTCACCCCTAGCCCACGACGCCTCATGAGAGATTTCCAATTTCATGTGTGAAAGTACTGCAAACAGCGCCCGGCCCCCGCCCCATTGCTGTTGGTTTATGCCTTAGAGGACTCGGACGCTCGCATTTGTAAAGCACGGTGTTTTCCTCCGCCTCCTGCTAGCCTGTTGCCCTTCCCCCATGGGAGCCTGCACAGATCATGCAGTAGACAGGGAGGGAATGCAGGTCATGTGCAATACACAAACGCCCACTGTAGTACTATTTTGCTCACTTACAGTACCGTACTGTAGGTTGCATTTAGCGTAAAGAATCGCTCCTGCAGATGTACTTTGATTTATGTGAAACCTGTGTGCATCCTTCCATTGGATGTACTGTATTGGAGAGAATTTTTTTTTTTTTAAAGTGAATGTCACGGGAACACATTAAAAATAAGGTTGGCACTTCCTTCCCATTGGTGTTGGTTTACAGTATGCCGTAGTGTACTCGGACGCTCATGTACTGTAATTGCATTTCAAAGGCACAGTATTTTCCATCGTCTCCCCCCTACCCCCATCGCCCTTCCCCCCTGGGGGCCTGCACAGGGAGGAAATTCAGGTCCTGTGCAATACACAAACGCTGAAGATCTACAGTACTGTTTTGCTCAGTTGGTAGCGTCAGAATACACTCATTTCATTCCCGCTGTTTAGGTGCATTTAGCGTAAAGAATCGCTCCTGCAGATGTACTTTGATTTATGTGAAACCTGTGTGCATCCTTCCATTGACTGTCTTACAATGTAAATAAAATAATACAGTGCATTATTACAGAAAAAAAAAAAAAAAAGAAAGAAAGCACATCAGGTCTCGAACCCTGGACTCCCAGCGAGGGAGGTGGGAGCCTTCACCCCTAGCCCACGACGCCTCATGAGAGATTTCCAATTTCATGTGTGAAAGTACTGCAAACAGCGCCCGGCCCCCGCCCCATTGCTGTTGGTTTATGCCTTAGAGGACTCGGACGCTCGCATTTGTAAAGCACGGTGTTTTCCTCCGCCTCCTGCTAGTCCTCCATTCCCATTATGCATTAGCGAACTCAGACGCTCATATATTTTAAAAGCACGGTGTTTATGCATTGTACTGTACATTCTTCCTTTTACACAATTACTGTAGTTGCGTCTCCATACACATACTGTACTGTACAATACTCCATACTTTTTCCACCGCCTCCCGTTACGCCTACAGTATTGCCAGAGCTGTAGATCAATCCGCCGCTATACTGTACGATCGAAAGTACTGGATTAGTGGAGCATTAGCGACACAGTGGTGGAGATGTGTAATGCATGATGAGTATCTAGATCGTCTCAACGCGCCTGCCTGTGATGAAACTCAGCTATCGCATTAGCGTGGCTAGACGCCCGTCTCGGCGGAGAAACAGTCAAGATAAAGTTGGCTACATCTGTAGCTACAGCCGTGGACTACCGTACTGTGTCTGCTGCTAATATAGACTGGATGATAAGGAGATGAAATCAATATATATATATATATATATAATATCACTAGTACTGCAGCCGGACAGGTATATATATTTATTATGTAATGACTGATGACGGACCTGCTGGACACTGTCAGCTCAGCAGCACCGCAGACTGCTACAGTAAGCTACTATAGTAGTATGTATAAAGAAGAAAGAAAAAAAAAAACCACGGGTAGGTGGTATACAATTATGGATGGACGAGCGACTGCCGACACA
Source organism: Pseudophryne corroboree (assembly GCF_028390025.1). Classification (NCBI taxonomy): domain Eukaryota; kingdom Metazoa; phylum Chordata; class Amphibia; order Anura; family Myobatrachidae; genus Pseudophryne; species Pseudophryne corroboree. Next base: position 888,535,383 of record NC_086444.1, on the reverse strand, counting down.
GAGGTAGCTACAGCCGTGGACTACCGTACTGTGTCTGCTGCTAATATAGACTGGATGATAATGAGATGAAATCAATATATATATATATAATATCACTAGTACTGCAGCCGGACAGGTATATATATTTATTATGTAATGACTGATGATGGACCTGCTGGACACAGTCAGCTCAGCAGCACCGCAGACTGCTACAGTAAGCTACTATAGTAGTATGTATAAAGAAGAAAGAAAAAAAAAACCATGGGTAGGTGGTATACAATATTATATATATATTATATACAATTATATATATATATATATATATATATATATATATTAAACTGGTGGTGACTGGTGCTCAGGTCACTGGTCACACTATCAGCAACTTGCAAGTAGTACTCCTAAGCAGACAATCACAATATATATTATACTGGTGGTCAGTGTGGTCACAATGGCAGTGTGGCACTCTGGCAGCAAAAGTGTGCACTGTACGTTATACGTACTCCTGAGTCCTGCTCTCAGACTCTAACTGCTCCCCACTGTCAGTGTCTCCCCCACAAGTCAGATAATATACAGTCACACTATCTATCACTTCAGCAAGTAACTAGTACTCCTCCTAATGCTCCCCAAAATTACTACTGTGTCTCTCTCTACTGTCTCACTCTCTTCTCTATAAACGGAGAGGACGCCAGCCACGTCCTCTCCCTATGAATCTCAATGCACGTGTGAAAATGGCGGCGACGCGCGGCTCCTTATATAGAATCCGAGTCTCGCGATAGAATCCGAGCCTCGCGAGAATCCGACAGCGGGATGATGACGTTCGGGCGCGCTCGGGTTAACCGAGCAAGGCGGGAAGATCCGAGTCGCTCGGCCCCGTGTAAAAAAACATGAAGTTCGGGCGGGTTCGGATTCCGAGGAACCGAACCCGCTCATCCCTAGTTCACACAGCAACAGATGTGTGTGAATTCCAAAAACACCGGGGTTAAGGATGGGTTCAAGCAGGCCCGGCGCTACCCACTCAGCGAAGGGATGCAGTACAGGGAGGCGCTGGGACGGAGAGGCGCTCCCCATGCTCTGCATCCCTTCCCTGCTGCGCCGTCCTGGTCCCCCTGCTTTCTATGTAGTTTATGCTTGTTGTCATGTTGCCTTGGTGATGGGAGCACTATGATGACGTCAGTGACGCTTGCGTTCGCGCACCTGAGCGGGCTGCAATCCCGCCCTCGGAACAATGGCGCCAGTCACAGGGGTGAGATCACTATTTAGGTGAGTGTCTTTCTATGTATGTTTGTTAAGCCTGAAGACGATGTGTTAAGCATTGAAACGTTGCTTTCATTTACTGCCTGAGTCTCGTTATTTCAAGTCGTCTGGAGTGCCGCACATCCACGTGTATCTATTGAACTCCACATTGCGGGCACCCGGCGCAGATGCACAGCTGATGGGAGAGCCGGTACTTTTCTGGTTTTATTTCTCAGTCTCACCAGTGGCAGCTAGGTGGGACTAATTTACAAGGCTCCCCAGCTCTTTTGTTATAGTAATTTTCCAGGCATTCATTATCTAGTGGATACCGCATCCAGGTGTCTTTTTGGAGCCAAAAGCCGTGATTTACAGCTGAAGGTGATTTTATGTTTGCACTTGCACTTTTGAATTTACATTGCCTAGCAACAACCATATGCAAATTGGATCTACTAAGCAACAGCCACTTATTAAAATGACAGCCGCTAACACCACTGAGGAGACTACCAGTGGTTTTATGCCTCGAGTGAGCCCATTGGGGGTTCTGCATATGTATTCTGAATCAGAGGCTGAGGAAATTCTGTACAAAGCAGTACTAGAAGATCAAGCGGAGGCATGTTCATTGGAGAGTGTGTATCGGAATCTACTCAAATACAAACGGAAAGAGACGGATTACCTCTACCATTGCCTGTCGCTAAGTGAGTATTATAGATCCAAAAAGATTCCACGGGGCCTGAGGATGACCAATTCTCCCACTATAGGGAGGCATGACCCAATCTTTTGTAGAAAATGGGTTGGAATCATGAATAGATGCTCCATGGATCTAATGCTTTTGATCATAGAACAGAGTACTAAAGAGATGAATCTTATCAAAGAGAAAATCACGGCTTTTGAGGCTATCCATAAGGTAGCTTTGGAAACAGACACTGCCAACAATTGGTATGATAAATTAAACAATCAGTTACAGGTCTATAAGAGAGATCTGATTAAATTTAAAGCTGAAAAGAAAGCTAAGGTAGACTTGGACTATGACAACAACAATGTCTACCGTTGGAATGATAATCAGCGTACCAATGTTAACCGCAAACCTTTTTTCCGTCGTCGTCGAGATAATCGACATCTCGAGGAGTCATCTAATGAGTATACGTCTACGGCCAGTGAATCGGACTCCCAAGCCCAGTCATCCCAAGCAAGGGGCCCTTTAGGGGTGACTACCAGGGCCAAGGAGAACGGAGATCCAGATGGCGAGCGTACACCAGGCGCGGGAGGCAGTGTAAGAGACAAAGGCAGAGGCAGAGGCAGGGGCAGGGGCAACAAACCCCCCAAGGGGAAAACAGTGCGATAATCAATCTTTCAGACTATGAACTTGATGACACAGAAAAACAAGTTCTGAACAAAGGCCTGTCCTTTGCTCCTGTGTCTAAACCACAACCCTTACAGTGGAAGGTTGAAAAATACAGGCTTAATAGAACTTTAAAGTTGAAAGAGTTTTTTGCTAAGCAATCCGCTGTACCTGCACCTGCTACACAAGATCCGGTAGCATGGATACCAAATAAGTTGAAAAAACTGTTACCAAAATCTACATTCGATCCACAATCCACTAATGCCTCTATCCGTACGTATATGCGGTTGGTGGAGCAGGAATGTGATCCATTGGTTAACAAGCCACCCCCCATTCGGGACAATCTTACTAGAGGCCAGAGAGAGGCATTGGCAAAGTTGGCAGCAAATAAAGATCTTGTATTTAGACCTGCGGACAAGGGGGGTGCCTTAGTTATCCAAAATCTTAAGGATTACAAGGAAGAGATTTCAGCGCAGCTTAGTGACAGTGAGACTTATTGTCGCCTAATAGGTGACCCTACGGGACAATTCACAAAGGATCTTAATGAATGTCTTAATTCTGCTGTTATGGCTGGTCAGATTTCCTCTGATGTAAAAAATGCCCTCATTCCTCAGCACCCTGTGGTGCCATTATTGTATACCACGCCCAAAATACACAAACGGTTGGATAAACCCCCTGGTCGACCAATTATATCGGCCAGGGGGTCGTTATTTCAACCGGTGTCTATTTTTTTGGATGAAATCTTCCAGCCATATATTCAAAAGATGCCTAGATATTTATTGGACACGAGTACGCTATTGAGACGTCTTGAGGCTCTACCATTGTTACCTATGGATACAGTGCTCTGCACTATTGACGTGCAGAGCCTGTATACAGTCATCCCTCATGAAGGGGGCTTAGCAGCAGTTGATGCATTTTTGCATTCCCTATCAGATTACGAGGGGCCAGACATCTCCCTGTGTCTTAGACTATTGGAGATGACTTTATTGAAAAATTACTTTTTGTATGACGGTAAATATTACTTGCAGCGTCGGGGGTGTGCGATGGGGTCCAGCGTGGCCCCGTCGTACTCCAATATCTATATGTTTGGGATAGAGAATGAAATATTTTTTATTAATGCAGAAATATCTAACAAGATCCTATTTTTTTGCAGGTATATAGATGACCTGTTGGTCATCTGGCAGGGTTCTAAAGAATCTTTGATTGCCATTCTAGATGACCAAAATTCCAAAGAGCATCCCATTAAATTTACATATTCTATGGATTTTAATACCATTCAATTTTTGGATGTTCAATTGACTATAGATAAAGGTAAAATTACGACATCATTGTACTCTAAGCCCACTGACCGCAATAATTACCTTCATTTTTCAAGTAGTCATCCAGTGCCTCTGAAACGAGGGCTACCTTATTCTCAATTCTTGCGGGCTAAACGGATCACTTCTGATCCAGAATTAGCTATACACCATATTGATAATATGTCTCAAAAATTTCTAGAGCGAGGATATGACCCCCTGTTACTAAATCAGGCTAAAACTAAAGTTATGGCATTAGACCGCCAACAGCTATTAAATCATCATAAAGATAAGGATAATGACAGCATTCTGCCCTGGGTTAATGGTTTTCATTCAGTCAGCAATTCCATTAAGAGGTCAGCTAAAAAACATTGGCACTTGATCCAATCGGATCCAGATTTGCCGCTTACACATACCAGACTAATGCCATGTTACCAACGACCCAGAAATCTACGGGATATACTAGTGAAATCGGATATTTATGATCCAACACAACAAACCATGGCATTTGCGGGTAGAAAAGGGTGTTACAAGTGTACCTGTACCACTTGCCAGTATCTAATTTCTGGTAGTACCTTCCAGCATCCGCATACTGGTAGGACGTACCAGATTAGATACCGGTTGACATGTAGTTCCAAGTTTGTCGTTTATCAACTTTTGTGCCCCTGTGGCCTGTCATACATAGGTAAAACGGAGAGGGCATTTAAGGAGCGTATGACAGCCCACAGGTCAGCCATTAAAGCTGCCATAACTTCTGGCAATAGCGAACAGCCTGTGGCTCGGCATTTTGCCAAAGCCCGACACACATTGACCTCCTTGAAGTATAGGATGATCGACCAGGTCCAGCCCTCTCTTCGAGGGGGCAATAGAGGGTTAAAATTATTACAACTAGAGGTCCAATGGATCCAGCGGCTAGATACCATGGCACCTCGTGGACTAAACGAACATCTGGGTTTGGGCTGTTTGGTTTAGGACCCTGGAGTCTGTCATTTAATACTATGCACAATGTAGTTACAGATATGTATTATATGTACCTAGATAGGTTTTTATACATGAATTTATAACTTGGGCCATCAGTATGATGACTAGTTATGATAGGCCTGTATCTGTGCAATTGCTAATTATAAGTAGGCTTATGTTACGTTACATGTTTTTCTATGTAGTTTATGCTTGTTGTCATGTTGCCTTGGTGATGGGAGCACTATGATGACGTCAGTGACGCTTGCGTTCGCGCACCTGAGCGGGCTGCAATCCCGCCCTCGGAACAATGGCGCCAGTCACAGGGGTGAGATCACTATTTAGGTGAGTGTCTTTCTATGTATGTTTGTTAAGCCTGAAGACGATGTGTTAAGCATTGAAACGTTGCTTTCATTTACTGCCTGAGTCTCGTTATTTCAAGTCGTCTGGAGTGCCGCACATCCACGTGTATCTATTGAACTCCACATTGCGGGCACCCGGCGCAGATGCACAGCTGATGGGAGAGCCGGTACTTTTCTGGTTTTATATATATATATATATATATATATATTAAACTGGTGGTGACTGGTGCTCAGGTCACTGGTCACACTATCAGCAACTTGCAAGTAGTACTCCTAAGCAGACAATCACAATATATATTATACTGGTGGTCAGTGTGGTCACAATGGCAGTGTGGCACTCTGGCAGCAAAAGTGTGCACTGTACGTTATATGTACTCCTGAGTCCTGCTCTCAGACTCTAACTGCTCCCCACTGTCAGTGTCTCCCCCACAAGTCAGATAATATACAGTCACACTATCTATCACTTCAGCAAGTAACTAGTACTCCTCCTAATGCTCCCCAAAATTACTACTGTGTCTCTCTCTACTGTCTCACTCTCTTCTCTATAAACGGAGAGGACGCCAGCCACGTCCTCTCCCTATGAATCTCAATGCACGTGTGAAAATGGCGGCGACGCGCGGCTCCTTATATAGAATCCGAGTCTCGCGATAGAATCCGAGCCTCGCGAGAATCCGACAGCGGGATGATGACGTTCGGGCGCGCTCGGGTTAACCGAGCAAGGCGGGAAGATCCGAGTCGCTCGGCCCCGTGTAAAAAAACATGAAGTTCGGGCGGGTTCGGATTCCGAGGAACCGAACCCGCTCATCCCTAGTTCACACAGCAACAGATGTGTGTGAATTCCAAAAACACCGGGGTTAAGGATGGGTTCAAGCAGGCCCGGCGCTACCCACTCAGCGAAGGGATGCAGTACAGGGAGGCGCTGGGACGGAGAGGCGCTCCCCATGCTCTGCATCCCTTCCCTGCTGCGCCGTCCTGGTCCCCCTGCTGCTGCTGCTGCTGTGTCTGTCACTGTATGACTGTGACAGTCACTGGCAGCGGCGCCTGCAGCGTGAAAAGCCTCCTCCCTCCCCTCCCCTCACCTGTGTGACAATGGCTGTGTACGGAACGGAGGGGGGCGGGGCTAAACGGGATGGAAGGGGCGGAGCTAAATGGGATGGAAGGGGCGGAGCTACATGGACCAGGCTGCTGTACCGAGGGAGACTGGCTTAGGTAAGTAGAGGGTGAGAGAAAAGTGTGTGTTTGTATATATGGTGGGTGTGTATGTGTGTGTGTGTGTGTGTATATGGTGTGTGTGTGTGTGTGCATACGGTGTGTGTGTGTGTGTGTGTATATGGTGGGTGTGTACGTGTGTGTATATATGTGTGAATTGTGTGTGTGTGTGTGTGTGTGTGTGTGAGGTATGTCTGTGTACGCGCACTTTATGGATGGTAGTACTGGGGGGGCATTACGTATAATGACGCTATTACTGGGGGGGGCATTACATGTAAGGACGCTACTACTACTGGGGGGGCATTTTGTGAAACAACGCTACTACTGGGGAGGCCATTACGTATAAGGACGATACCTCTACTGGGGGTGCACTACGTATAAGGACGCTACTACTACTGGGGGAGCATTACGTATAAGGACGCGTCTACTACTGGGGGCGCACTACATATAAGGATGCTACTACTACTGGGGGGGCATTATGTATAAGGATACTACTACTACTGGGGGGCATTATGTATAAGGATGCTACTACTACTGGGGTGCATTACATATGACGCTGCTACTACGGGTGGGGCATTATGTATAAGAGGAGTAAGATTGTGCTACATTGTGGCGTAATTTTAAATGGGGGTACTATTGTGTGGCCATGCCCCTTACTTGTGAGCCCACACCCCTTTTCCCGGCGCGAATATGGGAGGGCGCAAATTTATAGTTTGCAGGGGGGCGCCGAACACCCTAGCACCGGCCCTGGGTTCAAGGATGAAGAATAGGGAGCTACAGCAGCCTGCTGCTTACTCCATGCTGTGCCAGGCCACGCCCCCAGTGTGGCATACCTTTACATTCTATTAACACTTTTCACATACTAATTTCTTTAACACTATTTCTCCATTTTAGTTACATCTAATTTTTGTATCACCTTTATAGCTTCGACTTCCTGACACTAATTTATTAACACTATAGTTTTTTCACTGGTATGCTGCCCTGGACTTTCTGGTTTATGCTGGTGCTTTGGGGTGCCATACCCTGCACCTATATATAGCGCTAGGGACCCCAAATATACAGAGACGCCTTGATGCGGCTTTGGGGCTTATTCATACATTTGCGCAAATATATGTAACCTAGATCTCTGAATTCTAATATTGTGTGGGATTTTATTCTGGTTACTGTTATCATTCAGGGTGCTGGGGGAAACAAAATGCCTCTTTTTTTATTGCTTAGAAAGAAATACCCCTCCCCTTCAAGCACTTGAATGATATCACTAAGCTAATTGAGCATCTACCATTATATATGTCCAATAACATGGTATACATAAAAATATATAAATAAATAAAAGCACAATATAAATTGCAAGAACAAATTTAAAAGCTTTATAATGAGACAAAAAAGGAATAATACCACGGAAAAGAGCTACACGTTTCTCAGATGTCCTAGCCACTTCTTCAGGCTTAAACGTAGTTATCAAACCAGGTTTTCATAAAACTGCCGAAAATGCAGTTACTGCTTCATTTTTTGTTTAATCGCTATGTAACAACAGCCTGTACAAGGATAACTGCCACTGCAAACTGCACCATTATTTTTAATAGGGAATGTAGTGTATTCCCTATGTACCAGATGGAGTGCATAGGGATCAGACTGGCGTAAACAGCATACGATCCTCCTGCCGCAGACTCCAAACCCTGACACAGTGCACATGTGCAGTATCAGTTTCCCAGGAGGAGGCTTTCAAACATGTAAAGGCTCCTCTGATACCCCTGGGAAGTAACTCTCAGGGACAGCAGTTATTGTTATCGCCAGTTACATTTAGTACATATCTGGCATAATGTAAAAAATTATTATCCGGGCTGCAATGTACATTCCTCAATATTAAATACATATGCCCCTTAGAGGGAACTAAATACCACGTTGTATATACTTTTTATACATCGCTAATTGAAATCGTAGCTATATGTTACTTGATGAGTGAACAAGCCTTCTGATCCAGATATACCCCCAAGTCATATTCCCAAGATGTTTCAAATGAGTCAGAAGATTGAAAAGCATGGGAAAGTAATGTACTATATAGAAGATAGATTGCTTTACATCTTCTAATTTTCAAATATGGTAATTACTGTGTTTGATTTAATCTGTGATTCAATAAACCCTTTGATCTATAGTGAAATTTAACTAATTGTAATAGCTCATGTTTTCCACAGAAGCCCACAGAGGAATTTGGAGCAGAGTCAGCCATAATAATGATGTCTAATTATTTATGTAGAGCAGGGCCGTCTTACCAGCATTGTAGGCCCTGGGCAAAAGAACGTACGTGCCCCTACACACTCATTAACAGGAGCCATTTAAAAAAAAAAATCACGACATGCTCCTACTGCAGTCCTGTGCCATCTCTCTACATGCTTCCATACAGTAAATGGCTGTCAGCACTCTGATTGGTGGATAGCTCCTGCATCCACCAATCAGCATGCTGAAAGCCATTCACTATCTGGCTGCAGACTGGAAAGCAGATAGAGAATGCTGCCTCACCACTCTGATTGTGTGGCCACCACCCACCCTTGCTCAAAGGCCTCTAGAATTGTGGGCCTCTGGGCAGTTGCCCAGTCTACCTATATGGTAAGATGGCCCTGATATATTGCCATCATATTATGCACCACTGTGTAGAAAATATGTAATCATTCACTGCCCCATTTAAGCTTACAGTCTAAATCAACTTCCACGGAAGTCCAGCAATATCTGTATTTGACAGCAATCAGCTTAACATTATGTTTTTTACTGTTGGAGGAAACTCACTCAAACACATGGAGCATAAACAAACTCTACACAGATAGAGCACTGGTAGGAACCAAAATCAATAGCTCTGGTGCTGTGAAGCAGTTATCCCAGCCACTGTGCCACTACACTGCCCAAAATATGTAGAAATATTTCTGTCGCCGATGTCATCCCTAGTTTATATGGAACATCATGCTGGGAAAGAAAGGGGCATATTTATAAAAAACAAAAAAACAATTCACCAAAAATAAGAATTTGAATTGCTGCATATCGCAGCAATAAGGAATATTTTTTTGGAGGGAATGTACAAATCTATGTCGCCAAACACTAGCTCCGATAGAAGCCTGTCACAGTGATCAGTAAGAAGAACAGTGTTTGTATACAAATCACTTTACTTCTGGGTTCAAATGACTGGTGAGAGATCACAAGGTCAGTATGTGGCATGGCTGTCCCATTGGAGGTAACAGGCTAACGCCATCTGAAATTTGATGGGGACAAAAGATAACTCTCTTGAGTTACTGAGAATACTCCATGGGGGAGATTTATCAAAACTTGGAGAAAGATAAAGTGGAGAGAGATAAAGTACCAACCAATCAACTTCTAACTGTTGTTTTACAGGCTGTGTTTGAAAAATTACATTTAGGAACTGATTGGCTGGTACTTTATTTCTCTCTAAGCTTTGATAAATCTCCCCCCATAAGATCAATACACCAGCCATAGTCTGATAAGCTCCTGAAAGAAATGGCTGATTTTATTTTTGGACTCTTACTTATTGCTATAGGAGGACCTATCTAGTGTACTAAAAGTAAAGGAAAGTAAAGGCCCTTCCCTAGTAGGAAGGGGGGTTTCCAAAGAGGGTGTGGGGCCGAGCATAGGTGGGGGGGGATTGATAGGACTGAGGTGACCCTGCATCCTGGCACCTGCGCAATGGAATCGGCAGGCGCCGGGACCAGCGCATGCATTTAAGCAGCGGTGGGACTGCGTCTGCGCAAAATACCAGCTTTTAGGGTACTGCATCCACTGCAGCCCATAGAAGCTGGTTAGGGTTGCTCGAAAGGCAGGGAGTGGCCTTGCACAGATGTATGCTTTCTGCTATTCACAGCCCGTACTGGCAGTCCCAGAGGTAAATGACAACTCCTCTTGGGCCAGGGCCATTTTAGCAGCATTGTAGGCCCTGGGCAAAGCAATGCACTTTGCCCCTACACACTCATTAACAGGAGCCATTTAAAAAAAAATCACAACATGTCACTTCTGCAGTCCTGTGCCATCTCTCCACATGCTTCTATACAGTAAATGGCTGTCAGCACTCTGATTGGTGGCCCTGATGTATTGCCATCATATATATGCACTACTGTGCAGAAAATATGTAATCATTCACTGCCCCATTTAAGCTTACAAACTAATATCAGTCACAGACCCCTAATATGGCCTTGAGCACAATAGTCTTTCAGGCCAGCAAAATCCAGTTGTGTGTGTGCTGGAGAGAACACCAAGGGATTACTTACACGTTAGTAAGAGAGAGATAGAGAGATATTTTTCTAATACATATCTAAGAAAAATGTTCACAATCAACAATAATAAATAACATCCCACTCTCCATTTAAACAAGTTTGCATGTTACATTCTAACATTATAGGTCTGAGAGTTGCATGCAATGCTGATATTCACGGATGATGTTTGTTTTTCTGCACATGTGTCTGAGTTGCACTATACATGTGCCCTGATTATATTCATATAGAGTCGAAGATCAAAGTTAGACGCACAGACAGTGGTAGAAATGTAAGGGTTCCTTAATGCTGACTGGGAAATAACATGGGTTGACTAAAAAAATGCACAGAGATGCTGCGTCCTATGGGAGTGGCTCAGGCATGTCGCTGAAAGCGGCTGCATACAAAGATGCTGAGCTGCTCACATGGCCATGCCCAGATGGAGAAACTGCATTTGCCATAGTGCTTGTGGATGTTTCTGTGATGCGACTGGCAGTGCATCTAGAGCAGTATGTCAGCGCCGCAGTCCCTGCACATTCAGAAGCACGGCTGTACATTAGGGAAGGACATTGCAGCAGCATTAGCCTACAGACACAGGGGTAACTGCAGCAGAGACCATGTCTCATAATCTATGTGGGGAATTTAGAGCAACACAATGTGCACACACATGCATCAGCCAATATTACTATGCATCACTACATTTCCTGTACAGCTCTATGTGACGAGTGACATCCCTTCTATTATCTCGCTCACTAAAGTGCCTTCTCCCAACCATTCCAGAAGCCTCCCCCCCAAATCTCAGATAATTGTAAGTGAACCTGGCACCAAGGCTTCCCTTAGCAAAAGCATTTGTCTTACCGGAAATAAAACTTGCTAAGACAAATGCCTCAAATGTTTCTGTCTCTTTAACAGCACAGCAGAAATGCAGCAATGAGATTTTTTTGGGTAAATCATCATTTGTTTTGATGGCCCTGAGTTCCCCAGCAAATGCACTTCCTTGTTGTCAGGATGTAATTAGATAGACCTTTTTAAAAGGCATTTAAACATGTTTCACAATGCAATTTGTATCTGAATTCCACTTGTTCATTACAGGGCATAATGGTAAAATGTTCCTTGCTGTTGTTGGCTTGAAGAGCGGATGTGATAAATAATGCACTCTGTTTATATTTTTGTATTGTACAGAGATTGGGAATAGATGTCTCTGACAGAGACCTTCAAAAATTTCTTAAAGTGTATCTGCTTCTAATACAGTGGTTGTCGCTTGTAAAGTGCAGTAATATGTACCGTGCAGTAATATGTACCGACTTTTCATGGTCCCTTCCTGCAGATTACTGAGAAGAGCCAAGTGGGAGGTGCTGGGGCCATGAATTGCATCATTACAGCTCTCCCTGCTGTACAATGCAGAGATTCACGTCGAAGGGCATACCTACCATAGGTGCAGGGAGTGCAGCTGCTATAGGACCCAGAGCTGAACGTAGCCCACCTTCCCTGTCACAGTTACATGTGTTAAATACAAGGGCGTATCTTCCATAGGTGCAGGGAATGCAGGTGCTAATGGGCCCAAAGCTGAGAGGTGCCACATTGTCTGTCACAGTTACATGTGTTATATACATTTCTCATCTTGGGTGACACAATACATAGGGACCCTAACCCAGTAGTGCCCCTTGCACATTATACCCACATAGTAGTAGTGCTCCTGGCACAATATTGTGCCCACACAGTAGTAGTGCCCCTCGCACATTATGCCCACACAGCTGTAGTGCGCCTTCTACATTATGCCCACATAGTAGCAGTGCTCCTGGCACAATATTGGGACCACACAGAAGTAGTGCCCCATGCACATTATGCACACAGAGTAGTAATTCCCTTTACACAGTATGCCCACACAGTAGTAGTGCCCCTTGCACATTATGCCCACACAATAGTAGTGCCCCTTACGCAGTATGCCCACACAGCTGTAGTGCTTCCTCACCACAGTGATTAAAGTCAAAATAAACAAGGGCTGGTGGGAGCTGTAGTTTACTTTGATTTCTTCTCTGTAGTCTCGTGCAGTGCTGGACACTGGCACCAGTAAAATTGGCTCCTGCCTGCTGTGCAAGTCTCCGGGCCAGGCACTACCCAGGGCGCCACACCAGAAATAATAATAATAATAATAATAATAATAATAATAATAATAATAATTGTATTTATCTAGTGCTAATTCTGCAATAGGACTCAAGTTAGAAAAACCACACTGTAATAAAAGAAATGTAATAAAACAAACCTAGAGAGCCCTGCAGGGTTGGTGCAGTCTTTTTGGGTAATAAATTCCATGGGTTATATATTCCAAACACGAAAGGTACCAAGTGAGACAGCCATGTTGGATGCACTATGTAGGATTACCCTAGGTGAAATATGTCACACTTAGAAGTGATGACACAAAATAGGGTGACATACACCACATCTGAGGAGGACTGAAAGGGTGTTCGCATTTATGAAAGCAGAGTTTGTAAAATTCTGCAGTAAACTCCATAAAGTACCCTCTCCTCAAGTGTCCTGTCAAACCTGCATCTAGCACTGATGTACAAGGAGTAATACACCCAAGGTCACCTACCTACCTGGCACGTCAGTAGAGACAGCAAGGGTACATGAGCCTGTGGTCAGGGACAGGAGATAGGATTATTCTGCCCTGCAGAGGAGTCTGAGCACCAGGTAAGGGCACACCTGGTATATGGCACACTTCATGTGCCAGACCAAGATGGCCTCCCCAGAGTGACCTGCCTCCTGCCATGCAGATGATTATTATATGAATGTATACACAATGGGGTACAGGGATCTCCAGCAGGCCCCTACCCAGACAGCAGGACTGCCCTGTCACCTGCAACTCGGCCCTCACCACCTCCCAGTGTGATCTCTCCATCTCAAAGCGAGCACACTCGTGCTGAATGTAGTGCAGTATCCCCGGGATGGCATACTGAGGTGGCCGGGCAGGGAGTTCACAGCCCTGCTTCAGGTAGACTCCCTGTGACTAGGCCTGGCCAGGACCCCTAACCTGCAGTCTTGTTGAGACCGCCAGGAGATCACCTATCTGGTGACTGACTGAGGGGGAGGAGGGGGTGGGGGAACTCTAGTGATCTGGGTAGGGTGAGAAGGGTTATGAGTGGGACTAGTTACCTAACTCCCGGGAAAGCAGCAACTATCTGTTCTATAGCTTTCACTCAATCCCATTACAGATGGTCGCCAGCTTTCTTCCCATTCCCGATGAAGTCCACAGGGCACTCTGGGAAACCGGCCTCCCGTAATTGCGACTACTATTTGACTCTACCACCTACCCGTGAGTGGGGAGGCATTCATTTTGCTGACTGTCAGGATACAAACGCCGGAATCCCGACACCCGCTGAAATACCACCAGCTGTACTTCCCACTCGGGTGGTGGTTCACACCACCACTCAAGGGGAAATATAACCCTATGGGGATCTAAGGTCGCCACCGGATCCCGGCGTCGGTCTCCTGAACCGCCGGGATCCCGGCAGACGAGATTTCATACTGAATCCCGTGAGTGTACTGCATATATTATTTCTGTGATTATGTTTGCTGGATCAAACATCATGGTATTTAAGGTAAACTTATTATTTATTTAAAACATTTTTATGATCAAGTAACTTACAACATTTATGGAAATAATACTGAAGATTTAAACACATTTGCTAGATATATAAAGTTATAGCTTAATGCCATATTCATACTTAATAGTATTTCTCTTACATCCTAAAAGATACTGGGGTCCACATTAGTACCATGGGGTATAGACGGGTCCACTAGGAGCCTTGGGCACTTTGAGAATTCAATAGTGTGCACTGGCTCCTCCCTCTATGCCCCTCCTACCAGCCTCAGTTTAGAAAATGTGCCCGGAGGAGCCGGTCACGCTCAGGGAAGCTCCTGAAGAGTTTTCTGCATTTATTTTCGGTTTGTTGTTTTCAGGCACTGCTGGTTGGCACCAGACTGCCTACTTCGTGGGACTTAGGGGGGAAAACGGCCCAACTTCCTAAGAGTCAATGGTCCCGTTTCTCTGCTGACAGGATACTTAGCTCCTGAGGGAGTCATTTGCAAGCCCCACCATGGCAAGCGTACCCTGCCGCAGCACGCCGCCACCCCTAACAGAGCCAGAAGATAGAAGAGTGGTGAGTACAGCACCGGCATCCCGGTTAGCGGGTTGCTGGCGGGAATGTCGGCACAAGGGTAGAAGCGCAGCTCTGATGCAGGCTGCGTTCCAGGGGGATCAGGAGGACATACACATAAGTGTGTCCCGCTGTGAGGGGCCGCTGAGCCACCAATGATTACCCACACTGGCCACATACCTAACAAGGGTTTTAACCCTCTGTTAGACACACTAATACCTCAGGCCAGTATAAAAAAATTGGGAAGCCGTGCACCATTACAAGGGCGGGGCTTCACTATGAGCGGATCCAGCTGCTCACCAGCACCATTTTCCCTCTGCAGCTCACACTGACAGGAATCACAGGGAAGTGCAGCTTCTTCACAAATCCTCCACGTCTCCTCAGCGGTACTTGGTTACAAGGGCGCTGTGTGGCTGGCTCCATCTTCTGTGTCTCCCTGCGGGCTCTGTGTGGGTTAAACTGTGTTTTCATCTTCTGTGTGTGGGTGTCCATTCACGTTACCATGTCCAGGGACTGTGTTTCCTGCACAGCAGAGTGTCTGTCCTCCTCTAGAGACTCACTACCCTGTGCTCAGGATAGTGAACATTCTCAGGTTAGTGGGGCTGAACCCCCATGGTTAGATTCCATTAAAGGGATGATATCTAATATTTCTATTAAATTATACCATACTGAGAAAGAGACGCAATTCTTAAGACAGTCTATGGATGACCTGATGAATAGAGATTCAGTTCCCATACCAGCGTCCCAGGCCCCCGCCATTTGCCCACAAAAGCGTACTTTGACCCAGCTCATGCAAGCTGATACTGATGATACATCAGACCCAGAAGAGGGTGAAGTGGATGCGAATGGGGGGGTTGCTATCCTCTCACAAGGAATACAGGCCCTGATAGAAGCTATCAGAAACATCCTGCACATTCCTGACAGGGTGGCGGAGGTAGAGGAGGAATCTTATTTTAATGTAAAAAAGAAATCCTCAGCAACTTTTCCGGCATCAAAGGAATTGAATGTACTGTTTGAAGAAACTTGGGCTAATCCTGACAAAAAGTTTCAGATCCCTGAAAGATTAATTACATCCTTTCCCTTTCCTCTGGAAGATAGAAAGAAATGGAAAAAAACAGCAGATTGTGGACGCATCGATTTCTATGTAGTCACGTAAGATAGTCTTACCTCTTCCTGGGGCAGCATCCTTAAAGGACTCGGCTTACCGCAAGATTGAGACCACTCTCAAATCTTCATACACTGCTGCAGGGGTGACCCAGAAACCCACTATTGCTTGTGCATGGATCACTAAGGCCATTGCTAAGTGATCAGGTAACCTAATTGATTAATTAGATTCCTTATCCAGGGGGGAAATAATTTTACTCCTACAGCATTTTCAAGACTCTGCTAACTTCATGGTGGAAGCCATAATGGAAAGTGGTTTGCTCAACGCACCACTGCTATGGCAGAGTCGGCACGCAGGGGATTGTGGCTACACCAGTGGACTGCGGATGCAGATTCCGGGAAAGGCGTGGAAAGCCTACCATTCACAGGTGAGGCCCTTTTTAGAGATGTACTGGATACGTGGATATACAAGGCTACGGTGGGTAAGTCTACATACCTTCCTTCCGCAGCACCCCCAGCTAGGATAACCTACTCTGCTCCAACTCCGCAGTCCTTTCGGACAGCGAAATTAAAGGCAAACCCAGAGGTTCTTCTACAACCTTCAAAGGCTATAAAAGTAAACCCAGTAAACCACCACCAGACCTCCGGATCTGCTTCCTCAAAGCCTTCAGCATAACGATGGACCGCACTGCCTAGAAGACAGGCAGGTGGGAGCCCGGTTACATTGTTTCAGTCACATTTGGGCAACATCTTGCCAGGATCCCTGGGTAAAAGACCTTATCACCCAGGGATACAGACTGGAGTTTCAGGAACTCCCACCTCACAGATTCTTCAAATCAGGCTTACCAGCTTCTCCAGAAGCAAGTATGACTTTACAAACAGCCATTCAAAAAAATGGTACAGACTTAGGTCATTGTCCCAGTTCCATCTCAACTACAAAACAAGGGTTATTACTCCAACCTGTTTGTGGTTCCGAAACCGGACGGTTTGGTAAGGCCCATTTTAAACCTCAAATCACTGAACCCGTACTTGCGGGTGTTCAAGTTCAATATGGAGTCTCTGAGAGCGGTGATCTCAGGTCTGGAGGAAGGGGAATTGGACATCAAGGATGCATACCTTCATATTCCGATTTGGCCGCCTCATCAGGCTTATCTAAGGTTTGCACTGCAGGACTGTCACTACCAGTTCCAGGCCCTGCCATTTGGCCTCTCCATGGCACCGAGGTTATTTACCAAGGTAATGGCAGAGATGATGTTTCTCCTCCGCAAGCAGGGACTGAACATAAAACCGTACCTGGATGACCTGCTGATAAAAGCACCATCCAGGAAGAGGTTGTTGGACAGCATTGTCCTCTCAACCCGACCACTTCAGGATCACGGGTGGATTCTGAACCTACCAAAATCCCACCTGGAACCAACACGGAGGCTTCCATTGCTGGGGATGATACTGGATACGGAGGAACAGAAGGTATTCCTTCCATTGGAAAAGGAATTGGTAATCCAGTCGATGGTGCGGAATGTTCTTAAACCAGTCCGGATATCAGTGCATCTATGCATTTGCCTTCTGGGGAAGATGGTCACCTCTTACAAGGCTCTGCAGTATGGAAGGTCTCATGCGAGGCCCTTCCAGCTGGATCTGTTGGACAAATGATCCGTATCGCATCTTCACATGCACCAGAGGATACGTCTGTCGCCAAAAGCCAGGATTTCTCTTCTGTGGTGGCTTCAGACTTCTCACCTGACCAAGGGTCGTGATTAAAAATTGGATTCTGCTAACCACAGACGCAAGCCTCAGAGGTTGGGGAGTGGTCACCCAGGGGGAACGGTTCCAAGGAAAATGGTCAAGTCAGGAAGCCATTCTTCCGATCAACATTCTGGAACTGAGGGCCATATACAACGCCCTTCTACAGGTGTCACATCTTCAAGATCACGCCATTCAAGTTCAGTCGGATAATGTGACGGCAGTAACGTACATAAACCGACAGGGCAGAATGAAGAGCAGAGCAGCAATGTCTGAGGAAACAAGAATTCTCTAGGCAGAATGACACACGGTGGCGCTGTCGGCAATCTTCATTCCGGGAGTAGACAACTGGGAAGTGGACTTCCTCAGCAGACATGACCTCCACCCAGGAGAGTGGGGCCTTCACCCGCAGGTGTTTGAGTCCTTAACACGTCGGTGGGGAATTCCACAGATAGACATGATGGCCTCTTGTCTCAACAAGAAGCTGAAGCGGTATTGTTCCAGGTCCAGAGACCCACAAGCAGAGGCAGTGGATGCTCTGGTGACTCCATGGGTCTACCAGATGGTTTACGTGTTCCCACCTCTTCCATTGATCCCAAGAATTCTCAAAAGAATAAAAAGGGAAAAGATTCAAGCAATTCTCATTGCTCCAGATTGGCCAAGAAGGGCCAGGTACATGGATCTACTGGAGATGCTCCTAGAGGACCCATGGCCTCTGCCTCTTCGAGAGGATCTTCTACAACCAGGGGCAGAACTCTGGGAGGCAGTGGAGTCAGCTGCCGCCGGGCTCCTGCCCTCAAGGGGGCAAATCTCCTCCATTGTCTCCAGCTGACTGACCCTGGCGATCATTTGCTGCGAGGAGCTTTCGAGTCAGTGACACAGAAGCTGCCTCCTCATATATACAGAGAGCTGGCTGTGGCTGCAGCTAGGGGGAGCTCCAGAGTGCAGCTCCTGCCAGGCCCTTCCAGTTGAGTTGGCCGAGTGAAGCTCCCTGTTCCTCCATTGTGCTGATAGCAGCAGGTAGGCACTGGCAGCACTTGCCTCAAGCTGCACTGTGTGGGGATGTGTGTAGTTGGAAGGGGGAGGGGTGCTTGGGGGGTCTTTAATAAATGTTGGCAGCACTGTGTTTTATGTGTGCATGTTTAAGTGAGGTGTGTGTGTGTGTGTGTGTGTGTGTGTGTGTGTGTGTGTGTGTGTGTGTGTGTGTGTGTGTGTGTGTGTGTGAAGGAGGCATGTGTTTTTGTTTGTGTGTGTGTGTGTGTGTTTTTAAGTGACAGAGGTATGTGTGCATGTAAGGGAGATGTGTGTGTGTGTGTGTGTGTGTGTGTGTGTGTGTGTGTGTGTGTGTGTGTGTGTGAGAGAGAGGCATATGTGTGTTTAAAAGAGGCATTTGTGTGTGTGTAAAAGTGAGAGGCGTGTGTATGTTTAAGTGAAAGAGGCATGTGTGTGTTTAAGTGAAGGAAGCGTGTTGTGTGAGTTTAAGTAAAGGAGGCGTGTGTGTAAGTGAGAGGCATGTGTGTAAGTGAGGAGTGTGTGTGTTTAAGCGAAGGAGGCATGTGTGTTTAAGCGAAGGAGGCATGTGTGTTTAAGCAAAGGAGGCATGTGTGTGTGTGTTTAAGCGAAGGAGGCGTGTGTAAGTAAGAGGCGTGAGTGTAAGTGAGAGGCATGTGTGTGTGTTTAAGTGAAAGAGTCATTTGTGTGTGTGTTTAAGTGAAAAAGGCGCTTGTGTGTTTTTAAGTAAAATAGGTATTTGTGTTTAAATGAAAGAGACATTTGTGTGTGTGTGTTTTTATGTGAAAGAGGCGTTTGTGTGTTTTTAAGTGAAAAAGGCATTTGTGCATTTTTTATATATAGATATATATATCGGCACACCACTGCGCCAAAGCATCTACATTGTGACACGCTGGTGGGTGAGGGAGTACTGTAGGTGTGCTATAAAGGTATGCTGGTGTCTATTTTATTGTGATGACTGACTTGGAGTGCCGTCCACTTTGCTTGTGTATCTATATTACTATTGGGAAAGGCACCTGAGCACGCTGCTACTGTTCACCATGAGTGCCGGATAGCTACATATGAAGAGGGTGTGTGTGTGGGGGTGTGTATGTATGTAGGGGGGGGGCAACAACATTTATCATGCCTCCGGGTGACTGGGGCAAACTTACGCCACTGTCTACAACAGGGGCCGTTCGTCAATCAAGACTTACCACGGCTACGTTTGCCGGCATGGAAGTTGAGCGTCAAATTCTAGACCGGAAAGGCATTCCGGACAAGGTTATTCCAACCCTGATCCAAGCCAGGAAAGGGGTAATGTCCAAACATTACCACAGTATTTGGAAAAAATATGTCTTGTGGTGTGAAAACAAGAAATTTTCTGCAGTGGAATTTCAACTGGGGCGTTTGCTCCTTTTTCTACAGTAAGGTGTGGGCCTACGTTTGAAAGTCCAGAGTTTGGCCTTGTCCATTTTCTTCCAGAAACAATTGGCTTCCCTCCCTATGGTTCAGAAGTTCTAGAAGGGTGTTCTGCACATTCAACCGCCCTTTATGCCTCCCACGGCACCTTGGGATCTTAACATGGTGTTGCAGTTTCTACAATCGGAATGGTTTGAGCCTTTACAGGAGTTTGACGTAAAGTTTCATACGTGGAAGACTGTTACACTGTTGGCCTTAGCTTCAGCAAGGCGTGTGTCGGAACTGGGGGCGTTGTCTCACAATAGCCCCTATTTGACTTTTCATGAAGATAGAGCTGAACTCAGAACTCATCAGCAATTTCTTCCTAAGGTGGTGTCTGCGTTACATATCAACCGACCTATTGTGGTTCCGGTGCCTACTGACACCTCTGCTACCTCAAAGTCCTTGGATGTTGTGAGGGCTTTGAAGATCTATGTGAAGCGGACAGCTCATCACAGAAAAACGGACTTGCTGTTTGTTCTCTATGATCCCAAGAAAATTGGGTCTCTTGCTTCAAAGAAGTCTATTGCTCGCTGGATCAGGCTTACTATCCAGCTGGCTCATTCTACGGCAGGATTGACGGTTCCTAAAGTACAGGCCCACTGTACTAGGTCGGTGGGCTCTTCCTGGGCGGCTGCCCGGGGTGTCTCGGCTTTACAGCTCTGCCGAGCAGCTACTTGGTCGGGTTCAAACACGTTTGCTAAGTTCTACAAGTTCGATACTTTGTCCTCTGAGGACCTTCAGTTTGGTCAATCAGTTCTGCAGGAACCTCAGCTCTCTTCCACCCGGTTTGGGAGCTTTGGTACATCCCCATGGTACTAATGTGGACCCCAGTTTACCCTAGGACGTAAGAGAAAATAGGATTTTAATTACCTACCGGTAAATCCTTTTCTCGTAGTCCGTAGAGGTTACTGGGCGCCCGTCCAGTGCTTCGTATTTCCTGCACTGTTACTTCGTTAAGTAATATTGTTGCTTCAGCTATTGCTGTTCCTGTTCAAGTTTGGTTAGCATGGCTTTCCTCTTGTTTGTGTGTGCTGGTTCGAATCTCACCACTGTTCTATTACATCCTTCCTCAGGATATGTCCGTCTCCTTGGGCACAGTTTCTAGACTGAGTCTGGTAAGAGGGGCATAGAGGGAGTCGCCAGTGCACACTCTTGATTTCTTAAAGTGCTCAAGTCTCCTAGTGGACCCGTCTATACCCCATAGTACTAATGTGGACCCCAGTATCCTCTACGGACTACGAGAAAAGGATTGACCGGTAGGTAATTAAAATCCTATTTTATATAACACAAGCATTAGAGAGATGAGAGGGCTCTGCTCGCAAGCTTGCTACAATCTATAGGATAATAGGAGTTTTAATACATAAGATTAATTGCTGCATTGCATAATTGTTAAGCAAGACTGAAAGAGTAAAAAGCGCTTGCTGGGCTATATTCAGGGGCTGATTGGCCCACCGGGCAGCAGGTATGTTCCCACTTGGCCGGTCCCATTTGCCTCTCTGCCAGGCCGGCTCACCCTGCCTGCTAGCCCGATACATAAGTCTGCCGCCGGATACTGTACTTTCGGGATTTGCTTTCAACAGTGGATACCAGAAGCTGTGATCTTCAAGGCAATTGGGCCCTTCTGGTAATCCACAGCCTGAGAGCTGCTGGAACAGGTGTGACGGCACTGTGGCACCCTGGCAGCCGGAGCCCAGGGGAGTCGGGCATAGTATAACTATGTCTTGGACACCCCAAGCAGACAGCCACACAGAGAAGACACACCGAGGGGAATGAGCGGGGTCCTCTGTCTCACGGGAGCTCCCGACCCCAGGAGACAGGACCGGGGTGCAGTGACTTGTGGGTCCCCCTGCACAGAAGCCTTTCAGCAAAACATCCACTTCCAATCAAAGGTGAGTCTGGGATGCTGGCTGTCTCTCCACTATTTATTACCCGTCTCTCTCTCTGCACTTCTGTCTGTCCCTGCTGATCTCATTCTTCTTCTATCTTGCTGTCTGTCTCTCTTTGCTGCTCACTTGCTGTCTGTTTTTTTGTTGTGCTCTTGCTGTCTGTCTCTCGCTACTACTCTCCTGTTGTCTCTCTCGGCTGCTATCTTGGTCTCTGGCTATCTCTGCTCGCTTTCTGTCTGTATCTCTCTGCTGCTTTCTTGCTGTCTTTCTGTCTCTGCTTCTCACTTGCTGTTTATCTCTCTGCTGCTCTCTAGCTGTCTGTCTCTCTCTGCTGTAACTGCTACTCTCTTGCTGTCCTTCTCTTTCTGCTGGTCTCTTGATGTCTGTCTACCTGTTTTTTCCTGTGGGGGCCAATGTTTTTTTTGTGTGTGTAGTGTTTCTCGCATGTGCATGCATCCAAAAGGTGTTCGTGCATAGTTGCAGTACAGACCCAGACGCACACACCCCGAGATGTGTATTAGAAAGCTCCACTGGGGGCAGGGACTAATGTGAATGGCTGAATATTCTCTGTAAAACGCTGTGGGATAAGTGTGCACTTTATAAATAATAATAAATATTGTGAAAAGGTAACATGATAATGCACGAATCACATAATGAATGATGACGTATCGATGATGTAGAAATGTAGATGGGTAGATGGAGATGCTAGCCAAGCCCTCTATGCACTGGCCACACCCACACAACAGTGGTCATTGGTCACAGTCAGAGCCATAGCAGGACTATAATCTGTCCTGTGCTAGCCCCACCACAGAACATGTTACTTTATGACATTCATTGAGAAGGCGGGGCTTCCAGGACAAGGAAGAGGACGTTCTATGGCGGCTCTACAGGCTGCCACACCCTAGGTCCTGTGCCCTGGGTAACAGCATCACCTATTGATATGGCTCTTGTCCCACCCCCTTTGCTTTGGGCTATAGGCATTAGATCGCTTTCAGCCCACGGCCTTTGTGGATTTTAATCTATCCCTGATCACTGAACCATACTTGTCTGCTTTTCAGGTAAACTGCTGTAGTAAACGTAGCGAAGGGGCGTGCCTTGCTCCGCCCATAGGGCCGTATCTAGTATAAGTAATAACCAAAAATGAGATTTAAATAGCGACTTGTATGAAAAGTCTAGCCAGTAACTCTACCACTTGCAATAATATCAAAATATATGTGCTAAACATATGACTTCTCTTCCACAGTCATATCTCCTATTAGATGAACATACTGTATAGTGTGGGACTTGAGGCTGTCCCCCCAGACAGTGGCAAACGCAGAATTTGCATGGGGGGGGTTTCCAGAACTGGGTGGAGCCAAGCACGGAGGTGGGGACTGAGGTGACCCAGTATAGGCTGGGTCCGTAAAACTAGTGTGTGTGTGTGTGTGTGTGTGTGTGTGTGTGTGTATATATATATATATATATATATATACACAAATATATATACCGAATATACACCTATATATATATATATATATATATATACACACATGCATATACACATAAACATATACACATAGCATGCGGCGCCATTGTAGTGCAAAATGTCCACGATTACATCTTTGAATTGGACCGCCAGCTATCTGATAACAACACATATCGCAAATTGCCCTCGGATCCCACTGTCACCTTTAAAAGGGAATTGGACAATGTTCTATCCTCAGCTGCCAAAGATGGTCACTTGACATCTAATCAGACAGAGGCGCTTATGACCAAATTCCCAGTGGTACCGATTTTGTACTCAGTACCCAAAATCCATAAGGACAGCCGTTCACCCCCTGGTCGTCCAATAATCTCGGCCAGAGATTCATTATTTCAAAAAATATCTATTTTTTTAGATCATTATCTGCAGCCGTGCATTCAATCTATTGAACATTGCCTGAAGGACACCACAGATTTATTGAACAAACTGTCGGCCATTCCATCTGTTCCAAATAACTGCTTATTAGCAACCATTGATGTTAAGAATTTATATACATGCATCCCACACACAGAAGGACTGCATGCGGTCGGTCGAGCTACTGATACGTAACAATCCATCTTACAATGGTCCTACTATTGAATTGTTTTTGCAGTTACTACAATTAACCCTGCAGAGAAATTATTTTTTGTTTAACAAAAATTATTATTTACAGCTAGCAGGGTGCTCCATGGGGAGCAACGTCTCGCCCTCATTCGCAAACAGTTACATGTTGCGAGTGGAGGACGAGTTGTTCCTTTCCAATGAGGCAACCAAACCGTATGTCTTGTTATACCTGAGATTCATTGACGACCTGTTTCTCTTGTGGACGGGGCCCCGTGAATTATTAGAGTTCACACTCAATACACATAATTCTTTCACATCCCCCGTCAAATTTACTTACCTTATACATGAACAAAGTATCAATTTCCTTGACGTACAGATTTCTGTTAATGATGGGAAAATTGCCACAACTTTGTTCACTAAAAGTACGGATAGAAACAACCTCCTACAGGCTTCTAGCCATCACCCTGTATCTTTACGAAGAGGTCTTCCATACTCCCAGATGCTGCGCCTTAAGCGCATCATTAGTGATGAATCACAACTAGAAGAGGCATGTGACAATATGATCACTAAGTTTATACAACGGGGCTATAATCAACTTGAGCTTACAGCTATTAAAAACAAAGTACTGAAAATCCCTAGAAGTAAAACCCTAACGTCTAACAAAAAATCAGACAAACAAGATAAACTAATATGGGTTAATCAATTTTGTACTCAAAGCCCTATCATTAATAAAATCACTAAGAAATTCTGGCCCATTATTCAAACCGACAAAAAAATAGGTTTTTCATCCTCCACACGTATCATGCCGGCATATCGGAGGGGTAAAAATGTACGGGACTTCTTGGTAAAAACAAATATTGAAAGTATCCCCAAAAAGAGTACTACTACCACATTTCTCAAATCTTCTTGCCCAGGGTGCTACAAGTGCCTTGGCTGCACTACGTGCAGCCATATGCTAACGGGTGACAATTTCTGTCATCCTTATACAGGCAAAAAATATAAAATTCGTCATCGAGTAACTTGCACCACACGCTTTGTGGTGTATCTGTTAAGTTGCCCCTGTGGTCTCCACTACGTGGGGAAAACAGATTGCATGTTCAAGGAGCGCATGGCTGGCCACAGAGCATCCATCAGAGCAGCCATCAACTCTGGCAAAAGCGATCAGCCAGTTGCTAGACACTTCTTGCAAGCCAAACACTCAGTAGCTGCCCTGAGACACCGAATAATTGATCACATTCCCCCACTCACACGGGGGGGTGATCGATCTCAGTTACTATTAAAGGCTGAGGCTAAGTGGATTTTTTTACTAGATACATTATCTCCACGCGGATTAAATGAACAGCTTGGCTTGTCAGCCTTTATTTAAATGACCTTACCATAACGGTTTGTCACACCTTTTTGCGTACAATGAAGTTGCCCCATAAATTGTGGTATTACACTGGCTCTTCTAGCATAATAACGGGTTTATAAATATCAAATATTATGTGCATTTATGGCATAATAGTATATTTTTCTCTAGTACCAAGTGGCTACATTTTCATACTGTGATTGTAAAAGTGATACATGATTACAAATATGGCCCTAATGATGCTTTGTAAATAGTCACTTTATTGTTTTGTTCATTTGCACTTGTTCTTTTGCACTTGTTCTAGGTTTTTTTATGTGCTCCGGTCCAGGTGTTCCCTGACGCCGATGCCGGCACCTCGTGATGACGTCATTGCTGAACGGAACGAGACGCGACGGCTGATGGCTCCACGGACCACCCGACGGAGATAAAATGGTGAGTAATACCTGTTTGTAACTTTATCCTGACGAAAATGTCACTCTGGACATTGAAACGTTGATGACTTAAAAGACTTACGTGTCTGTCTTCATTTACGCCGAGAGTGCCGCCCGCAACCACATTCTATATATATATATATATATATATATATATACACACACACACACAGGGGTGGATTGGGAACAAAAAGCGGCCCTGGAAAATAATTGTACTAGTGGCCCCACATGGGCAGCACCAGAGGTGTAAGGTCTAGCCATGGGCCATGGCAGCAGCTCCCTCCCCCCAAAACTTTCCAGATAGTGGGCATGTCCAGCATCAAGGGGGAAGTTAAAAGGAAATAAAATTAAATATTATGAGCACATTATATGATACATCTTTAGAATTTAGGAAACTATATCATTCTTTAGAAATATATATTTTCTTGCTTATTACACCAACCGTATCCCAATCACTATTAACTCAATCTTATATGTCAGCCAAGCAGACAGACAGAGCATACACTAGATCATCTGCAATCACAGGCTAAGTGGCAAAGTCATTTTCATATATGCAAATTGTTTGGCATCTTATTCATTATGTCTGTAAAAAGGACCACATGTCCTCAAACAAAACAGGCCCCACGGGTGCGTCGGCCCACCGGGAATCTTCCCTGAAAACCCTATGGCCAATCCGCCTCTGTATATATACATACAGTACACGTATATACGCATATGTGTGTGTGTGTGTGTGTGTGTGTGTGTGTGTGTGTGTGTATATATGTATGCACATGGATATATACTGTATGTACTATAATTAAAATAAAGTAAACTTTTATTAAGCACTTACAAGTGCCACCAGGAAGACAGCAGACTGCAGAGGACGCTAGACAGCCATTAATAATACTCATGGTGGAGGGGGGATTAGCTCTCAAAGAGCAATGAATATTCCGTGATGGTGTATTCCCTGTGACTGGAACAGCTCTACGCAGTAGCTGTATAATCTCTGAACATGGGAAGTTCCCTTGGCTGTTAAAGACAAGAGTAGAAGCTCTGAGTTCTAAAAACTGAAAATGAAAGAGTTTATCCATTGAACTTCTTCTGTCTATGGAGAGTAATGCTAGGTAAGAATATTTGACTTCCAAAGTATTTTTTTATTCTTACAATAACAGTACTAGTTTATTCCATACCTCCCAACTGTCCTGATTTACGGGACTGTCCTGCTGTCCCACCCGCAGGCCGCAGTGTCCCGTAGTGGGGAGGGGCAGTTGGGAGTGTTCCGGTATAAAAGATAGATAGTGTCTAGTTAGACAGTCAATAGATAGACACCATATGTTAGAGAGACATTAGGCCGACAGGGTCAAAAGGTCGACAGGGTCAAAAGGTCGACATGAAAAAGGTCGACAGGTCAAAAGGTAGACAGGGTCAAAAGGTCGACATGAAAATGGTCGACATGAAAAAAGGTAGACACCGTGTTTTTTGCATTTTTGTGGTTTGTGTGGATAGTTTTGTCATCTGGGACCCCCAATTGTAGAAAGGCATACCCTCGCGGGGCTCACTTCGCTCGCCACGCTTCGGGCACGGTGGCTCGCTGCGCTCGCCACAAGGTTTATAACCGACTCTATGCCGACATGGATAGAGAAAGTATGAAATAGTCCAAAACATGTTACATTAAAAAAAACACATTTGTCTATGTCTTTTTATGTCGACCTTTTGACCCTGTCGACCTTTTGATCCTTTCTACCTTTTGACCCTGAAGACCTAATGTCTGTCTAACATATGGTGTCTATCTATTGACTGTCTAACTAGATACTGTCTATCTATCAAACGGATACCAGTTGGGAGACTCCTGTTACTCGCTGCTCTGCTTAGCAGTGAATAGAGGATGTGCGCATGCGTACAGTGTCTATTCAATGGACACGGAGGAACAGGGGGCATGCCAGCATCTCTCAGAGCGCTGGTCATGCTCCTTTCAGTGATGGCAAACAGGGGTGTGACTCGCGATCGTGGCACTACTGCGAGGTCACGCCTCCTTTCAAATAGGTCCCATCCCTTTTCGGGCACGCGCCGAAGCCCTGCTTCTGAATGTGAAAATGGAGGTATGGTTTCTCCTATTGATGCCTTTAAACTTCTTAATTTTCATGAATGTATTTAATGAGTAGTGCATCTGCACCCATTTTCTCTATATGTTACAATGTGGTGCTACCTGCTGAGATATAATATGTAGTGCCAATAATCTCAGCAGATAGGGGATTGGTATGGGATCCCCACGGTCAGGAGATCGACGCTGGGAACCCAACAGTCAAAATCCTGGCAGCGGGCACAGCGTGTCCCCTCGTGGGCTCGCTGCCCTCGTCGCGCTTCGGGCCCGGTGTCGCCACACTAATATATTGCCCTTTGGATGGTAGCTTGGACATACTGGAATTGGGTCGGGATTCAGACTGCCGGCGTTTGCCCGGCTGTCAGGATTTCGGCATCGGTATCCTGACAGCCGGGATCCCGACAGCCGGTAATTTAACCACATGCCGTGTATATATTCACACTTGCAGTTGGAGATTGCTTCAGTCTTGACTGGTACGCCACCCCCACCTTTCCAACTGATTTTAAGCAGGGACTAACACTTGACTGCACATTTCTGAATGTGTCAGTTTTTGTAGGAGTGCGTTTGGGGCGTGGGGCCCCCTTGTCTGTCTGGTTCATTCCAGGGCATCACACCTTAACACTAATACTCACATTTTATATCACTATCTTTGTGTGATTATTATTCATGTATTTTTTCATACTCTTACACACAGAGGTTTAGCTTGGCAGGAAGGAGCCTGCACATAGTATTCTATGTGGCCGTCTACACATATCCTGCTGAACCGCATCCGCCGGATGCAACAGCAGCATGCCGCGGTTCAGCAGGATGACAGGACGGCTGGATGATAAGTACAACACATAAATTTGAATGTATGTGTGTACACAGTGTGGTAGAACCGCAAACCCGCCTGCCGAAAGCTTGCAGTATTGGAAGCAGGCAGTCTTTGGCTCAGGTGTAACTATAGGTCCTATTTGACTGCATCCTGCTAAAACGCAATGTGTGGCCTCATGTGAACCCAAGAAGGTATATGCTGCCAAACAGATCCTATTATGCTGCATCCTGCTAAACCGCTATGTGTGGCCCCGGCCTTACTCTTATAACACTCCCCAGACTGACTAATTACTTTCTCACTCCTGATATTCTTTAACCCTTCACAGCGATCTTTCACTAGTGTGATGCCCTAGGTGTTTTATTTTTTTGGCTGGGCTGGTTTGGGGGTGCCCTGCATCCCAAACAAGAACCCTAGAGTGTTAGGGACTTCCCAAAAAGAGGTGACCTGGACGCGGTGGGCAGCTCCGTATCTTTATCCAAAAATATGCAAGCAACCCCTTATATTTAATTGTAATAGATATTTTAATTTTGAGTAGTGCATCTGCACCTATTTTTCGTTACATAGTACCATTAATTAGGCAGATAGCACCTCATTACAGCAGAAAATAAGGGTGTGCAGTCTAGAGCCACCCCTCTTGTATGTATTACATGTAATATATGTATATTTTTTACTTGTAGGGTTCATAATATGCTGCGTATCTCAATGCGTGGTGAAGAACCAAATTAAATATACGTGAACTGGAAGGCATAAATTATTTAGCAACATAAATGTGGATTAACAGTAATTGAATGAAACGTAATAAAAAATCTAAAGTTATATTATAACTTTGGTTATATTTCAGCCTTCTTAAGGTCATAAATTCATGCCTATTTCTCACATTTTTAGGTCATATCAATCTTCGCCAGAGTTATAAGGAATACATCAAAAAATAAAAATACATCAAATGCAAACTACACTTCCTAATTGTCTTGTTCTTTTTATTTTTAGATTTCCTGATTTCAAATCAGATTACTCAACATTCACTTTCTAAACTGCTTGTTTGAAACACTTTATTCGACTAGAATTATTCATACTGTAACAGGGTTTGTCTACCTACAGTACTGGGATTGAAGCTTATAATATAGCGCCATCTAGTGGTAGGCTGTGCAAAGGCAAATATGTTGTAGCTTTTATTTATTTATTTATTTATTAACAGTTTCTTATATAGCGCAGCATATTCCGTTGCGCTTTACAATTAGAACAACAGTAATAGAACAAAACTGGGTAAAAACAGACAGACAGAGGTAGGAAGGCCCTGCTCGCAAGCTTACAATCTATAGGGAAATAGACATAGATACACAAGGATAGATGCTACCTATTGCATAATGGTCCACCAGATTGCTAGGTTCTTAATTGGTTGTATGATGATACCCCACAAAGTTATCCAAGTGTCAGGAGGGTGTGAGACTAAAGAAAGACAAGATATGTGATGTTATGAATACTCTACAGAGGATGTAATTAGATAGGGAAGCACTGAAGGTTATGTGGGTGGGTCTGGAATTTGATAGGCTTGTCTGAAGAGGTGAGTTTTCAGGGAACATTTAAAGGTTTGGAGACTAGAGGCGAGTCTTACTGTGCGTGGGAGGGCATTCCACAGAGTGGGTGAAGCCCGGATAAAGTCCTGTAATTTTTAGTGTGAACAAGTAATGCGTGTGGCTGAGAGACGTAGATCTTGTGGAGAGCGGAGTGGTCGGGTAGGGAGATATTTTGAGATGAGTGAAGAGATGTATGTTGGTGCAGTTTGGTTAATAGCCTTGTATGTGAGTAAAAGTATTTTATATTTAATACGGTAGAATACCGGTAACCAATGGAGGGACTGACAGAGCGGATCTGCAGACGATGAACGTCTGGCAAGGAAGATTAGCCTCGCAGCTGCATTCAAAATGGATTGTAGTGGTGAGAGCCTATGTTTGGGAAGACCGGTCAGGAGACTATTACAATAATCAATGCGGGAGATAATGAGAGCATGGATTAGAGTTTTTGCTGTGTCTTGTGTAAGATAAGGACGTATTTTGGATATGTTTCTTAGATGTATGTAACATGATCTTGAGACAGATTGAATGTGGGTAACAAAGGACAGTTCAGAGTCAAGAATGACACCTAGGCAGCGAGCTTGTGGGGTAGGGGTGATTGCAGAGTTCTCAACAGTGATAGAGATATCAGGTTGGAAACTACTATTGGCCGGTGGAAATATAATTAATTTTTTTAGTGGTTTAGTTTTGAATGGACACTATTAACAGGCCTCTATATTGACTTTTTCCAAAGGGGAATTAAAATTTATCAAGTACCCAACCACTAACATACTGTGTTCTATCAGTGGCACTTTATACTGACAAAGTGTAGATAGGCACCCATCCAAAATAGAAGTCACAGTTGGAGTTTTAGTTGGAATATCTGGTAACAGGTTTGATTTGGTTCTCTGGCACCGTAATGTAATAACACAGCACTCAATGGGGTAAATGTATGAAGCAGTGATAAGAGTGGAGAAGTGAGCCAGTGAATAAGCTGCCCATGGCAACCAATCAACATTGAAGTAACATTTGTAATTTGCCTACTATAAAATTATACAGAGCAGCTGATTGGTTGCCATGGGCAACTTTTCCACTGGCTCACTTCTCCTCTCTTATCACTGCTTCATACATTTACCCTATTATGAGAAAAGATGCATATCATGTCTCTCCTGTAATAGATAACGGATAACTGCCATGTCATTATTTCCAACCATTGGTAGAACCTGCATGATTTTGCTGATATCACCGCTACATTGAAATGGTAATTACAGGACTTTATCCGGGCTTCATCCACTCTGTGGAATGCCCTCCCACGCACAGTAAGACTCGCCTCTAGTCTCCAAACCTTTAACTGTTCCCTGAAAACTCACCTCTTCAGACAAGCCTATCAAATTCCAGACCCACCCACATAACCTTCAGTGCTTCCCTATCTAATGACATCCTCTGTAGAGTATTCATAACATCACATATCTTGTCTTTCTTTAGTCTCACACCCTCTTGACACTTGGCCAACTTTGTGGGGTATCATCATACAACCCATTAAGAACCTAGCAATCTGGTGGACCATTATGCAATAGGTAGCATCTATCCTTGTGTATCTATGCCTATTTCCCTATAGATTGTAAGCTTGCGAGCAGGGCCTTTCTACCCCTGTCTGTCTGTTTTTACCCAGTTTTGTTCTATTACTGTTGTTCTAATTGTAAAGCGCAACGGAATATGCTGCGCTATATAAGAAACTGTTAATAAATAATAATAAATAATAATTCGTGAAGGGTGAGAATTGCCGTTGCTATGGTGCTTAAATGCCGGCAATGGCACCTTCTCTCTTTCACCTGGCTGATTAGCACAAAAGTGCTCGTTACCCTATGGGTAGCGAACACTATTGTGCAAGATCCCACTACCATAAAGTGCGGCATGTGCTGCACAGATTCAGCTGAGCGAACAATTGCCCGGCAATTGAATCCACCCCATAGTGCAATAAATTTGAAAATGAATAAATGTGTAATAAAATTGCATACATGAAAGTAATGGTCGACCAGCATAATCGTCATAAACAAATCGCCAAAAACGTCTAAAGAATGTCCACTCTCTGCGGATACACCTGGAATCAATGAGAGCACTCAGCAGCAGAAGTATGTGGTGGATGGTGGGTGTCTTTAAAAGGTAAACAGGAACCTCCTGTATCTGTTCCTGCATTTATCTGTCTACATTAGGTGAGGGCACAAGGGCACATTTAAAATAAATCATGTGAGCGTTATTCCCTATATAACAGTAATAGCTCTGCCGCTAATACATGCAATCAACTAAGTGCTAATTAATGAAAAATAAGTCTCTTAAAGAAGAAAAGAGATCTCTGTATAAAAGCAATCCCCATTTATCAGGTGGCAGCGCTATGTTTAAGTCCAATGATAACAAGGCGCGCCTCCTAGTGTAGTAATTCAATCAAACTTCAACGTGATCCAAAAAATTTCAAGAACTGCACAGTCAAAAAAAATATTTTGGCCTAAGACGCCCTTTTCACATTCTCCAAGTGTATTCACTGTATGGCTTCTAGAGCTGACAACCACAGCAGTGCCAGTCTGTGAGGTGAAGATAATGACAGAGTGAAGTATATTTTTTAATACATTTATTCTGTGAAATACATAAACATACAATTAAGTTAAAGATATAGGGGGTCATTCCGAGTTGATTGCTAGCTGCCGTTGTTCGCAGCGCAGCGATCAGGCTAAAAATCGGCATTTCTGCGCATGCGTATGCTCCACAGTGCGCACGTGCGACGTACGGGTGTAAATCCCTTTGTGGTTGTGCACAAGTTCGAGCAAAGTTTTCAGTCGCACTGACGGCCGCAAGAAGATTGACAGGAAGGGGGCGTTTCTGGGTGTCAACTGACCATTTTCAGGGAGAGTTTGCAAAAATGCAGGCGTGTCTGAAAAAACGCAGGCGTGGCTGGGCGTTCGCTGGGCGGGTGTATGACGTCAAATCCGGACACGAATAGGCTGAAGTGATCGCAAGCGCTGAGTAGGTTCAGAGCTACTCAGAAACTGCACAAACTGTTTTTGCAGAGCTCAGCTGCACATGCGTTCGCACTTCTGCTAAGCTAAAATACACTCCCCAGTGGGCGGCGGCATAGCGTTTGCACGGCTGCTAAAACTAGCTAGCGAGCGATCAACTCGGAATTACCCCCATAGAGCTTATCTGAACATCAGGGATTACAGCTGCAATATGACTGGAACAGCCCAACAGGAAGAAGAACCTCTCTGCTATCTGCTATCTATACCTGTCTCATTAATAACTGCATGCACTTTATTTTTTATATACCTCAAAAAAAGCTTTTATCTTTTTATGCTTTTTTAAAAATATTCTACAAATCTATGTTGTTATAAATTAATTGCTATATATATATATATATATATATATATATATATAAAGAAAAAGAATGTATTTCTGTGGAGCGCACTTATTGTAATATAATTTGGTATATTTCTATCTGATTAATAATGGAATACAATTTGATATAATTATACTCGGTTGCTAATAAAGAGAGGATGACTTTACAAACACACCCTTTTTCTTCAAAACACTTATTTTTTATTGCTAAAAATAATTTTAAATTCTCATTTCATTAAAAGAAGTTGATAAACATTTTCACAATGTATTATTGTTCATTATAAATACAATACAATATTGAATTTCAACTTTTCCAAACAATAAAACATTTTTATTTATCCTGTAGAAAATTATGTGATTAGCAGCCCTCACCTCCAACCAATTTTGTGTAGTTATGTAAAAGTTTTAGTTTCAAATATATGGGCCATAAAAAAACTTGTAGAAACTGATTACAATATTAGGATTAGTATGACTGCCCCCTCTGAACAAAATGTTAAAGTTTAAAGGAAGCTAACTGAAAACTAAAGAAAAGTACATGCACCATGTTTAGTAAATAGAACATTATTTATTAATGTCCTCCAGATTGTGGCCTTGGACATAGGTGTGCCTCAGAGCTTTTAAAGATATTGATTACAACCACAAAAAAATAATTATGTTGTTTGGGTGATTCAAAGGCAACAACATCGAGAGAAAAAGTAAATGCTATTTGAGTGAAAGGTAAATAAATAATCTTGCAAACCATGTAAATTTGTTGGCATAACACTACTGATTCCAGTCCCTGACCACAGCAGACATGCTCTGGGGTTCTCTCTATTGGGGCTCAGTCCCCAACATCTTCTGGGCACCCATATCCAACTAAAGATGTTCAGATGAGGGTCATCACTACTTAGGTGTATGGTAGTACCCTAAGCAGCTCACAAACATATAGAGGTGTCCTAACCTTGTACGTACAGTATTGATACAGAGTACAGAGT
This sequence comes from Pseudophryne corroboree, assembly GCF_028390025.1. Taxonomy (NCBI): domain Eukaryota; kingdom Metazoa; phylum Chordata; class Amphibia; order Anura; family Myobatrachidae; genus Pseudophryne; species Pseudophryne corroboree. The sequence goes on along the minus strand of NC_086444.1, from coordinate 888,500,772 downwards.
AGGGAGCACTACAGGGTACTGGAATAAAGAAAAATTATATATACTGCAAGGTGGTTGTTAGTCGTTAGGATACCAATTATATATCATTCTTAAAAATCATGTATGTGCTCCTTGTTGAAGCTAAGTAGTTCTTACTTGTGATGGTATTTGTCCATTAATCAGTCTCATGAATCAGGGATTCTTGATTAAATATAGTCACTGTTAACAGTTCTTAAGATTAGTACGCATGATGTTCGTCTAGACAAATATGTCCTAGTAGGTAGGAAGGTCCATGTGTTGTACTCCTCTGTCACACAAATGTCCCATTCAGTGTAAATAAGCTCAGTTTGGCGTATGTATACCCATCCACCTCAGAAACAAAAATGTGCAGTATCAGGTGCAGTCAGACACTATGACACAACTACAGTAGGTAGGTAAGATGATATTGCCTGCTAGTGGAAATCCTTTTATTAACTTAAAAGCAGGAACAGACCTGTCCGTATATTCAGCCGAAGGCTGTAGAGTGCAGGAGGTTCAGAACTTGGTATAACAATAAGTCTTGTCAGAGCTATATGCCAATCAGTCTGTAATAGCGTCCCAACTAGTTTCATCTTGATCCTGGACTTGTTCAAGAGTTTTGATGGCAGTGGGTGTAACGGCTTCAATATATAGGTGTGTGTACTAATTCAGTTAGTATTTAATTAGTGTCTTGTAATGCCACCTTTTTGCCCTTCCCTGCTTCACCTCCCCTCTCATCTAACACATAAATCTGTAATTGGTTACAGTTAGCATGAGAACAGTTTAGCTTTGACCAATGTCCATTCATTCATTTCTATGGGAATGAGCGGTTTGAAGTTGTTGTTCACAATGGGGTCCTTCAAGGAAATAAATGACAGCATCAATTTTGATTTTTTAACTAAGCCAGGTAACAAAATCTGTGGGTGTATTGCGGTTAGTTTTTCTTTCAAGTGGCTGTGGGCCCTGGTTTCCAGGGCACACAGACACTTGCTGCCCAGAAAATTGGACATACTGTATGATAGTCTGGACACTCTGCTCAGTTTACAATGCAGGCGGATCATTGGCACTTCAAGTAGCAAATTCCGCCGTGACAACAACAGCTCTGCATTGCAACCCCTAAGTCAGGTTTCCATCAATACATGTGAAAAGCTTGTGCGTTTCTATATCCTGTAGTGCCAGCAAATTAAAAAAAAAAAAAAAAATGTAATATTACCCCAAAACCCAAATAAATGAAATATGTTCGCAACAGTATTATGTTTCCATTGTATCATTCATAGATATTGGGAGGAATTTGCATCACCAGTCAACAAGCACTGCCACAGAGCTTATCTGGAGAGCCAACCCACAAAAAAGGTGTTGGCTTACCTGGAAGTACTCCAAGAAGTAGATTTGCTTGGAGACAGAATTAATGTTTTACTACACTTAAATTGTATGATTTTAGTTCAACTGTGTGATTGAGGTGTTAGTGTTGCAATGATAGTAAGGTGTACATATGCCTGTTAAAGTACTACTAGTTCACATTTGCCGACTTTTTAGATATCATCGCAGAGATCCTGTATGAGATGGCCCAAATGGGAGGTGCATGTGGTGCACTGAATCATGTTCCAGCCACCCTGCTGTACTATGTAGAACATTGGGGGTCATTCCGAGTTGTTCGCTCGCAAGCTGCTTTTAGCAGCTTTGCACACGCTAAGCCGCCGCCTACTGGGAGTAAATCTTAGCTTATCAAAATTGCGAACGAAAGATTAGCAGAATTGCGAATAGACACTTCTTAGCAGTTTCTGAGTAGCTTCAGACTTACTCGGCATCTGCGATCAGTTCAGTGCTTGTCGTTCCTGGTTTGACGTCACAAACACACCCAACGTTCGCCCAGACACTCCTCCGTTTCTCCAGCCACTCCCGCGTTTTTCCCAGAAACGGTAGCGTTTTTTCGCACACACCCATAAAACGGCTAGTTTCTGCCCAGAAACACCCACTTCCTGTCAATCACATTCCGATCACCAGAACGAAGAAAAAACCTCGTAATGCCGTGAGTAAAATACCTAACTGCATAGCAAATTTACTTGGCGCAGTCGCACTGCGGACATTGCGCATGCGCATTAGCGACTAATCGCTCCGTTGCGAGAAAAAAATAACGAGCGAACAACTCAGAATGACCCCCATTGTGCAATGGGGCATGGGCAATATTACACAATTCACGGAAAATCATGTCATGAAGCCTCAGGACAACAGACTTCACTGAGGAAGCAGTCGGGGTCCGAGAGGCTCTTTCTACTTATCAGGGAAGCTCCCCCAAAATTTGGGAGTCTTCTGTACATTTTGAAAGAAAAGGTAATTATGCTATAAAGATGCTGCAAGTGTATATATTGGTTACATAAGGAGACAAGACATAACATTTACAATGTAAAATACAAAGAGGAAGTGGTGTAAGAAAGAGAAGAAATGTAACCATTATCAAAGAAACATTTAATACTAGTTGGGATACGCCGCATTTTTCGGGTTGAAAAATGGACTATGTAAGTACATTTACAGACTTCAGTTTTTTACATTGTCCTCACCTATAACCCCATAATTGATCCTAAAAAGGACCCCACTGTTATCTCAACACTGAGGTATAAGCAAAGTTGTTTGTTTATTCCATTAGGAGCCAGAATGAAAAGGTTATTTGGAACTCCTACTCTTGAACATGGCACATTCAACTGTCCATGGGAAAAGCAAGGAGTTTGCAGGTCAATACCTTCTGCCTTCAGACAGTGCAGGCAGGCATATTCTCTGACTGTGGAATGGAGTATATCAGGAACAGACTAACTTACACAACAGAAATCAGTATAGCTTCCATAATCACTGCTGTTTCAGAAATCACTGCAGAACAGAAATCACTGGCGAAGATAAATTTCTGCAGACCAACATTGGAGACCATGGCAAATAGCGGTCAGTGCCAGTACAGTGAGACAGTTGATCCTCCAACTCACTGCTCTTCTGTCCCGCCCACTGGTACCCATCAGCCTGCGCCTTCAGATCAGTGCTGTTTTTGTCACTGGGAGACATCCTGAGCAAAGTTGCTTAACCAAAAAGTTAAATTCAGAGACTCCACGGTCTAGTTGGTGGCAATCATGTAGATCTCCATGGCCCTGTCAAAGTTCAAACACAGGCAGAAACCTAAGTCTGGTCAAACTACACCACAATGAGTAGACAAAGTTGTCTTTGAGTCATTATACACATGAGTGCTGCGGTGATTCATTGGTTTTATTGGTGTAAAAATACCTCATAAGGCACCAGGGCAAGCATTGTTGGCTACACAGTGGAGGGCAGGCTGGATGTTGCAATGTATACATATACATATATACACACACACATTATATATATATATATATATATATATATACATACATACATACATACATACATACACACACACAATGCGTTTGGAAAGTATTCACAGCGCTTCACTTTTTCCACATTTTGTTATGTTACAGCCTTATTCCAAACTGCAACAAATTGTTTTTTTCCTCAAAATTCCACACACAATACCCCATAATGACAACATGAAAAAAGTGTTTTTGGAGATTTTTTGCAAATTTATAAAAAAAACTAAGAAATAACATGTACATAAGTATTCACAGCCTTTGCTCAATACTTTATTAATGCACCTTTGGCAGCAATTATAGCCTCAAGTCTTTTTGAATATGATGCCACAAGCTTGGCACACCTATATTTGGGCAGTTTCGCCCGTTCCTCTTTGCAGCACCTCTCAAGCTCCATCAGGTTGGATGGTACGCATCGGTGCACAGCCATTTTCAGATCTCTCCAGAGATGTTCAATCGGATTCAAGTCTGGGCTCTGGCTGGGCCACTCAAGGACATCCACAGAGTTGTCCTGAAGCCACTCCTTTGATATCTTGGCTGAGTGCTTGGGGTCGTTGTCCTGTTGAAAGATGAACCGTCGCCCCAGTCTGAGGTCAGGAGCGCTCTGGAGCAGATTTTCATCCAGGATGTCTCTGTACATTGCTGCATTCATCTTTCCCTCTATTCTGACTAGTTTCCCAGTTCCTGCCGCTGAAAAACATCCCCAAAGCATGATGCTGCCAACACCATGTTTTACTGTAGGGATGTTATTGGCTGGTGATGAGCGGTGCCTGATTTCCTCCAAACATGACGCCTGGCATATATGCCAAAGAGTTCAATCTTTGTCTTATCAGACCAGAGAATTTTGTTTCTCATGGTCTGAAAATCCTTCAGGTACATTTTGGCAAACTCCAGGCGGGCTGCCATGTGCTTTTTACTAAGGAGTGGCTTCCATCTGGCCACTCTACCATATAGGCCTGAGTGGTGGATTGCTGCAGAGATGGTTGTCCTTCTGGAAGGTTCTCCTCTCTGCACAGAAGAATGCTGTAACTCTGACAGAGTGACCATCAGGTTCTTGGTCACCTCCATGACTAGGGCCCTTCTCCCCCGATTGCTCAATTTAGATGGCCGGCCAGCTCTAGGAAGAGTCCTGGTGGTTCCGAACTTCTTCCATTTACGAATGATGAAGAGCACTGTGCTCATTAGGGCCTTCAAAGCAGCATATATTTTTCTGCAACCTTCCCCAGATTTGTGCCTCAAGACAATCCTGTCTCGGAGGTCTACAGACATTTCCTTTGATTTCATGCTTGGTTTGTGCTCAGACTGTCAAGTGTGGGACCTTATATAGACAGGTGTGTGCTTTTCCAAATAATGTCCAATTAAGCTGTAGGAACATCTCAAGGATGATCAGTGGAAACAGGATGCCCCTGAGCTCAATTTTGAGCTTCATGGCAAAGGCTTTGAATACTTATGTACATGTGATTTCTTAGTTTTTTATTTGGAATAAATTTGCAAAAGAAAAACAAAAAAAAATTTTCACGTTGACATTATGGTGTATTGGGGGTCATTCAGACCTGATCTAGCTTTTTGTGCAGCGCTGCAATCATGTCAGAACTGCGCATGCATATGCACCGTAATGCACAGGCGCGTCGCCCCGCGGCGACAGGGGCCACTGGACAGTGATGGAACTAACAAAGAAAGCGACCACACCAGCAATCGCAAGAAGATTGACAGGAAGAGGCAGTTTGTGGGTGTCACCTGACCGTTTCCAGGGAGTGTCCGGAAAAACGCAGGTGTGTCGAAGCGTTTTGAGATCGGGTTCCTGATGTTTTGAGGGAGGGTTCCTGGCCAGATCATCGCACTGGAAGAGTAAGTCCTGAGCTGTGCAGACACTGCACAAACTTTTGTTTGTGCAGCTCTCTGCACATGAGATCCCACCCCTGCACAGTGACTACCCCCTCCCCCTTTAGGCGGCCACTACCTGATCGCTGGGATGCAAAAAACGCACCCTAGCGATCAGGTCTGAATTAGGCCTATTGTGTGTAGAATTTCGAGGGGGAAAAGTGAAACACTGTGAATACTTCCAGATGCACTATATATATATATATATATATATATATATATATATATATATATATATATATATATATGAGAAACACAACAGTATCTTTATCTTGCGCCAAGTTCAAAGCAGCACAACGGGAGAGGTCCCTGTTGGAGGACCTCAATAGCATACAGAATAAAAAACAATTTACCAAGTGCGCTAAAATAAGACTATATCTACAATGATTCTTCCAGTGTTGTTTCCATGAGTCAAAATTGAATACTGGAGAAGATTTGTATCTGGGAACCTGTAACGGACACCCCTCACCAAGATGGTCACCCAAACAAGAGGCCCAAGGCCAATTAGTAAAAAATTGTTTTAATAACACATTTGAACAAATACAGTTTTCACATAAAATTCATCATCTAGTGTTTACAAAGATGTATTTAAAATGATGACAATAAAGGATAACCAGTATGTTCGTTGTATGGTCTTTAACTCTAGATACTCCCTCACCTTTTTCAAGGTGCGAGCTCAAGAGGGAGTATCTTTACAAACTATGCTGGAAACTCCTGACTGACAAACCCAACACGTTTCGTCTTATCGACTTCATCAGGAGTAACAAGTATATAAAACAGGCTTATTTGCCATTAATAGATTTGTGTGTAGAGAATCACAACCTTGGGTATAGTGATAAAAAAAATAGGATTCTCTTAGGTTAGCTCCTGATAGGAGCTTTCTTGGTGGTTCCTTTTAGGAATCCTGATAGTCCTAGATATAAAATTCTGCCTTAAAGATAATTATTCGAGACTCCTTTGTGGAGCTCCTTACAGGGACTATTGATTGAGGTTCCCTTTAAAAATACTGGCAGTCAGATTTTGACGCACTGCCTGAATAAGATATCCAGATCTTACAATCAGGACTATTTCTGATTCAGGTATTAGCCCGTATATAGAAAACTTCTAGAAAAAAATACTTCAAAAAGTATAAAGCTGATTTGACAATCACAACGCAATGAAAACCTTCTCAGTGCAACTCACAGAATGGATCTTGAGAGATTCTGGCTGTGAATGGAAGTGGCAGACTCTGACGTTCACCTCTCACATCAAATCTTTTTAGGAAAAGCTACATCTTGAATCCAGTTCATTTCCAGTCAACACTACAAAGACCATGTTGGCTCACTTCACTGGAGAGGTGCAGTGTTGGGACATGCTTGATAGAGGAGCTTGCCGTTTGCTTCCTCAGTGCCTCCAGTTGAAGATGGGAAGGAAGCTGAGAGACACAGAGTGAAAGGGGGGCAAGCAGAGAGGCACAAAGTGAAGGGGGAGCAGGCAGTGAGGCACAGAGTGAAGGGGGAGCAGGCAGAGAGGCACAGAGTTAACGGGGAGCAGGCTGAGAGACACAGCGTGAAGGGTGGGAGGATGCGGCTTACAGTGAAGGGGAGCAGGAAAAGAGACACTGCGTGAAGGGGGAGCAGGCTGAGAGGTCCAGAGTGAAGGTTAGGAGGCTGAGAGACGCAGAGTAAAGGGGAAGCAGGCTGAGAGACAAAGAGTGAAGGGGAGCAGGTAAAGAGACACTATGAAGGGGGAGCAGGCTGAGAGGCACAGAGTGAAGGTTAGGAGGCAGGGAGGCACAGAGTGAAGGGGGAGCAGGCTGAGAGACACAGCGTGAAGGGGGAGCAGTCTGAGAAACACAGAGTGAAGGGTGGAAGGATGAGGCACAAAGTGAAAGGGAAGCAGGCTGAGAGGCACAGAGTTAAGGGGAAGCAGGCTGAGAGGCACAGAGTTAAGGGTGGGAGGATGAGAAACACAGTGAAGGGGGAGCAGGCTGAGAGGCACAGAGTAAAGGGGAAGAAGGTAAAGAGACACTGGCCCTCATTCCGAGTTGATCACCCGCTAGCTACTTTTTGCAGCCGTGCAAACGTATAGTCGCCACCCATGGGGGAGTGTATTTTCGCTTTGCAAGTGTGCAATCGAATGTGCAGCCGAGCGGGACGAAAACGTTTTTTGCAGTTTCTGAGTAGGTCTGAACTTACTCAGCCCTTGCGATCACTTCAGCCTGTCCGGTCCCGGAATTGACGTCAGACACCCGCCCTGCAAACGCCTGGATAAGCCTGCATTTTTCCAACCACTCCCAGAAAATGGTCAGTTGACACCCATAAACGCCCTCTTTCTGTCAATCTTCTTGAGAACGGCTGTGCGAATGGAATCGTCGCTAGAAGCATTGCACAGCAACAATGCTGTTTGTAGCCATACGATGCGCGTGTGCATTGCGGTGCATATGCATGCGCAGTATTAACCTTATCGCTGGGCTGCAAAAATCAGCAGCGTGCGATCAACTCGGAATGAGGGCCACTGTGTGAAGGGGGAGCAGGCTGAGAGGCACAGAGTGAATGGGGAGCAGGCTGAGAGGCACAGAGTGAAGGTTAGGAGGCTGGGAGGCACAGAGTGAAGGGGGAGCAGACTGAGAGGCACAGAGTAAAGGGGAAGCAGGCTAAGAGGCACAAAGTGAAGTGGAAGAAGGCTGAGAGACAGAGTAAAGGGTAGGAGGCTGAGAGGCACAGAGTGAAGGGGGACAGGCTGAGAGACAGAGTGAAATATGGGAGGATGAGGCACAGAGTGAAGGGGGGAGGCTGAAAGACAGAGGTGGCATGCTGAAAGGCACAGAGTGAAGGGTGGGAGGCTGGCTTGTTTCAGTGTATTTCATGTGGATCTGGATTGTTTCAGTGTTTCTCATCCCCAGTTGGACTAAAAATGTTAAGATTTTAATTACCTACCGGTAAATCCTTTTCATGTAGTCCGTAGAGGATACTGGGTTTCCATTTAGTACCATGGGGTATAGGGCCAAATTCAGAGTTGATGGCAGCAGCAAATTTGGTAGCAGTTGGGCAAAACCATGTGCACTGCAGGGGGGCAGATATAACATGTGCAGAGAGAGTTAGATTTGGGTGTGGTGTGTTCAAACTGAAATCTAAATTACAGTGTAAAAATAAATCAGCCAGTATTTACCCTGCACAGAAACAAAATAACCCACCTAAATCTAACTCTCTCTGCACACGTTATATCTGCCCCCCCCCCCCCCCGCAGTGCACATGGTTTTGCCCAACTGCTAACAATTTTGCTGCTGCTATCAACTCTTCTGAATTACCACCATAGACGGGCACTTTAAGAATTTGATAGTGTGGGCTGGCTCTTCCCTCTATGCCCCTCCTACCAGACTCAGTCCTAGGAAACTGTGCCCGAGGAGACGGACATACTTTGAGAGAAGGATATAAAGGATAGTGGAGAGATTCCGAACCAGCACACACAAACCAGAGGAAAGCCATGCTAACCCAACTGTAAACAGGAACAGCAACAGCTCAACCAACAATACTTAACCAATTAACAGTGCAGGAAGAACGAAGCACCAAGCGGGCGCCCAGTATCCTCTACAGACTACGAGAAAAGGATTTACTGTTAGGTAATTAAAATCCTATTTTCTCTTACGTCCTAGAGGATAGTGGGGTTCCATTTAGTACCATGGGGATGTACCAAAGCTCCCAAACCGGGTGGGAGAATGCTGAAATTCCTGCAGAACTGATTGACCAAACTGAAGGTCCCCAGAGGCCAAAGTATTGAACTTGTAAAACTTAGCTAACATGTTCGAACCAGACCAAGTAGCCGCTCGGCAGAGCTGTAAAGCAGAGATACTTCGGGCAGCCGCCCAGGAAGAGCCCACCGACCTAGCAGAGTGGGCCTGTACAGATTTTGGAACCGGCAAGCCTGCCGTGGAATAAGCATGCTGGATAGTGAGCCTGATCCAGCGTGCAATATTCTGCTTTGAAGCAGGACACCCAATTTTATTGGGATCATAGAGAACGAACAGCGAGTCGGATTTCCTGTGATGAGCTGTCCTCTTTACATATACCTTCAAAGCCCTCACAACATCCAAAGACTTTGAAGTAGTAGAAGTGTCTGTGACAACTGGAACCACAATAGGTTGGTTGAAGTGAAACGCAGACACCACTTTAGGAAGAAATTGCTGACGAGTTCTGAGTTCAGCTCTGTCCTCATGGAAAATTAAATAGGGGCTTTTGTGAGACAAAGCCCCCAGCTCCGACACACGTCTTGCTGACGCCAAGGCCAACAGTGTGACGGTCTTCAACGTAAGATATTTTACGTCCACCCCCTGTACCGGTTCAGACCAGTCCAATTGGAGGAACTGCAGCACCAAATTGAGATCCCAAGGTGCCGTGGGAGGCACAAAGGGCGGTTGGATGTGCAGAACACCTTTCAAGAAAGTCTGGACCTCAGGTAGAGAAGCCAATTGTTTTTGAAAGAAAATGGACAAGGTCGAAATCTGAAAGAAAACACAAAACCAAGTGGCGCTCAATAATACCAAATAGATTAAAACATTTATTAGAAGTTGAAAGAGTTCACAGATACACCTCCCGGGAGAACAATACAGGTATATTCCTGAAAGATATTACTATAAAATATGATATTAATAAAATGTCCAATTAATTTAATGGGAGCAGTGTAGATAGTACTTAATCAACTGCACATTGAAAGTTCCTTTTTTAAGGTAAAAAGTGAGGTATCTCAGACTAACGTAATAATGAATAATTCCAATGCTGCACCGTAATGTATTATAATACAAAGATTTCCAGATAGTTAATAAGTCACTCACTCTAGTGATGCAGCTCCAGGGCAATCCACTTCCATTAGTATGTGCACCGGGTCCAGCGCTCCAATAGGAAATTAATCCCCGATGTAAGCGACGGTGTGTGCAGTGAAATCTCCACAGGTATCCGTTGGTGGATGTTAAGATGAAATTAACTCCGACCACCCTGGACGTGGCATGCAACAGGGGGGAACCCGGAATCTGCTCTGTGGAGTTGGAGACAGCAGTGGCACTCGTGGCCAGAGGGTCCGCGTCGGCTGCTGTGGCAGTGGGAGAAGCAGTCGCTCCTTCAGCCCTCCATGTAGTGGCAAGCACGTACTGTCAGAGAAGTGACGGTGCAGGTGGAAGCGGAACCAGGGCCGGCTCCAGGCCTACTAGTACCCTGAGCGAGAACATGTAAAAGCGCCCCCCCCCTCCCCCTATGCGCGCGCCGAAGGCGCGCAGGGCGCTCCAGGAAAAGTGGGCGTGGCCTCATAACTTCATATTATTAGTCTATAAATAAATATATTTTCACACCCCCTCTACGCACACAATTAGCAGCCTTACACATAACAGCCACAGTAGTGTTCCTTACACACAATGGGGGTAATTCCAAGTTGATCGCAGCAGGAAATTTTTTAGCAGTTGGGCAAAACCATGTGCACTGCAGGGGAGGCACATATAACATGTGCAGAAAGAGTTAGATTTGGGTGGGTTATTTTGTTTCTGTGCAGGGTAAATACTGGCTGCTTTATTTTTACACTGCAAATTAGATTGCAGATTGAACACACCACACCCAAATCTAACTCTCTCTGCACATGTTATATCTGCCTCTCCTGCAGTGCACATGGTTTTGCCCAACTGCTAAAAAAATTCCTGCTTCGATCAACTTGGAATTACCCCCAATGTCTCCAGTATAGTGTCAGATACACATAATGTCTCCAGTATAGTGCCAGATACACATAATGTGCAGTGCCAGATAGACATGACATACCCGCAGCAGTGCCAGCTACACATGACATGCCCCGCAGCAGTGCCAGCTACACATGACATGCCTCGCAGCAGTGCCAGCTACACATGACATGCCCCGCAGCAGTGCCAGCTACACATGACATGCTCCGCAGCAGTGCCAGCTACACATGACATTCCCCGCAGCAGTGCCAGCTACACACAATATGCCCCCCAGCAGTGCCAGCTACACATGATAGTGTTCACTTTTTAGGGCAGGGTGCTGATCTCAGGGAGGGCACATTTTTAAGTTAGGAGGGTAAAATGATGTACATACTGTAATGCTTGGTGCTCATCAACCTACATGGGAAAGCATGGACAGTGCGCGCCGAAGGCGCGCAGCAAAAACTTAGGGGCGTTGCTTCATGGGGAAGGTGCGTGGCCACATAATAGTGGCAATTCGCATTACACCGCACAGTAGTGCAGTTAATATACACTGCACCAGGTAGAACCTCCTATACACTTTGCGCCAGACAGAGCACGTTAGACACTTTGCGCCAGGCAGAGCACGTTAGACACATTGCCTAGCCACAGACGCCTAGCGGGATCACTACATGATATGCTCCCCAGCCGTGCCAGCTACACATGACATGCCCCCCAGCAGTGCCAGATACATAAATGCCCCCACAGTGCCAGATTTGTCCCCACAGTTCCAGATACATAATTGCCCCTACAGTGCCAGATACAGAAATGCCCCCACAGTGCCAGATACATAAATGCCCCCACAGTGCCATAAATGCCCCCACAGTGCCAGATATGCCCCACAGTGCCAGAAATGCCCCCACAGTTCCAGATACATAAATGCCCCCACAGTGCCAGATACATAAATGCCCCTACAGTGCCAGATACATAAATGCCCCCACAGTGCCAGATATGTCCCCACAGTTCCAGATACATAAATGCCCCTACAGTGCCAGATACAGAAATGCCCCCACAGTGCCAGATACATAAATGCCCCCACAGTGCCAGATACAGAAATGCCCCCTCAGTGCCAGGTATGCCCCCACAGTGCCAGGTATGCCCCCACAGTGCCAGATAAATGCCCTACAGTGCCATAAATGCCTGCACAGTGCCATAAATGCCCCCACAGTGCCAGATATGCCCCCACAGTGCCAGAAATGCCCCCACGGTGCCAGAAATGCCCCCACAGTGCCAGATACATAAATGCCCCTACAGTGCCAGATACATAAATGCCCCCACAGTGCCAGATATGTCCCCACAGTTCCAGATACATAAATGCCCCTACACTGCCAGATACAGAAATGCCCCCACAGTGCCAGATACAGAAATGCCCCCACAGTGCCAGATATATAAATGCCCCACAGTGCCAGATACATAAATGCCCCCACAGTGCCAGATACAGAAATGCCCCCACAGTGCCAGATACATAAATGCCCCTACAGTGCCAGATACATAAATGCCCCCACAGTGCCAGATATGTCCCCACAGTTCCAGATACATAAATGCCCCTACAGTGCCAGATACAGAAATGCCCCCACAGTGCCAGATACATAAATGCCCCCACAGTGCCAGATACATAAATGCCCCCACAGTGCCAGATACATAAATGCCCCCACAGTGCTAGTTACAGAAATGCCCCCAGTGCCATAAATGCCACCACAGTGCCATAAATGCCCCCACAGTGCCAGATATGCCCCCACAGTGCCAGAAATGCCCCCACAGTGCCAGATACATAAATGCCCCCACAGTGCCAGATACATAAATGCCCCTACAGTGCCAGATACATAAATGCCCCCACAGTGCCAGATATGTCCCCACAGTTCCAGTTACATAAATGCCCCTACAGTGCCAGATACAGACATGCCCCCACAGTGCCAGATACATAAATGCCCCCACAGTGCCAGATACATAAATGCCCCCACAGTGCCAGTTACAGAAATGCTCCCCAGTGTTATAAATGCCACCACAGTGCCATAAATGCCCCCACAGTGCCAGGTATGCCCCCACAGTGCCAGATAAATGCCCCCACAGTGCAGATAAATGCCCCCACAGTGCCAGATAAATGCCCCCACAGTGCAGATGTGACCCCACAGTGAAGATAAATGCCCCCACAGTGCCAGATATGTCCCCACAGTTCCAGATACATAAATCCCCCTACACTGCCAGATACAGAAATGCCCCCACAGTGCCAGATACAGAAATGCCCCCACAGTGCCAGATACATAAATGCCCCACAGTGCCAGATACATAAATGCCCCCACAGTGCCAGATACAGAAATGCCCCCACAGTGCCAGATAAATGCCCCCACAGTGCCAGATAAATGCCCCCACAGTGCCATAAATGCCCCCACAGTGCCAGATATGCCCCCACAGTGCCAGATACATAAATGCCCCTACAGTGCCAGATACATAAATGCCCCCACAGTGCCAGATATGTCCCCACAGTTCCAGATACATAAATGCCCCTACAGTGCCAGATACAGAAAAGCCCCCACAGTGCCAGATACATAAATGCCCCCACAGTGCCAGATACATAAATGCCCCCACAGTGCCAGTTACAGAAATGCCCCCCAGTGCCATAAATGCCACCACAGTGCCATAAATGCCCCCACAGTGCCAGATATGCCCCCACAGTGCCAGATACATAAATGCCCCCACAGTGCCAGATACATAAATGCCCCCACAGTGCCAGATACATAAATGCCCCCACAGTGCCAGATACATAAATGCCCCCACAGTGCCAGATATGTCCCCACAGTTCCAGATACATAAATGCCCCTACAGTGCCAGATACAGAAATGCCCCCACAGTGCCAGATACATAAATGCCCCCACAGTGCCAGATACATAAATGCCCCCACAGTGCCAGTTACAGAAATGCCCCCCAGTGCCATAAATGCCACCACAGTGCCATAAATGCCCCCACAGTGCCAGGTATGCCCCCACAGTGTCAGGTATGCCCCCACAGTGCCAGATAAATGCCCCCACAGTGCCAGATAAATGCCCCCACAGTGCCAGATACAGAAATGCCCCCACAGTGCCAGGTATGCCCCCACAGTGCCAGATAAATGCCCCCACAGTGCCAGATAAATGCCCCCACAGTGCAGATGTGACCCCACAGTGAAGATAAATGCCCCCACAGTGCCATATAAATGCCCCCACAGTGCCAGATAAATGCCCCCAGTGCCAGATAAATGCCCCCACAGTGCAGATGTGACCCCACAGTGCCAGATAAATGCCCCCCCTCAGTTCCAGATAAATGCCCCCACACAGTGCCATCCATAAATGCCCCCCCCCCAGTGCCATCCATAAATGCCCCCCCCCAAAAAAATACCTGCGGCGCTGGGAGGGGGAGGAGTACTGCTGTCCGGGTGCAGGTCCGGGTCCGGATGCGGGCGGGCGGCCGGATGCTGCAGGTGCAGGTCCGGGTTCTGGTGCGGCCGGGCGGCCGGGCGGCCTCCAAAGCGCTTGTGTGCGCTAGGCGCGCTGAGCGGCGCCGGCGTCTGACGTTAGACACCAGCGCCACTCAGCTTGCATAGCGCACACAAGAGTTCACGGCCAATGCTGCATAGGGCCGGCTCCAGGTTCGAATATGGCGGCGCCAGCGCGCAGCGCCCACTAAGGGTGGCGCCCTGTGCGGCCGCTCTATTCGAACATGCCTGGAGCCGGCCCTGAGCGGAACGCTGCAGAGTGTCTGAGCCGTGTTCGGGCTCTGATCGCCGTAATCTCCCAGCACGGCTTCCACTGGAAGGTCAGCCGGGCAGTTCTGATACCGCAAGAAGAAACATGTCTGTGTCCTTCAAGGTCAGAAACCGCACTCGGCTCAGACACTCTGCAGCGTTCAGTACGTGCTTGCCACTACAGGGAGCGACTGCTTCTCCCACTGCCACAGCAGCCTACACGGAACCTCTGGCCATGAGTGCCACTGCTGCCTCCAACTCCACAGAGCAGATTCCGGGTTCCCCCCTGTTGCATGCCACGTCCAGGGTGGTCGGAGTTAATTTCATCTTAACAACCACCAACGGATACCTGTGGAGATTTCACTGCACACACCGTCGCTCACGTCGGGGATTCATTAATTTCCTATTGAAGCGCTGGACCCGGCGCACATACTAATGGAAGTGGATTGCCCTGGAGCTGCATCACTAGAGTGAGTGACTTATTAACTATCTGGAAATCTTTGTATTATAATACATTATGGTGCAGCATTGGAATAATTCATTATTACGTTAGTCTGAGATACCTCACTTTTTACCTTAAAAAAGGAACTTTCAATGTGCAGTTGATTAAGTGCTATCTACACTGCTCCCATTAAATTAATTGGACATTTTATTAATATCATATTTTATAGTAATATCTTTCAGGAATATACCTGTATTGTTCTCCCGGGAGGTGTATCTGTGAACTCTTTCAACTTCTAATAAATGTTTTAATCTATTTGGTATTGTTGCGCGCCACTTGGTTTGTGTTTTAATGTTTTAAGGGGATTGGCAATTCCTCTTCCCAGTGGCTGCTGACAAATCCATACAACACTTACCTGAGCACCTCAGCCTTTTCTTTTTTAACGCCGAAATCTGGACTTTTATGGAGCCCAGATGTAGGCCCACATCCACACCTGCCTGCAGAAAAAGCAGGAAACGTCCCAGATGAAATTCCACCGCAGAATATTTTCTGCTCTCCCACCAAGAGATGTATTTCTTTCAAATACGGTGGTAATCTCTAGACTTTACCCCCTTCCTGGCTTGGATCATAGTCAGGATAATTTTGTTAGGGATCCCTCTTCTGGCTAGAATCAGCCGTTCAACTTCCATGCCGTCAAACGTAGTCGCGGTAAGTCCTGATAGACGAACAGGCCCTGTTGCAGAAGATCCTCGCGAAGAGGTAGAGGCCACGGATCTTCAAGGAGCATCTCCAGAAGGTCCGCGTACCAAGATGGATATCCACATCAACGTGTCAAGCACCTGCACACTTCCGGGTGCAGGCCCCACTGCCCTGGGTGCAGGTCATGTCTGCTGAGGAAGTCTGCTTCCCAATTGTCTACTCCTGGAATGAAGACCGCTGACAACACCACAGCATTTTTTTCTGCCCAGAGGAGAATTCTTGACACCTCTGACATTGCTGCTCTGATTTTCGTTCCGCCCTGTTGGGTTATGTACGTCACTGCCGTCACTTTGTCTGACTGGACCTGAATGGCCCGATCTTGAAGAAGATATGAGGCCTGCAGAAGGGCGTTGTATATGGCTCTGAGTTCCAGAATGTTGATTGGAAGGATTACTGCCTGACTTGACCATCTTCCTTGAAACTGCACCCCCTGGGTGACTGCTCCCTAACCTCTGAGGCTTGCGTCCATGGTTAACAGGATCCAGTTTTGAATTCCGAACCTCCGACCCTCAGCGAGGTGAGAAGTCTGTAGCCACCACAGAAGGGAGATCCTGGCTTTTGGCGACAGACGGATCCTCTGGTGCATGTGAAGATGCGATCCAGACCATTTGTCCAACAGATCGAGCTGGAAGGGTCTTAAGTGAAACCTTCTGTATTGAAGCGCCTCGTAAGACTCCACTATTTTTCCCAGAAGGCGAATGCATAGATACACCGATATGCGGGTGGGCTTCAGGACTTCCCGAACCATCGACTGGATTACCAATGCCTTTTCCAAAGGAAGGAAGACTTTCTGCGACTCCGTGTCCAGTATCATTCCCAGGAATGGAGCCTCCGTGTTGACTCTAGGTGAGATTTCGGAAGGTTCAGAATCCACCCCTGATCCTGGAGAAGTTTGGTTGAGAGACCGATGCTGTCCAGCAACCTCTCCCTGGACGGCGCCTTTATCAGAAGATCGTCCAGGTATGGAATTATATTCACTCCCTGTTTGCGGAGTATAAACATCATCTCAGCCAACACTTTGGTGAATACCCTCGGTGCCGTGGAGAGACCAAATGGCAGGGCCCGGAACTGGTAGTGACAGTCCTGCAGTGCAAACCGTAGATAAGCCTGATGAGGCGGCCAGATCGGAATGTGAAGGTACATATCCTTGATATCCAGAGACACTAGGAATTCCTCTTCCTCCAGACCAGAGACTCTCAAGAGTCCCATCTTGAACTTGAACACTCTTAAGAACAGGTTCAAGGACTTGAGGTTCAGAATCGGCCATACCGAACCGTCCGGTTTTGGTACTACATAGAAGTTGGAATAGTACCCTTTGTTGTGCAGATGAGGTGGAACTGGAACAATGACTTGAGTCTGTACCAGTTTTTGGATAGCCTGCTGTAAAGTTATACTTGCCTCTTGTGAAACTGATAGAAAAAGAGAACTAAAATGGCGGTTATTGAGTTGGGTGCACAAATCCTATTTGTTGAGTTAATTATAATAATAAAATGTAGCTTTTATTGCTTATATTAATATTAAGAAGGTCCTTTCAGTGGGACACATACAGCAAAATATAGAGGTTAAAAATATGACATTAACAAACATATAAGTGATAAAGAATGAGAAGATTGTGTAAGAAAGATTCTTAAAAAGTGGGGTCACCACAATGACTCCTGCAACTGTGTATTAATTTATTTTTGTGTAAGGTTCGAGCCCATTGGGATTCTTGGATGCGTAATTCTTATGCGTACCTGGATATACTAATTAAATATTGGAATATCCAATATGATCACAGTTAGTCAGATATTATGCTTAAACTATATCACGTCCTTATAGGTATACGCATATAAATGTGTGTATCATAATCTATTAATCCTAATATTTTGTAAGGCCACTAAAACATGAATAAGTAAATTGTAGAGTGCCTCGATTATAACCTATGCCACACAGGATAAATTTATGGGGGTGAATAACTCTTATATAGATAACATTAGCTCTATTATCTCAGATCAAAGAAAATAGAGAGGATATACCACTGGTAACCTATACTTTGATATACTGCGCATCTCCCATATACTGAATCTGGATTGGTTTGAGATACTTCAAATAAAATAATTTCTTGCACAAATGTCAATATCCAGATGGTTGGAATTAAGCTAACAGCTCATAGCTCATTCTTGTAAATCTCCTGATGTTTTTTGGATGGTGACTTTTCGAACCATATCCAAAATAAAAAGATACTCTCAAGTATTCGTCAGAAGTATAGTTTCAACATATTCTATACGAGACAGAACCCCATTTTAGATCAGTAGGCTTATAATATTTCTCTATGAAATATCTAGTATTTTATTGGGATAAGCAAGTCAGCAGTAGACACTTATTGGAACAGTAGCAGGATATAATCTCACTAATAGATACATTTGTCATACTTTCTCTTCTTAATATAAATTCAAGTAAATTAATGTAATTTTTCTAAAAAAAAAAAAAAAATTTAATTCAATTTTTATAGTACGTTAATATCACTCATGATTATTCCCTCACAGTCACCCAGGGGTTTAGTTCCCCCAAACACAGATAACATTCTTCACTTCATCTATATCATCGTATTTTTTACACTGCATTTAAATATTATTAATCTTATCTCCTCACTTACACCCAGGGGATTTTCCCCCTCTTCTCTTGCACTTATTATTTCACAGGGATTTTACACTCTTCCTCTTCATTTTATAGCTTGTTTTTGCATATGGAAGATTTTTCTTAATTTCCACAGTCACATTTTTATTTTCACCCACCCTTGTCAGCATCATCCCCATTTCCTCCCCTTTTCTCTCTTCATATTTGTATTCACTCATCACTACATTAAATTTAAATTATATGTGTTACAATACTTTTATGAGAGACGTATTCAGCAATTTCTGCCAATATATATTATTTATTAGGTGGGGTCCATATAATATATGTAATTCCTGGACCCTATGATATTAAAACATTCAATCTCAAAATAATTCACATAACAATCCCTACCTTATAGAATGTATTTATTAGTCAATTAATAATATGCTATTAACTCAGGGCCGGTTCTAGCCCTTGTGGCGCCCCGGGAGGAAAATAGGGGCGTGGCTTTATACAGGGGCGTGGTCAATTACGCCCCCTGTAGAGTTGTGCCCCCATTTGTGCCCCCAGTAGCGCCATTTGTGCCCCCAGTAGCGCCATTTGTGTCCCCAGTAGCGCCGCTTAAAAAAAAAAAAAAGGATACTTACAATCCCTGTTTCCGAGTCCCGGTCGTTGCAGACCTCCTCCGCCGCCGCCGCCGCTCCTCTCATCGGATCTATGGGAGAGACGTCATGACGTCTCTCCCATAGCACAGCATAGACACTAGAGGTCAATCATGACCCCTAGCGTCTGTGCCAGTCCCACAATGCTGTGCGAAGCGCGTGACGTCATCGCGCACCGCACAGCAAAGGTCCTCTGAACGAAGGGAAACTAGATGGATAGCGTCTAGTTCCCTTCACTGCGGGGGGACCAGCGGGGGACACAGCGGCAGCGGGGGGCACAGTGGCGGATCTTGCCATGGTGCGGCGCCCTCCGGATGGCGCCACCCCGGGCAAAAGTCCTGCTTGCCTGTGGCAAGATCCGCTACTGTATTAACTCTAGCATTATATATACTTCAATGAAAACATAAACATATATTTTTGATATATTCTCTTTTTACATTTCAATCCAATATATCACATGTAATTTTTGTCTTGAATAGGAGACCAGTCCATAATTAGTAATCTTATTTCAGGTCCATCCTAACATCCCAGCATCATGAAGATATACATTTCCACTATGGACAATACTTACCCATTGATATTCTGTTGTTTAATGCTTCTCTAAGTAAAAAAAGCCTTTTCTTAGTCTCTTTCAATTTTTCTTTATATTCAATCCATAATAGAATAGATGATTGATCACGTCACATTAAGTCCGATCATGTGATCGGAGCGTGAATCCGTATTTAGGTTATATTATGCTCTCTTCTGTCAGGTCTAATAAAATAAAGACACATACTCCCAGGTTTGATATTATTTATCAATTGGTATTCTGTTTATATAATTAATTTTTTCAGGTTCCCAGTGATAATGGAAGAGGTACGGGGTGCAGATCACGTGATCTTAACTGTAATTTACATCTACATCAGACCATAGTGTTAGTGAAGGGTCCCCGTTACCACGCCCGGGCTCGTCGGGCCAGCTTCAGGATAGGTCGTGCGGAACACATGATCCTATCCATCGACGAGATTAGTCACACTTACCGTTTAAATCACGATCGCAGGAGACACTTGGGTTCAGCCTTGTTAAAGCTGCCCATACAGCGAAACATGCATGTCGGCTTTATAGTGGGCTACCGCACTCCTTAAAATTGATTGCAATGTTGTATTTTGTGTAAATATATCAATATTGTATCTACCTGCACCAGCACTGACTTTACTATAGCCACATTAGTTAGGATCGGAAAAGCAGGCTGTCTACACGAGCTTAGAAACCCAGTAAGGGTCATTTAAGATAGCAACAAGGGGAATCACCCCAGCCTATATTCCTACTAGAGGAACCAATTACTTGGACGGCACGCTTCAGTGGCTAACCAGATTGCTGAATTAGATGTTTCAGTGTGTTATCACATGTTTTGTCTCTAATGGCAATATGGCACTTTATGTGAACGTATCAATGTTGTGCTAATTAGCACTAGTACTGCCCCGATTAAAACTACATGAACTAGGAATTGTACAGCAGGTCACGTATCAAAGCCAATAACACAGCAGGGGTTACTTAAGTCAGCTGCAGCGGGAATCACTGTATAGTAGCCTAAATCCTCATAAGAAGGATTAATTATTCTACCATATAGACTGTACGCCTCTGCGGCTGATTTGATCACTGTCCCAATACCTCTGACTTATCAGTATTTAAATACCCCTCAAGTGAACACCGCGATATACCTTTTATATCCTACACCCTATATATTGAAAGTAACCAGTCTTTTAATAGGGATATATTTATTTGATTCGCAAAGGCATTAGCCCATCATTCATCTACACAGAACGGTGTCATTTATAACGAGAGACACCTGTATTATACACACCTGTAAAGTGTTATATTTTAAATCCCACAATCTATCTTATGAATCATCATTGCAACAATTGTTGCTTTTGTGTAATATTATTCTAAGGTAATTTGAAACATTTTCTTTTCTACTTATAAACAGTGTTGATCGTGTATTATCAATAAGACAAGTGGAAACATTCCCCGTCTCTATTTACGAATAGTGTTGATTGTGGTATTTAATCTTATATCCTTGCAACCCCTCCAATATACGGGGCTTTATTCTGATCACTTTGGATTTAATTGAAAGGGTGACGCATAACACCCACAGATATAGCAATTAGCTTATATATTTTCTTTCTCACATTTAACCTATATACCACCACAGATTGTGGTACCCTTTTAAGCACTCAATACCCCCATATTGACACATTTGTGCAAGAAATTATTTTATTTGAAGTATCTCTCAAACCAATCCAGATTCAGTATATGGGAGACGCGCAGTATATCAAAGTATAGGTTACCAGTGGTATATCCTCTCTATTTTCATCGATCTGAGATAATACAGCTAATGTTATCTATATAATGGGCCCTACACACTGGCCGACCCGCCGCCGAGCTGCCCGACGGCAGATACGGCCGACGAGCGACCCTGCGGCGGGGGGGCAGTGACGGGGGGAGTGAAGTTTCTTCACTCCCCCCGTCACCCGGCTGCATTGAAGTGCAGGCAAATATGGACGAGATCGTCCATTTTGGCCTGCATGTACAGCCGACGGGGGACCAGCGATGAACGAGCGCGGGGCCGCGTATCGTTCATCGCTGGAGCCTCCACACTGAAAGATATGAACGAGTTCTCGTTCATATCTTTCTAACAAATCGGCCAGTGTGTAGGGCCTATAAGAGTTCAAACTCCAAGCAAAAAAAGCGCTAAGCTTCAATGTGTGTCAGCTGTCCCAACTCAAATTGCTAAAATGCTTTATCAGTTCATTAATACTCCTCTCCTTATTAAGGACTGCCGCTCTCAAGTTATTGGGTTGTTGGTTCCCAATATATTTATTGTGACAAGAAAGAACTAAATTGAAAGTGCTGTCCACAATAAAGGATAGATAATATTGTATTTATTTTGTATTGATAACTGTTAATATAAAAGCTAAAACATAATATGTATATCTACAAAGCCTATTTCTTCAGTGATCCTAATCACAGGTACCTTGTGATTGCACTGGTAATGAATACTAGATTGCTGATTAGAACAATATAGCATGCAATAGGTGCTCTAATTAGCTCCACATTGAACAATTCTTAGTAGCAAATTATATTATTCAGCCTCCTAAATACTTAAGTACACTTATATGGAACACTTATTTTCACAGCCCAAACATATCTAGAGGAAATGCATACAGTTGATAAATGCTTTTTCACCTCCCGCTGGGACAGAGTAGTGATCAGAGCCGTAACTACGTGTGTGCCAAGGGGGCTTGGCACACAGCGCAGTTGCCCTGGGGGCGCACGGCCAGCGGCATGTAATGAGTCAAATTGACTCATTACATGCCGCCTCTGTGTGCGCCGTGCGCCGCGCTGGAGGAGAGAGACCAGCGCCGGAGGCAGCGGACAAGGAGGAGGAGGGAGGGGGAGCAGGGAGCCGCAGCAGCGCTATGTTATTGGTAGTAAGCGCCGCTGCAGCATCCCCCTCTCCTTCCGTATTGGCAGCCAATACAGAAGGAGAGGGGGATGCTGCAGCGGCGCTTACTACCAATAACATAGCGCTGCTGCGGCTCCCTGCTCCCCCTCCCTCCTCCTCCTTCTCATCTCACTGCCGCCACCGAGGGAGCAGCATGAGGAGCCTGTCAGCGGGGAGAAGGTAAGTATATTCCCCCCCCTCTCTCTCTCTCTCTGTCTCTCTCTCTCTGTCTCTCTCTCGGACACCGCCTGCCGCAATGTGTAAAAAATGGGACTGGCTGCCGCAATGTGTAAAAAATGGGACTGGCTGCCGCAATGTGTAAAAAATGGGGATGGCTGACGCAATGTGTAGAAAATGGGGACTGGCTGCCGCAATGTGTAAAATGGGGTCCTGGCTGCCGCAATGTGTAAAATGGGGATGGCTGCCGCAATGTGTAAAAAATGGGACTGGCTGCCGCAATGTGTAAAAAATGGGGATGGCTGCCGCAATGTGTAAAAAATGGGACTGGCTGCCGCAATGTGTAAAATGGGACTGGCTGCCGCAATGTGTAAAAAATGGGGACTGGCTGCCGCAATGTGTAAAATGGGGTCCTGGCTGCCGCAATGTGTAAAATGGGACTGGCTGCCGCAATGTGTAAAAAGGGGGACTGGCTGCCGCAATGTGTATAAAGGGGGACACCGTCTGCCGTAATGTGTAAAAACGGGGACGCTGTCTGCTGTAATTGTAAAAAAGGGACGCTGTCTGCCGCAATGTGTAAAAAGAAGGACCGGCTGCCACAATGTGTTAAAAGGGAGACTGGCTGCTGTAATGTGTAAAAAGGGGGACTGGCTGCCGCAATGTGTAAAAAGGGTCTATCTGCCGCAATGTGTAAAAAGGGGGACTGGCTGCCGCAATGTGTAAAAAGGGGGACACTCTCTGCTGTAATGTATAAAAGGGGCTCTACCTGGTGTAGTGGCGCTACTGTGCAGCGTAATTTGAATAATGTAGACTACTGTGCACCGTAGTATGAATTGCTATTATTTTGTGGCCACGCCCCTTCCCCGTGAAGCCACGCCCCTAGATTTTTTTTGCGCGCCTACGGCGCGCTCTGCCCCTATCTTACATGGGGGGGGGGGCGCCACTGTCGTTTCTTGCACACAGCGCTAAAATGCCTAGTTATGGCACTGGTAGTGATACAATATGTCCAAAGTGTCTCTGCCTTAGAATCAGGCTGAATATGTAACAAAGAATCAAGTCTCCTATGGAAGCTTTCCAGCTGATTAGCTTCTGACAGGCGTCCCCGTCTAAGCATAAAATAATTATGGATGAGATTCTTATGAAATAAACTGATTGCACAGTAACTTGAATGTCCACTGCAGGTGAACTGTAGAGATAGCTTATCTCACCGGTTTGTGCAGCTACCACATTTCCCGCCGGGCTCCGTCTCTGCCGCACATAGCGCTCAGCGGCTCTATTACTGATGTCATCGGCTGTTATGCGCTTGGCCCGTAATGGCATGGCGGCACAAGTTCTCACCGGCAGCGGCGTTAGGAGAAGTGATGTCGGCTTTGTAGAAGCTCAAGTCCATATACAGGGGTAAAAACTTAACATGTTACCCGTGGCTGTTTCCTCACTTCTGAGGAAACAGCCCTGCCATTACGGGCCAAGCGCATAACAGCCGATGCAGTTCTGAACCACTGGCCGGAGGATCTCTGTGCTCCAAGCTGTTTGCACGCTTGCATCCAACCCACACCAACGGGAGGAATACAGCGCTGACGTCAGTGATAGATCCGCTGAGCACTATGTGCGGCAGAGACGGAGCCCGGCGGGAGATGTGGTAGCTGCACAAACCGGTGAGATAAGCTATCTCTACAGTTCACCTGCAGTGGACATTCAAGTTACTGTGCAATCAGTTTATTTCATAAGAATCTCATCCATAATTATTTTATGCTTAGACAGGGATGCCTGTCAGAAGCTAATCAGCTGGAAAGCTTCCATAGGAGACTTGATTCTTTGTTACATATTCAGCCTGATTCTAAGGCAGAGACACTTTGGACACATTGGGGTACATTTACTAAGATTCGTATTTTCCAAATTCATCCAAGTTCAATCACGAATGACATCGACAGTGTAAAATTGCAACTTTTTGAATTGATTACGATGGATTTACTAAGCTGTCGTATTCGGGTTTTTCTTTTGTTCCGATGTCGATGTCATTCGTGGTTTTTTACCTATTTTTACGGCAGTGATTAGCAAAACACTGCCGACTTTTTTTACAATCAATCTCGGCCGGATCTGTGTGATCCGTGCTGGGGTTTATTTTTTATTTTTTATTTTTAATTAAACACTGTAAAATAATAAAAAAAAATGCGTGGGGTCCCCCCTCCTAAGCATAACCAGCCTCGGGCTCTTTGAGCCGATCCTGGTTGCAAAAATATTGGGGAAAAAATGACAGGGGTTCCCCCATATTTAAGCAACCAGCATCGGGCTCTGCGCCTGGTCCTGGTCCCAAAAATACGGGGGACAAAAAGAGTAGGGGTCCCCCGTATTTTTAAAACCAGCACCGGGCTCCACTAGCTGGACAGATAATGCCACAGCCGGGGGTCACTTTTATATAGTGCCCTGCGGCCGTGGCATCAAAAATCCAACTAGTCACTCCTGGCCGGGATACCCTGGGGGAGTGGGGACCCCTTCAATCAAGGGGTCCCCCCCCCCAGCCACCCAAGGGCCAGGGGTGAAGCCCGAGGCTGTCCCCCCCCATCCAATGGGCTGCGGATGGGGAGGCTGATAGCCTTTGTTGTAAAAGAAAAGATATTGTTTTTAGTAGCAGTACTACAAGGCCCAGCAAGCCTCCCCCGCATGCTGGTACTTGGAGAACCACAAGTACCAGCATGCGACGGAAAAACGGGCCCGCTGGTACCTGTAGTAGTACTACTACTAAAAAAATACCCAAAAAAAGACAAGACACACACACCGTGAAAGTATAATTTTATTACATACATACACACATACATACATACTTACCTTAAGTTCCCACGCAGGTCGGTCCTCTTCTCCAGTAGAATCCAAGGGGTACCTGTTGAAGAAATTATACTCACGAGATCCAGGGGTCCAGGCTCCTCGGGAAATCCAGGGGTAATCCACGTACTTGACAAAAAAAACAAAACGGTGTCCCGACCACGAACTGAAAGGAGACCCATGTTTGCACATGGGTCACCTTTCCACGAATGCCAGAAACCCACTTTGACTTCTGTCTAAGTGGGTTTCTTCAGCCAATCAGGGAGCGCCACGTTGTAGCACTCTCCTGATCAGCTGTGTGGTCCTGTCCTCACTGACAGGCAGCACACGGCAGTGTTACAATGTAGCGCCTATGCGCTACATTGTAACCAATGATGGGAACTTTCTGCCCTGCGGTTGACCTAAAGTGACGTCACCGCTGAGCAGAAAGTTCCCATCATTGGTTACAATGTAGCGCATAGGCGCTACATTGTAACACTGCCGTGTGCTGCCTGTCAGTGAGGACAGGACCACACAGCTGATCAGGAGAGTGCTACAACGTGGCGCTCCCTGATTGGCTGAAGAAACCCACTTAGACAGAAGTCAAAGTGGGTTTCTGGCATTCGTGGAAAGGTGACCCATGTGCAAACATGGGTCCCCTTTCAGTTCGTGGTCGGGACACCGTTTTGTTTTTTTTGTCAAGTACGTGGATTACCCCTGGATTTCCCGAGGAGCCTGGACCCCTGGATCTCGTGAGTATAATTTCTTCAACAGGTACCCCTTGGATTCTACTGGAGAAGAGGACCGACCTGCGTGGGAACTTAAGGTAAGTATGTATGTATGTATGTGTGTATGTATGTAATAAAATTATACTTTCACGGTGTGTGTGTCTTGTCTTTTTTTGGGTATTTTTTTAGTAGTAGTACTACAGGTACCAGCGGGCCCGTTTTTCTGCCGCATGCTGGTACTTGTGGTTCTCCAAGTACCAGCATGCGGGGGAGGCTTGCTGGGCCTTGTAGTACTGCTACTAAAAACAATATCTTTTCTTTTACAACAAAGGCTATCAGCCTCCCCATCCGCAGCCCATTGGATGGGGGGGGACAGCCTCGGGCTTCACCCCTGGCCCTTGGGTGGCTGGGGGGGGGACCCCTTGATTGAAGGGGTCCCCACTCCCCCAGGGTACCCCGGCCAGGGGTGACTAGTTGGATTTTTGATGCCACGGCCGCAGGGCACTATATCAAAGTGACCCCCGGCTGTGGCATTATCTGTCCAGCTAGTGGAGCCCGGTGCTGGTTTTAAAAATACGGGGGACCCCTACTCTTTTTGTCCCCCGTATTTTTGGAACCAGGACCAGGCGCAGAGCCCGATGCTGGTTGCTTAAATATGGGGGAACCCCTGTCAATTTTTTCCCCATATTTCTGCAACCAGGATCGGCTCAAAGAGCCCGAGGCTGGTTATGCTTAGGAGGGGGGACCCCACGCAATTTTTTTTAATAAAATAACAACTTTCCCACCCCTTCCCACTGATATACATGCACGGATCTCATGGATCCTGATAAAGCTGAATTCCTTTATCGTATAAACAACCCTTTATGAGGTCTAAGAACACTGTACGCTGTTTACTTAAGAAGTACCGTAAGGGTACGCTAGTTGCGTAACGATCGCTTAGCCGTAGGCGAGACGCTCAAGCGTCACGTTCGCTCACGGCCCAGAGATCACAGGCAGGCACGCTATTGGCTGTTGACTAACGTAATGATTCGCTATGGCGTAGCAGACGCTCGAGACCACGAGGAGATCACCAGCGGCGCAGACGCTCACAACGCTATACCTTGATATCTATACCTTTAACAATGAGATACACAGTATACCTTTATGTAGAGACAATGTGTAAGTGCAACCTGGTGTAACCTGATTAACTACAAAGCTGCTTGAGCGTCACCGACGCTCTGTGAACACTTAACACTATGAGAAAATACACAGATACTTGTTTAGGGTCCAAAGCCTATTATCTGTATTATGACTATTATACTTGCAAAAAGAATCACAGTACAAATGATACACTACAATATAACAGAGACTTCCTAACCAAATAACTATACAAGAAATACAATACAATACAATACTAATCAAGGGAAAATACGAGAGAAAGTGAGGAGAGAGAGAGAGAGAGAGAGAGAGAGATATGAGAGAAATGGCTCACAGAAAGACAATGATTACGGAGAGAAACTTACGCACAAGGGTAACGATCGCAAGCGCTTCTGGACAGCCAGCTTCCCGATTATCAGCAATGAGAACCGTTTGATGAGAGAAGTGCCAGCTGGATGCCACAGGCCCGTCTTTTATGCTACTCACACAATGCAATCCAATGGTCCCTACAATCTCATTGTCCATTGGACGCAGGAATTCGGCTTCGCATTATAACAAAGGTCATAGGTTGATTCATACAGGTGGGCTGTCTTGTATCAGTGGCCTTGGTTATGCAACACAATGGGTGATGACCAACACATTCCTGTCTTCTGGAGAGCTATTGTTTGACGAATACAAAACAGAATCCTGTCTGGGTTTTGTTCTATATTCATGATGTCCACTTTCAGTTGAGACAATGACATCTCAGCCCTCATTCTCCTGGATACAAACCCTAATCCATTCGAAAACACAGGTGTTGGCCCTCCTCATTGAGTCTCAAAGCTCAGTGTAATTAAAGACTATTGTACTCCGTCTGCGGGAAAGATACTGATTTGGAGTACAATTGATCTTCAATTACTATTCCGGTGCTTACCTTATGCATGTAAAGATATGAGGCCCTCCCAACATGCAAACTATTGTTTGGGGGATCTCTGAGGTCAAAGAGCCATTTGAGACCCACTGATACCTGTCTCCAACTGTTCAGGTGCATGACTAAGTAAGAACAAATAATAATAAATGGACATAACTTCTTATGTCCATAACTATTCGCACGAGCGATTAATCCGCTCCAAACCAACACCGGAATATTGCTATTTAAATACTCTTCCGATGGGTACCAAACACTGCTGTATGACTCCTGTTAGACCCTTCGCACAATACAAAGAGGGATTCCTCCGTTCAGGGACATTCTATATTAACCAAACTTTCAGAATCTATCAAAGGGACCATGATCTATAAAATACATTATTAATGAAAATATGTAACGATTGAGTCGCACGCTATGATTACATAAACTCTACCGTAAATACGCATACCGTGCGCCTGCGGGTGCCCGCGGCTGTGAGTATGTGCACGTACGGGAGAGCGTACGCATGCGCAGCGTGGACATGAATGAGGTGCAAATATGGCAGTGTGCATAGAGATATTTTTCTGACTTTGACAGTCTACCCTTTGGCAGTCAATAATAACTGCCACCTTCTAAAACATTTCAAAAGGAGAAAAATATAGGTCAGGGGTTAATTCATTTCCATGGTTGGGTAGGGGAGGAGAGAGGAGTAGGTGTGAAGAGGGTATGACCTAGTGAGATAGCAGAAGCATGTGTGTATGAGTCCATGTTTGGGGGGTCATGTATCATCGTGCCGTACGTGTTGTAAATCAAGCTTCGAGGTATTGCGAAGTATACATTTGAATTCCTTCTTATCCCGTGGTACAGGTCTGTGGATGGGCTGTCAAACTTTACCGAGCTCTTTTCGGCTTTTGAACAAAATGGGGAGCACATTTTAGTTGATGATACATGAATGGGGGAATATGTGATTGCTGATATCTGTGCCTGTATTCCCTATACTATGTGTGTTATTACCTGAGGGTTGTAGAGATGAAGATGAAGAACACTTATGGAAAATGCAATGATATTCTATGTCAGGTAAATGTACATCTGTCGTCGAAGTTTTGTTCGGTATCAGTTGAAAGTCGTCTTCTTTGCGCTGTTTTGCTCGTTAGGCATGAGCAATAAGCTTTGTCAATGCCATCAGATTTACAAAAAATGTTGGGCTAGCGTAAGTTTAAGAATACTAGGGAAACTGGGGATCCATGGCAAAGTTCATCAAATGTCCATTTCTCAAGTGGTCAAAACTCCTTCTTTGGTCCATCCGTTGTCTGTATAGCGTCTCGTCAACTTCCTCGTCCAAGGGGGTCTTTTTATCTTGGAGAAAAGCAGAAAAACAGGTGAAAGAAACGGACCGTATAATCGCATTTTTCATCACATCCTGGTTTCTATCATTGGGTCATAAATCAAATCCAGGTTAATTACAGTTTCCTCACTCCTCAAGCTCATCACTCTTGTACTTTGTTTGCACTTCATTAAAGCCTGCCCGCATCTAAATATCAATCCAATAGATATAACAACACCTAAGATACATAGTAGAAACTTCCCAACATCCATTATGACTCCTTGAGCCCAGTCTCCTAAACCGGAGAACCAACTTCGCGGGTTCAACCATGACACCCAACCAGTCAGCCCATTACCCACAGCAGCAAGAGTGAGATTGTGTTTTCGGCGAAATTCCCACTTTAATTGGAGAATATCATCCATCCTTTGGTCCATGACCTCCACCGGATCCTCGGTGCTATTCGTGATGTACGTGCAACACTTCACGCCGCACTGTGTTGCCAATGTAACACAATATCCGCCTGTCACTGCTGTGAGGTAATTAAGAACCATTCTATGCTGTACCAGTTCTGTTTTATAAGCTTGGAGTTCTCTTCCAGTGTATCTAAACGTGTCATCATACATTTCAGTGATATTATCTAACAAATTTGCAAGCGCAGAGATGTATCTAGAATTCATCACTCCTCGAGCGGTGCGAGTGAAATCCAACGCCACCAGAACCTGAATCCCGGTGGATTCATGGATCAGATCAGAGGCCGGATGCTCTAACCTTTCTGACAGTTGTCTTTTAACTCGGTGCTCGTAATGAGTGTGAGTATAGGGAGCTTGGGCACCACGGTGTATGTCTTTCATTTTATCATGTGTTACAGTCATCACTTCAGGCAATACTTTTCCAATATAACACAATCCTTCAGAGTTTGGGGCAAGCCACTTGTACGCCTTTCTCCCGCATATGAAATATGCATCATCGGGGAGAACATATGGGACGGAGAAGGACATGACCATATTACAAACCTTCCAGGTGAAATCTCCTGACCCTAATTCTTCCATCTGCTTAATGCACGTATCAGACTGTACGATATGTGCACAGTATCCTGGTGATACTTCTCCAACTCTAGTAATTCTATTTCCTAGGGTGTATCTATACCGGAAAGATTTTCCTCTACTGGCTATGTGGCGTACAAGCTCTGTATCTGTAGGCATTCTATCTGCTCTATGCGAGAAGGTCATGGTTAAGTTGCTCCATGACACTTCCCAATTTCCCGGCTTTCGGGGATTGGAGATGTTGAAACATAAGAGGGACCTATCCACATGGTATTGGTGGAGCTTCAAACTAGGAGGGCTGGAGATATTAAACCTCCTGTCCACCGGTCTCCCACCATTTAGCTCAAGTACCTCCCCTACCGTTAAAGGAAATGGTACTAGCCCTGATTTACTATGACCCTGAGGTACTTGAGAGCATACCCAACAATCTGTTTTATTTAACACACTATCCACTAAGGAGTGATAGTCACTCAATGGATGCCGGTCCATATGGATATTAAAACTGGATTGGCATTATTGTTACAGAGCCTACAGATACAGTTTTCTTTTTAACTAACAATCCTTCAAAGAAAATGTTTACAGATAACATGGTTGTTAGATCGTGCCCGGTACTCGCCTTTGCTTGGTGATTGGGTTGCTATTGGAAATTTACACCTCCGTCTCAGTCATCAGGACCTTTCTGGATCCTTTCTCGACCTCACTGGTACTCTCACCGAAACAGACTGCTCTGGTCAACATCATGGTTAACGGGAAAATCCATATCACAGTCTCTTGGGGCAAGTCCATCTTACAGGAGGAGAAAAGAAGAAATTTGTAAAGGGGGTATAAGAAAACAGTTTGAGGGGGAGAGAACTTGTTACGATAATAAGTTCTCTCGTCTTGTTGTTCTTCTTGTTCTGCTGTCCTCTCAAAGGTGCTGTCTCTCAGTCTTCCAAACGAACATTCTGGTGATGCAATATTCCCTCCCTAACCGACGATCTTTCTGTAAGGAGCAAAAATCTGGCATTACCATTGGTCCAACTGAGGGGTGACATAGCATCTTTAAACCATGGAAACATGAGTGGGAAGAGAGAGACAACAAAAAAAAACAAAAGAGATAGAGAACAATTCATGTGCATATATACATTACATAACTCGACAATAACCATCAATAAGAAAAGAGAAACAAAACATTTTTAAACATTGTCAACATTAAGAAAACATTGTTAGCATTAGAAAAACATTGTCAGACTTATTAGGCTGTCATATCTATGTGTCTAATGGTCTCCTTGAGCAGTCCCTCCCCACCAGCACCTGCATTACTCCACTGTCTGTATCTGGCCAGAAATACATTGTGGCGGAGGTCATGCTGGGGTTCGGTAGACTTCTGCAAGGACCAAGTGGATATGCAATGTGTGAATTCTTACCAATACTCGTCAGAGATGGGGATAGAGAGAGAGAGAAAAAACATTTTTTCACAAATACATTTACAACTTTTCACCTGGTCATTCCTGTGTCTTCAGTGAATGACCTCCCACTTTGTTAACCGTTACCTCAGGCTTACCATCCGTCGTATGCTCATCTTTCTTGACTACCTATCATGGGTGTGGCTCAAAATTCCTCCTATCTGATCTCTGATTATAATGGTGTGTGTTGTAATTTTGCTCATTTCTTGGTCTAGGGGGTCTAACTTTATGTGGGTTATTACAGTTGTTGGCATAATGCCCTTCTCTTCTACAATGGTAACAGATCCTTGGCTTTCTCCAAGTGTCAGTGAACTGGGGTCTTGGCTGATTTGATGCCTCCTCAAACGCTTGGATGCTCATCACCCTCAACCGCTTTCCCTGTACCTCCCTGCTTCCTTGGATATCATGGTTATGTTGTTGTCTAGGGGGTGTATATACCTTGTGTGTGCTTCTAGGCCTGCAATTTCTTGCATAATGACCTTCCTCCTGGCAGTTATAACAGACTTTCAGATTTGAATTTTTCGCAGTGGTGTGGGGCTTTTGTTGAGGTGGTCTTGTGGTTAGGGCCTGTATACTTGTTGCTATTAACTTATCTCTTAGTGACTCTCTGTATCTGGTGATATTCTGATCATGATTAATGACGGCCTCTCTTAGTGCGGCCACCGAGATATCTCTCCAGTTTGGGTTGGTGGTCTGTACCCTTGTTTTTAATTCATCCTTTAAACCATTCATTAGCACATATACTGCTGTTTCTCTGTGCGGTGTGCTTGCTTCAATGTTTTCTATACCCGTATACCTAGTCAGGTCCTGCAATGCCCGGTGGAAATAATTGGAAGTACTTTCCCTTTCGTTTTGTCTTATGGAGAAAATTTTGTTCCACTCGACAATGGCTGGGAAATGTACTTCCAACTGTCGGTTGATCTGCTTAATACATTCCTGATTGTGTTCCTCCGTCCAAGGTACCTCCGTGTCTAATTTACAATCAGCAATAAATTTCGCAGGGTCAACACTGGAGGGCAAACATACCCTCAGCACTATCCGCCAATCTTTGTTGGTGGGTTCTGTGGAGTTTCCTAGTTCTTTAATAAATCTTTGGCAGGCTACTAGATCTTTCCTAGGATCAGGGAATTCAGACATAATTGATCCCAATTCGGTCCGGGACCAAAGACAGTGCATTGCACTGTCCTTGACGGAAATGATTCCCTGATCGTCAGTCTTCCCATTGGGGACTGCAATCACCCTGACCGGATCGAACTCAGCTACATCATCTGGTGTTGGTTTTACAATATGTGGTTCCCCTGTTGGTGCGTGATATAAAACATTGTACGTACCTGTGGACACGACCTCACCTGACCCTCCGTTAGGGGGTTTGATTATTGCCTTTACCGATTTGATCGTGTCCACCTGGATGTCTTGTAGGATGGCTTCTGGAAGAGGTGCCGACATTGTTCTGGGCTCACTTTCTTGTTTGTATTCCTGAGGGAAGTTTGACATGGGGTGCAACTTGCATAGGTTAATAGTTGTACATTCAACAGTATTACAATAATCATTGTTACATTTATTACACTATTCTTATGATCTATACTACAGTTGCTAAGAGCGTTTTTATTGTTCAACCTTGTGCTTTTCTCCGCAACCACAATCCTCCCTGATGCCATGTCTCTCTTCTCAAGATAAGAGTCAGAAAAGTCAATTGACTCTCTTTGTAATTCACCTTCCTGTTGCCATAACTGCAAATAATCATAATGTTTACTTCGTCTCTTTGTTGGTTCAATGAGACATATCCTCCTCCTTAAATTTTGTAACACTTTTGGGCTAAAGCTGCCTATATTTGGGAACTTCTCCCCATCATGTACAGTCATTCTTTCCCATTCATCACATAAAACTTCTGTGTGACTTCCGTATTTCTCACACATTATGTACCTGGCCGATCCTACTGGACGGTCTTCTGAATCAACCCGAACCGAGGTTGATCGCCCCCTACCTGAACAACTGGCCCCCATAATCTGCAGGTGTTGCTTACTACTCCTTTGATCTTTATATCACGGTCTTCAGCGAACCCTTACAGCAAACCAAATTATTCAAAATAGGCCGGCGGTGGCGGTTTACCGAGTACCCCACTCACTCGCCCACCTCGACCAATACGACCTGATCACACCGATATGGTGCTGGCGTACTCGATACAGGGCACCTACCAAAAACCTTCTGTTTACTGGAACATGTGAGGGTTACCCGCAGGACACTTACTCTTTCCAGTAAAGGTGGGGTTGTTAGATAGTTCCTGAGTGACCAGCGAACTTCCCTTCCAAAAATAAAAAATTACACAAATCACGTCAGAATGTACAACTAGCATTTATGACCTTTGTACGCAAAATGATACTAGTCAGGTTTACTAATGCACACAATGACGTGCGGTACAATCGTTCAGTACATAAGACTACTTCTTATGTACAGAGAGATCAATGGAATCGAAAATTTCGGCTGCGAATTCCTTCAGCCAGAGCTTATATGGCCTATATGGGTTCTGCACCAACCCCCGGGGTTGTGCCTCTTACCTTTATAGCGGACTTCTTTGTCTCCTTATGACCTCCTGGTCTGTTATGACCTCCTGGTCTGACCTCCTGGTATTGTTCTATACTGGTCCGCTATACTCTAATGCTCAAATATTATGTTTAACCAAGGATGCCTCCTTAGCCACCGTATATGTCACTTACACGTATGTTCCTGACGAGTACCCGACTTTCCTTTTGGTTCAACCTCTAAGTTATATAAACTTATGTAATAATAAAAACACACTCACTCAACACATGTACACTTTCGTTTCTATATCTATTTCTGCGCAGAAATTTTCTTTAGCCCAGCTGTGTTACCAATTAGGAGCAGGATCTGTTAAACTAAATTTCAGATTTCCAAAAATAGACTTGCGTTATTTACCGCGTCGCGTTATCTACCGCTTTGCGCTAATTATCGCTTATCGTGACTTGACCTACGTGGGCGTAACCGGACGCTACGTTGCGTAATGAACGCTGCGTGCGTCGGCCTTTGGATTGCGTACGCTAGTCTTTGTTAGAGACACGTGTACGCAAAACAAAGATCCACCGTAACACAATATACTTTTATCAATGTAAACGATCCCTGATCATCTACCGCGTACCCCACTGGCTTTGCCTTATCTCCCAGGCAAACCTGTGTGTTTGTCTACACTTTTAACTATTACCTCTATTCTTAAACTATGAAATAACAGCAAGTCTCTTTTAGCACTTTTCTTTCAACTATAAAACTGGCAAACAGGATAGTGATATACGAAAAATGAAATACACAGATGGAAAAGAAATGCAGATATATATATGTATGCGTGCGTATATACGCAAGACAGAAGAAAAATAAACAGTTTTAAAAAAACACAAGCGTTTTGTTCTTACCTCCGGTTCCCGGATTCCTTCAGCACTCTTTATCTAAGCAAAGCAGACGCTTATCCCGTCAGCACTGCGAGACAACCTTCCGCCCTTTGCTGAGGGATAATGTCTGCTGATCTACCTAGTGCAGATATGTGAAGGACTGGACGGCCCCCAATTGATAAAGCTGAATTCCTTTATCGTATAAACAACCCTTTATGAGGTCTAAGAACACTGTACGCTGTTTACTTAAGAAGTACCGTAAGGGTACGCTAGTTGCGTAACGATCGCTTAGCCGTAGGCGAGACGCTCAAGCGTCACGTTCGCTCACGGCCCAGAGATCACAGGCAGGCACGCTATTGGCTGTTGACTAACGTAATGATTCGCTATGGCGTAGCAGACGCTCGAGACCACGAGGAGATCACCAGCGGCGCAGACGCTCACAACGCTATACCTTGATATCTATACCTTTAACAATGAGATACACAGTATACCTTTATGTAGAGACAATGTGTAAGTGCAACCTGGTGTAACCTGA
Source organism: Pseudophryne corroboree (assembly GCF_028390025.1). NCBI lineage: Eukaryota > Metazoa > Chordata > Amphibia > Anura > Myobatrachidae > Pseudophryne > Pseudophryne corroboree. Next base: position 888,464,684 of record NC_086444.1, on the reverse strand, counting down.
TTAACTACAAAGCTGCTTGAGCGTCACCGACGCTCTGTGAACACTTAACACTATGAGAAAATACACAGATACTTGTTTAGGGTCCAAAGCCTATTATCTGTATTATGACTATTATACTTGCAAAAAGAATCACAGTACAAATGATACACTACAATATAACAGAGACTTCCTAACCAAATAACTATACAAGAAATACAATACAATACAATACTAATCAAGGGAAAATACGAGAGAAAGTGAGGAGAGAGAGAGAGAGAGAGAGAGATATATGAGAGAAATGGCTCACAGAAAGACAATGATTACGGAGAGAAACTTACGCACAAGGGTAACGATCGCAAGCGCTTCTGGACAGCCAGCTTCCCGATTATCAGCAATGAGAACCGTTTGATGAGAGAAGTGCCAGCTGGATGCCACAGGCCCGTCTTTTATGCTACTCACACAATGCAATCCAATGGTCCCTACAATCTCATTGTCCATTGGACGCAGGAATTCGGCTTCGCATTATAACAAAGGTCATAGGTTGATTCATACAGGTGGGCTGTCTTGTATCAGTGGCCTTGGTTATGCAACACAATGGGTGATGACCAACACATTCCTGTCTTCTGGAGAGCTATTGTTTGACGAATACAAAACAGAATCCTGTCTGGGTTTTGTTCTATATTCATGATGTCCACTTTCAGTTGAGACAATGACATCTCAGCCCTCATTCTCCTGGATACAAACCCTAATCCATTCGAAAACACAGGTGTTGGCCCTCCTCATTGAGTCTCAAAGCTCAGTGTAATTAAAGACTATTGTACTCCGTCTGCGGGAAAGATACTGATTTGGAGTACAATTGATCTTCAATTACTATTCCGGTGCTTACCTTATGCATGTAAAGATATGAGGCCCTCCCAACATGCAAACTATTGTTTGGGGGATCTCTGAGGTCAAAGAGCCATTTGAGACCCACTGATACCTGTCTCCAACTGTTCAGGTGCATGACTACGTAAGAACAAATAATAATAAATGGACATAACTTCTTATGTCCATAACTATTCGCACGAGCGATTAATCCGCTCCAAACCAACACCGGAATATTGCTATTTAAATACTCTTCCGATGGGTACCAAACACTGCTGTATGACTCCTGTTAGACCCTTCGCACAATACAAAGAGGGATTCCTCCGTTCAGGGACATTCTATATTAACCAAACTTTCAGAATCTATCAAAGGGACCATGATCTATAAAATACATTATTAATGAAAATATGTAACGATTGAGTCGCACGCTATGATTACATAAACTCTACCGTAAATACGCATACCGTGCGCCTGCGGGTGCCCGCGGCTGTGAGTATGTGCACGTACGGGAGAGCGTACGCATGCGCAGCGTGGACATGAATGAGGTGCAAATATGGCAGTGTGCATAGAGATATTTTTCTGACTTTGACAATCCCTGCATGCCTATCCAATCACGGAAAAAAAAAGTAGGTCTGTTTTTTTTTAGCACTTTTTTACGAGTTGTAATTTTTCACGGCAGTGTTTGTTTGTTTTTTGCTTTGCACTTCTTAGTAAATGACCGAGATTCATACTTAAACAGCCGCGTTTTGACCGATGGTGTATTCATTCGTAATTTTTTACCTGAACTTGCAAAAAATTACGAATGCCCTCATCACTGCCGTGATTAGTGCTTAGTAAATTACCGAGATGACACTTTGATGAAAAAACGGCATCTCGGTCAAAATCGGGAGCTTAGTAAATTTCCCCCATTGTATCACTACTCTGTCCCAGCGGGAGGTGAAAAAGCATTTATCAACTGTATGCATTTCCTCTATATATATTTGGGCTGTGAAAATAAGTGTTCCATATACAGTAAGTGTACTTAAGTATTTAGGAGGCTGAATAATATAATTTGCTACTAAGAATTGTTCACTGTGGAGCTAATTAGAGCACCTATTGCATGCTATATTGTTCTAATCAGCAATCTAGTATTCATTACCAGTGCAATCACAAGGTACCTGTGATAAGGATCACTGAAGAAATAGGCTTTGTAGATATACATATTATGTTTTAGATTTTTAAGTGTTTATATTAACAGTTATCAATACGGGCGTGGCCTGGCACAGGAGGAGAGCAGTCGCAGCCTGAAAGAGCTCCTGCTTTAAAACATCAAAAATCCCCTCCAGGACTGCCTAGACCCGCTCCTTACCATTACCCCCACTCACTAACCCTCCCCTCAACACCCCGCTCTCACCAGACCCGGACCGCGGAATCGGGGAGCAACGTGGACGCTCCCGCAGATTGCGGCCCAGTCACAGAGTAAAAGCCGGGGCCTCAATTTCGGCGGCTGGCGCGCCGGAAGTCCGAGGACTCAGCCGACACCTGCCTCCTTGCCAGATCTCCCTCAGCACCCCGCTCTCGCCAGACCTGGACCGCGGAATCGGGGAGCAACGTGGACGCTCCCGCGGATTGCGGCCCAGTCACAAGGTAAAAGCCGGGGCCTCAATTTCGGCGGCTGCCGCGCCGGAAGTCCGAGGACTCAGCCGACACCCGCCTCCCTGCCAGATCTCCGGGGACCGCGGTGGGATTCTCAGCACCATCACTGACGCCCCAGCACGGGGGGGCCGGGGCCACGAACGATACCCCGCAACGCCGCGGGCCGCGGAGGTCGGAGAACAGCCGGGGACTTCATTTCGATCACTGCCACGCCGGACGCCCGGCGACCCCGCCGACGCCCGCCTCCCTGCCGGACTCTTGGGGATCGTGAAGAGACCCCCGGGGGTTATCTCTAACACCCTTACCAGCGTGGGACCGGGGCCACGGGCGCTGACCCGCCGGACCGGAGAGAAGCCTATGACGATGACCGCCGCGTCTCCCTAACAGCATCCACAGACCCTGCTGACCGCCTGGCTGGTGGCGCCTGACCCCAAAGCGGCCCGGTCACCGGACAAGAACCGGGGCCTTGCTTTGCCCATTGTCACATCGGACACCCGGAAGTCCCGCCGTCCTAGAGAACTTTTGGAGGCCGCGGCAAGACACCCAGCACCATCACCGGTACCTCACCTCTGAGGGACCGAGGCCGCAGACACCAAGCCGCTGCGCCTGAACAGTGACACCTAATTTCACGGCGGCTGTTGATAGCGAAAATTAAGCCCACTACAACTCTTATCCATACCTCTGACAACCTCCTCAACATCTGTCAAGGGATACCCATGCCCCCCTCACCCTGATCTCTGCTGTAGTGAGCTAGATGCCATATTCGATGAGCACCTGCAACGCACTAAATGAAGACCAGCAATAAATGACCACCTAGCACATGAGACCCACTACATCATTTACTACCTAAGCACCTAGTGTTTTTAGCCTTAACCTCCCCCTCTGGGCGACCCTGCATGGAAAAATTCTTGATACCTCTACCCGTAATGCCCGCAGGGACTGACCAACAAGCCCGAGAGGACACCCCGGAAATAGACTCATCGGACTCTGATCCCTCTACTACACGCTCGCTTTCCAGAAGCTCCCGCAAATCTAAACCGCCTGCCAAACATCCCAAAATGAAGCATAAAGACCTACTGGCGGTACTAGGCCCTCTTCTCGACGAGAAACTAGCGGGCATAAAGGAGGCTATCGAATCATCATCAACTCTATTAACCCAACACTCCACTCGCCTTGATGAGGCAGAGCAAAGGATCTCGGCCCTAGAAGATGACCTGACTGAAGCTCAAAGATCCTTACAGGCGAAACAACTCGAAGTCGCGGATCTCTCGGATAAGCTCGATGACCTGGAAAATCGTAGCATACGAAACAACCTACGAGTCATCGGTATACCCGAATCCGTAAAAGGCCACGAACTCTTAGATCTCCTCTCGCTAGCCATCCCAGAACAACTGTCCATGAACCTCAAGGGATCTCCCCTGATCATCGAAAGAGCACACAGATTAGGCCCGGAACGGAAAAACCCATCAGGCCGCCCACGTCCGGTCATCATGAGGATCTTAAATTACGCAGACAAAACGAGACTCCTAGACCAATACCGAAAAACAGCCAATTTGTCGATCAACGGAGAATGCCTTCTCATCTTTCAGGACTTCTCAGCTGTGGTGGCGGCGAAACGCAAAGACTTTGCCCCCATATGCAAACACCTCTTTGAGGCAAAGATCAAATTCGCACTACTATACCCAGCGCGCCTCAGAGTCTTTGAAGACGGACGCTCGAAGTTCTTTGAAGATCCAGACGAAGCTAGGCTACATTTCGCCCTTCCTTCCACTTGATCATCACGTGACTCTTTTTGATAATGGCTAAACACTATCCGAACCTTCTTTTCGGGTCTCAGATGCAGAATATAAGGAGTGCGAATATCCCGCACTCATGTATATTTTCTGTTGTTTAGGTTTCCATAGTTGGAAACTACTTATGTTATTGTTTTTATGTTTTGTCAGTTGTGCCTGCCTGGGTCGGAGCCCCCTCCCCCCACTGGGAAACTCCCCCCCCGTTCGCTGGGTCGGGGTGGGACCCCATCTTATCCTTCCAACCTTTCTAATGATATTTTTCCCGATGGGAGTGGGATAATATGCCCTCCGACTCCCACTCACAAACTCCCATAGACGTAGATCCAGTGGCCACACTACTCCACATGGTATCTTGGAACGTAGAGGGCCTTAATCACCCGGTCAAACGGAAAAAAGTGCTGGCTCATTTGAAATGTATGTCTCCTCAGATTGTATTTTTACAAGAGACACACTGGTTGGATGATCCTAGACATACCCTCCGTGCCCCGTGGATAGGGAGTTGCATATCGTCTCCCTATCACGCGAAATATAGGGGTGTGGCGATTCTAATCCATGCCAACCTACAGCATTCAATCCTCAGAAAACAGCTTGACCTAGAGGGTAGATTTTTATTATTAGATATAAACATACAAAACACAACATACACTCTCCTCAACGTATATGCACCAAATACTTCACCTGATTCTTTTTTTGCAGATCTGCTATCGACCCTTATTACCTGGGGAGGCCAAAACTTGATAGTTGGCGGAGATTTTAACACGGTCGTCGACCCATCCATGGACAGATCCAGGGTAAGTGCTACTACCTCTACTCCCCACACCCACTTGCTCTCCTCCTTCTGTACCCAACTAAACCTCCTAGACCCGTGGAGAATACTCCACCCCACCCAAAAAGACTATTCCTTTTATTCCCACCCCCATTCATCCCACTCCAGAATCGACTACATCTTTACCGGCACCAATCTCCTACCCAAAATCACTTATACATCTATCGAGAACATTATCATCTCGGACCACGCCCCTATATCTCTCCGTCTCCAGCTAGGATTACCACAACGCACCGCCTTGAGATGGCGATTTCCAGCCTATCTCCGCCAGTCTACTGATTTTATGCTTCACCTCAAACAGTCCTGGCATAACTACACCTCAGACAATAGCGACCAACAATTAGACTCACCAGTCTTTTGGGGGGCGGCAAAGGCAGTCCTGAGGGGACACATCATGTCCTATACACACGCCAAACGGAAAAATTTTTCCTCCCAACTACACGCCCTGAGCTCCACTCTCACCTCTACATACCGCAGCTACACACAACATGACACCCCCGCCCATAAAGAGGCATACCTCTCAGCCAAGCTTGTATATGATACATTCCTCACGGAACGGGCTCAGCTCTCCTACGACTATCAGCGGAATAGACTCCACAGATGGGGTAACAAATCAGGCAAATTATTAGCAAATCTAATCAAAGGACCCAAATCCCGTAACTGGGTCAACGCGATCATGCATGCGGACAAACTGACCACCACTCCTGACCTCATTTGTTCAGAATTTAGAAATTTCTACCAATCTTTATATACCAAAGGCCCTGATGATCCTGCTGCCAACCACTCATTTTTGAGAGAGGCAGACCTCCCCATTTTGACCCAAGAGGAGAGGGAATCCCTAGATAAACCGATAACAGTGGAGGAGGTGGTGGAGGTCATCAAGACCCTACCGAACAATAAAAGCCCCGGCCCAGATGGATACGGAGCGGAATTTTACAAAATATTAAGAGACAAACTCGCCCCTACCCTCACATCACTCTATAACCATATTCTCACCTCCAAACAAATCCCCATTAGATTTAACGAAGCCACAATTATTGTTATACCAAAACCAGGCAAAGACCCCTCCCTGCCTGGGTCCTACAGACCGATTTAACTCCTTAATCAAGACTTTAAAGTCCTCACCAAATTGATGGCCAATCGACTACAACTATGCCTTTCCCATATTATATCGCCAGCGCAGATGGGATTTCTTAAACACAGACAATCAGTGCGAGGCATCAGAGTGGCGCTGGCAGCCATTACTCACTCCCACACCAATAATATCACAGACAACATCCTAATCAACCTGGACGCTGAAAAAGCTTTCGACAAAATTGCCTGGCCTCACTTAACAAGAGTTCTACTCTACCAGCGATTTGGCGAGACGTTTCGGGGACTGGTTGACTCTCTCTACATTAACCCATCTGCGCAGGTGATAGTTAACAATATCCCCTCCCCACCCTTTCTCCTAGAGAGAGGAACTAGACAGGGTTGCCCCCTTTCCCCCCTCCTCTTCAACATCGCCCTAGAACCCCTTATACGATATATCACCAACTTACCCACCTTTCGTGGTATAAAAATTGGCAACAGGGAAATTAAACTTATGGCATTTGCAGACGACATCCTTATACTTACCTCCAATCCACGACAGTCGGTAATAGCACTACAAGAAGCTATTGCCCGCTTTTCCTCTTTTGCGGGCTTCACCGTCAATTTCGACAAGTCGGAAGCATTAGCCATATTTCCCCAGATTACCAAAGGCTGGGATACCCCCTTCCCATTCCGATGGGCTAGCACTCACATTACATATCTAGGCATCATACTTCCCGCTGACCCCACCCATCTATACACTGACAACATCCACCCAATTCTCAATAAGATCCAGACAGAACTTACGCTATGGCAAACACTACCCTTAAATCTATTGGGACGCTGTAATCTAGTCAAGATGGTTAGTTTCCCCAGACTGCTCTACGTCCTGCAGATGTTGCCCATCATACTCTCAAAAGCTGATGTATCTCATCTCAATTCCTCGATCTCGAAATTTATCTGGGCCAATAAACGACCCAGGATAAGTCTTTTTAAATTAACCCAAACAATACAGAACGGAGGGGTGAATCTGCCGAGCGTGGAGCAGTACAACCATGCTTGTCTCCTCCGATTCGCCGTGGACTGGATCCACGGAACGTCTACCTTTACCGACTCACTAGTCGACTCCCAATTCTGTGCCCCCCTATCCCTCAGCTATATCCTCCATGCAAACAAATCTGAAATATCTAACCTTCGTTTGGATAACCCTCTATTAACTTCTACTATTATAGCGTGGAGACTCTCCCGCAGATCTCTCAAGCTACACCACACCTACTCACTTTTTCTCCCTTTGGTCGGGAATACACAATTCCAAAATGGTCAGGCTCACATCCCCTTTACCAATTGGTACGCCTCAGGTATCACATGTATAGGAAACCTCCTCGACTCCAACAAAAGAATACTCACTTTCACGGAGGTATCAACCAAATATGGAATTAGCCTCCGCCATCGCTTTTATTTCTACCAAATATCACACTATATACGATCGATTCTCTCACATCTTACTGCCCCAGACCTGGTTAACTCTCTGGACGCACTTCTGCGCTCAGGGACCTGCTCCATCTCAGCAATATATACCCGCATACGCACGGAACACATACCCACCACAGACCTCACACAAATACAAACATGGTCCACCCAAATCCCGTCCATGTCCCCGGAGAACATAGTGGATAGCTTTGCGAGCTCCCTTAAACTTATCCCTGCCAGCCTCTATCAAGAAATGGCATACAAAATACTACACAGAGCCTACATATCACCAAGGAGGAGCCATTTGATGGGCTTGTCCGACTCGGCTAAATGCTTAAAATGCTCTTCACTAATAGCAGATCTTATGCACTGCTTCTGGCACTGCTGCCACATTCAAAAATTTTGGACAGAACTACACACCTACGGAACTGCCGAGTTGGGCTTGCGCTTCCAGTGTACTGCCTCTTGGGCGCTATTCGGGTAGGTCCGTGACCAAAGCGATATTCCCTCTCGAGACACGAAACTAATTATGATCCTCTCAGCGGTGGGCAGAAAGGCCATATTACAACAATGGATATCCAATACCCCTCCCACACTACCTCTAGACTACTATTCCTATTCACGATGGACTGGCTGGAGACTTCCCTTAACAAAGAAATATTAACCCCCACTCTGTTTCACTGCTGGCGACGATTTATCAACACACTACCTACTCCGACAAAAACAGCCATCAAACAAAGCTTTCACTGCACCACCTGGTACGGACACCAAGTCCTAGCAGATGACCCCCCCATCGCTCTTCCATGACTACACCCTAGCCCCCTCTCCTCTTCCCTACCTTCTACTCTTCTCTTGTTCTCTTGCTTTCTATCCCCTCTCATCATCTCAACTCTGATTGCCAACACTTGACCCTTAAGTTCTTACATCTACCTCCTCCTACTCCCTAACACTGGATATCTATCGTCTATCTCTTCTTATCACACTGTTGATGTCTCCGTGGATGGGTCCAGGCAGGTACGATTAATAATGTTAATAATGTTGTTAATATTGTTAGTGTTTTTATTGTTTTAGGATTTAGCGATCCCCAAAGGGGGAGACGCATTAATATGCTTTACTGCTAGGCAAAGAATCTGCTAATTAGCAGGAACACATTAGCTGTTCCATCATATTTTATGTTTACTAATTTTGCTATTTGGTTACACAATACTAGGATATAACATATATCTAGACGTCTCGATGTAAAAAGTGAAAATGTGAGGTTCTCTGTTTTGGGCTTCGGATTCTATTTTCTCTTTCCTTTTATACACGACTGTTCCGGGCGGCTAATGTGGCCCCAGGTGCAGTTGAATTATATGTCATTATATGTCATCACCTGTTATGATTCAATATGCCTTTTTGACCTAAATAAAAATATTTTGGAAAAAAAAAAACAGTTATCAATACAAAATAAATACAATTTTATCTATCCTTTATTGTGGACAGCGCTTTCAATTTAGTTCTTTCTTGTCACTATATAAGAGTTATTCACCCCCATAAATGTATCCTGTGTGGCATAGGTTATAATCGATGCACTCTACAATTTACTTATTCATGTTTTAGTGGCAGTACAAAATATTAGGATTAGTAGATTATGATACACACATTTATATGCGTATACCTATAAGGACGTGATATAGTTCAAGCATAATATCTGACTAACTGTGATCATATTGGATATTCCAATATTTCATTAGTATATCCAGGTACGCATAAGAATTACGCATCCAAGAATCCCAATGGGCTCGAACCTTACACAAAAATAAATTAATACACAGTTGCAGGAGTCATTGTGGTGACCCCACTTTTTATGAATCTTTCTTACACAATCTTCTCATTCTTTATCACTTATATGTTTGTTAATGTCATGTTTTTAACCTCTATATTTTGCTGTATGTGTCCCACTGAAAGGACCTTCTTAATATTAATATAAGCAATAAAAGCTACATTTTATTGTTATAATTAACTCAACAAATAGGATTTGTGCACCCAACTCAATAACCACCTTTTTAGTTCTCTTTTTGTGTCGTTATACTTTGGTTGTAATAGAGTCGCACCCCCAGAGAGGTTAAAAGTCTAATTAAGACACACGAATATTGGGGTCTCAATAGATTCACTTATACGCAAAGTTGCTATTATAAATTTATAAGTGTGTAGATGAATTTCTCTTGCTTCTCTTAACCTCTTGTGAAACTCGTAAGCCTGATTTGAAGAATCTGTGAAATGGGAGCTCTTGGAACTCCAGTCTGTAGCCCTGGGAAATAAGATCTATGACCCAGGGATCCCGGCATGAAGTTGACAAGATGTGACTGAAGAATTTTAGTCGGGCTCCCACCGGACAGCCCTCCAGGCATCGCGGTCCACTGTCATGCTGAAATCTTTGAGGAAGCAGAGCCTAAGCTCTGTTCCTGAGCACCTGCAGTTGCTGGTTTGTGTGGTTTACCTCTTGCGCCTATGGAGGCCATAGAAGCACCTCTGGCTTTTCCCTTAAACTTGGCTGTCTGAAAGGACTGCAAATTTGAAGCTGAATAAGCTTTCCTGGCTGTGGGAGCTGCAGAAGGAAGATACGTAGACATACCCGCAGTAGCTTTGGAGATCTATTTGTCTAGTTCATCTCCAAACAAGGCCTCTCCTGTGAATGGTAAGCCTTGCACGCCTTTTCTGCAATCCGCATCAGCAGTCCAGTAGCATAGCCACAAGCCCCTGCGTGCTGACACTGCCATAGCAGTGGTGCGTGCATTAAGCAAGCCTATCTCTTTTATGGCATCCACCATAAAGTTCGCAAAGTCCTGTATATGCTGCAGGAGTAAATCAACATCCCCCATAGACAAGGATTCCAACCCCTCAATTAGGTTACCTGACCATTTAGCAATAGCTTTAGTGATCCACACACATGCAATAGTGGGTCTCTGGGCCACCCCAGCAGCTGTGTACAATGATTTGAGTGTAGTCTCAATTTTACGATCAGCCGTGTTTTTTATGGAGGCTGCACCAGGGACAGGCAATACAATCTTTCGTGACAGCCTAGAGACTGATACGTCCACTATCGGTGGATTTTCCCATTTTTTCCCTATACACCAGAGGAAAAGGAAAAGATGAGAGCAACCTTTTATGGATTTGAAATTTCTTATCAGGATTAACTCACGGTTCTTCAAACAGGGTATTCTTTCTTTTTTTTTTTTAAACAATTTTTATTGGTATAATATATAGACAGATTACACATCACATAGTGTATAATCAGGCAGAAAACAACAACACATCACATAAACAGCAGGGTAAACCTTAGATGCCTGAACAATATAAATAATAAAAAAAATAAAAAAAGGGTTGTGCAATCCAAAGGATGTATAAACAAATACACAGAATACCATTTTTCTGTTTTATAATAGAGAAACAGAGAGAAGAAAAGAAAAGGAGGCAAAGATAGGAAAAGAAGAGGAAAGAGGAGAGAAAGCAAAGAGTGACAGAAGAAGTAGAGCGCAAGCAAGACGGGGAGAAAAAAGGAGGAGGGGGGAAGAACAAAAGGTTATTGGTACCATAACATTATATCTGTGTCTAATAACATCAAGATGATAGTATCTACAAAGTAAAACACAAAAGATAAATTGATCTATTCTGGCGCACCCCTGCAGCTGAGAAATATGTTGCTCTAGAGGTATCACCAACCTCTGTTGTGAACAGAAAATACAAAATGGGCAAACATATAGTATCAAGCGCTGGGAATAAAAATTCAAACCTTCCCTTTATGGATGGTTGTATTGAGGGTGTGTTGCTACCCCCTCTTCCTCTATTCCACTTCTTGTGGGGACCACTTCAATCCTCAATCCACATTCAGGATCGTGACATGAAAAAGAACATATAATACAATGGTGTAGTATGTCTTAGCCGGATCACACTTCACCCCAGTGACTTTAGTTCAAGGAGTTGATAGGTGTTAAGCCTCCACCAATTTTTTCAGGGAACAGAGAACAGAAAAAGCGTACCCAAACTCACAGTAGGAATGGATATGATAATCGTGTAAAGGTATCTTTATGTGAAATCACGGAAGATAGTCTAGAGGGCGTACCCCAACTCACAGTGACTAGAGAGAAATGAAACCCATAAAGGTTTCTTTTGGTGAGGACTTCAGATTACAGCGTACCCCAACTCACGATTAAAAAGACGTTTGTAATCATATCACGGTTTCTTTCACTCTTCAAATACCAGATGAAAAGTCGGTGCAAAAAGGTTTATTCCATAAAATTCAATAAAAATATTCACGCAGGAATACACAATTAACTAATAAAAGTCAACTAAAAAGGAGCATAGATGTACGATCATACCACCCAGGTTTGGACACCTGGAGTATATCACCTGAGCATGCAAGTTCCGGAGTTCTTATTGGTGCATCCAGGGTCCAAAGTTCAGGTGGGAAGAAAGTGCATCAAAATGAAGAAAAAAAGCTCCTGTCTGCTGCCAACGCGTTTCAATCTCTACAAGAGATCTTCCTCAAGGCCTGCAGACCAGGGGCCCATGTACCGGTATTTATACCCATAGTAAATTGTTAAACAGGAAGTGAGGTCACACCATGATAACATTTTCATACAATATTAATTTCTATATACATTTGTTTTCACAGTTTTTTAATACTATTATCCAGTTGGAAATGATCAAGTGGAGCGATTCTGCTCTATCCAGACAGCAGGATTAGTAAACCTTAATAGAAAACTCAAACGCCGAAACCGGAAGTGAATAACCGTGGAATGCATGCGTTCCACCGGTCACGTGATCGGCGGCTCATGTGTTGTTCAAGTCGAATGGATTCATCCGCTCCGACAACACTAGTGCAGAGCCGTCTTGAGTCGGGATCGGAAGTGAACTCCCGTGGAACGCATGCGTTCCACTGGTCACGTGGTCCGCGGCTCATGCAATGAAGTAGGGGAAAGCGGAAGTCTCCATCTGTGCGGTGCCGACTCAAGACGGCTCTGCACTAGTGTTGTCGGAGCGGATGAATCCATTCGACTTGAACAACACATGAGCCGCCGATCACGTGACCGGTGGAACGCATGCGTTCCACGGTTATTCACTTCCGGTTTCGGCGTTTGAGTTTTCTATTAAGGTTTACTAATCCTGCTGTCTGGATAGAGCAGAATCGCTCCACTTGATCATTTCCAACTGGATAATAGTATTAAAAAACTGTGAAAACAAATGTATATAGAAATTAATATTGTATGAAAATGTTATCATGGTGTGACCTCACTTCCTGTTTAACAATTTACTATGGGTATAAATACCGGTACATGGGCCCCTGGTCTGCAGGCCTTGAGGAAGATCTCTTGTAGAGATTGAAACGCGTTGGCAGCAGACAGGAGCTTTTTTTCTTCATTTTGATGCACTTTCTTCCCACCTGAACTTTGGACCCTGGATGCACCAATAAGAACTCCGGAACTTGCATGCTCAGGTGATATACTCCAGGTGTCCAAACCTGGGTGGTATGATCGTACATCTATGCTCCTTTTTAGTTGACTTTTATTAGTTAATTGTGTATTCCTGCGTGAATATTTTTATTGAATTTTATGGAATAAACCTTTTTGCACCGACTTTTCATCTGGTATTTGAAGAGTGAAAGAAACCGTGATATGATTACAAACATCTTTTTAATCGTGAGTTGGGGTACGCTGTAATCTGAAGTCCTCACCAAAAGAAACCTTTATGGGTTTCATTTCTCTCTAGTCACTGTGAGTTGGGGTACGCCCTCTAGACTATCTTCCGTGATTTCACATAAAGATACCTTTACACGATTATCATATCCATTCCTACTGTGAGTTTGGGTACGCTTTTTCTGTTCTCTGTTCCCTGAAAAAATTGGTGGAGGCTTAACACCTATCAACTCCTTGAACTAAAGTCACTGGGGTGAAGTGTGATCCGGCTAAGACATACTACACCATTGTATTATATGTTCTTTTTCATGTCACGATCCTGAATGTGGATTGAGGATTGAAGTGGTCCCCACAAGAAGTGGAATAGAGGAAGAGGGGGTAGCAACACACCCTCAATACAACCATCCATAAAGGGAAGGTTTGAATTTTTATTCCCAGTATCTACAAAGTGTAGAGTATAGAGTGTCAAAGGGCAGTTTATCTCTAAAGGTCCAGATTATACAAAAAGGGAGAGTCTATAGCAGTTTATGGTGTAATGACCAGGCGGTGTTATCAAAAACTAACATGATATATGTAGTTAAGTCTTGTGGTAAGAAATCTAAATAAAGTCTCCATTTAGTATAAAACTTCTCGACTCTTCTTTCTATATCATTCAATGCAGTCTTACAGTCAAAATAAATTATATGAAGTAATTCAGCTTTCAGTAAGGAGAGTGTGACCCCCCCCCCCCGGGTCAAAAACATCCCGAATCATAGCTATCCCTTTACATCTCCAAGAGAAGAGGTGAGGTGACATAAGTGAGGGTGAAAGACTGGATTACCCCAAAGAGGCATATATTTAGTTAGGAAGGGATTCGTTCCCATTCGTTTATGGAAAACAGACCATGCTCAATAAGTATCCCTGAATAAGACATTATGTTTGACTCCCACGGCCAACTCGCGTCCAGGCAAATGTAACAACACAGCTTGGGAATAAGGTGCAAACAATGTTTCCTCCAAAGTTAAATTGACAAAATTCGATTGACGAAGGCACCAATCCGAAATATAACAGAATGCAGCCGCGCAGGAGAAAGTATAAATGTCAGGGAGATTAAGCCCGCCTTTTTCTTTATGTAACAGTAGCCGGGCTCTAACTATTCTCGGCTTTTTGGAATTCCATATAAACTTTTGGAAAACATTGTTGCACTTATCTTGATCAGATTTAGAAAGAAAAAGAGGTAACATCTGCAATATAAAGGATAATTTGGGGAACATTACGCTCTTGACCACGGCTACTCTGCCCATAAGTGATAGCGGCAATGACATCCAGTATTTTGCAATCTCAGCAATTTTACCAATGATAGGAGGGAAGTTAGCAGAGTAAAGATCACTAATATTAGGTGTGATAAGAATCCCTAAGTACTTCAGATGGAGGGTTACTAGACGGAACACAGAGAGTGCCGGACAAGTCAACAACAGGTCAGGCCTAGTTAATGGGAGTACCTCTGATTTAACCGCATTAATTTTGTAGCCAGCAAAAGAACTAAATGTATATATGTCTGACAAAAAAGCCGGGATCGAGACAGAGGGTTGTGAAATAAAAAGTAACATGTCATCTGCAAAAAGTGACAATTTTAAATCTTCCTTGCCTACCTTAATACCTGTGAATGAGGCATTAGCTCGAAGGGTTATGGCTAAGGGTTCCAATGCATGCGCGAATAGGAGGGGGGAGCGGGGGCATCCTTGCCTTGTACCTCTGTATATAGAAATAGGATCAGAGAAAATGATTCGCTAGCACTCTCGATGTAGAGGTCGAATTTAATAATTGGATCAAGGAGAGGGTTTGGGACGGAAAACCAAAGTTGCGGAGAGTCTCATAAAGATGATCCCAAGCCACTAAGTCAAACGCTTTCTCAGCGTCAAGCGAAAGCAGCACATGAAGATCATTAATATGAAGATCATCTAAATTTCGGCGTACAACCAAGACTTTCGGATATTGGTGACCGCATTGCGACCCCAGATAAAACCGGTTTTGTCTTGATGTATCAGTGCCGGGATCACCCTCTTGAACCTCTCCGCAAGTATCTTGGTAAAAAGCTTGTAGTCTACATTCAACAGTGATATCGGGCGGTAAGAGCCTGGAAGAGTAAGATCTCATCCAGGCTTCGGTAAAACCTTAATAATGGCATCATTAAAATAGGGAGGAAGTTGACTACCAGAAATAAAGGAGTTGAAAAGATCAGTTAAGGGTTGCGACACTGAGGATTGTAAAATTTTATAAAATTCCCCAGTAAATCCGTCCGGACCCGGGGCCTTTCCTATTTTAAGATTTTAGATAGCGGGGAGAACCTCAGTCTCCGATTTGGGGAGAGTCAGAGCATCTATTTGCGTGGTTGTCAGTCTGGGTAGGGAAACCTTATCCTAAAATGAAGATTTATTCTCTACATCAATTTCGTCCTGTAAGTATAAGTCAGTATAGAAGGAATGTAAAACCTTAATGATGGATGGACCCGTCGTGTGCGTCACTCCTGAGGAGTCCTTCAAAGATAAAATGGCTGAACTAGTTCTTTCACTTCTCAGTAAGTTAGAAAGCAGCTTACTATTTTTGTTGCCAAATTTATGAAATATATACTTATTAGATCAGACCCCTGCATCCCCAGCTTGTTGCATAAGGGAGTCAAAACTATTTTATATTCCTCATATTTCAGCCTATGTGCAGGGGATAGGCTCTGTCTAAGAATGCGATAGGCCTGCATTAAAGCCGTTTGGGAGTCAAGAAGGAGGGACTGTCAGTGTTTTTTGCGATGGGAGGCATACAACAAAATTTGGCCACGGAGAACCGCCTTAGCCGATTGCCAATATAAAGCAGGGTCTGATGCATGTGCATAATTAATGAGTATGCATAGTCGTCCAAGGTAGATTGGAGCATATCTTTGAAGAGGTTAGATGAGGCCAAGTACGAAGGAAAGCGCCAAATCCTACAATTGCCCGAGGGAGCCAAAGGGGACAAGTTAAACCAGATAAGAGCATGATCCGTCAAACTCAGAGGTTCTATACCCGAGTTATCAATCCTAACTGCTAAACTAGAGGCAGGCAATAGATAATCCAGTCTAGAGTACATTAAATGTGGAGCTGAGTAGTATGTAAAGTCCCTATCAATAGGATCGTGTATTCTCCATATATCGGCCAAATGTATTTGATATTAATCCTACCCATCTGGTATGGTGGGGATGCGTTGGCTTGTCTATCCATGTAGGGATCCCTTACCATATTCAAATCACCCTCTAATATTAAATAAGAATCCATATACGGGTATAACAAATTAACAATATTGACAAGAAATTTCCTAGGATTTCGGGGCATATAGGTTACAGAGGGTATATTGAGTCCCAGAAATCTCAGCCTGGATAAATACATAGCGCCCACCTGGGTCCGACCTCTGCAAAGATATTGTGAAAGGAATACCCTTTCTCACCAGTATGGCGACCCCTCTAGATTTGGAGTTATAAGAAGCAAAGGCTACAATCTTATGACCCAACATTGAGAGTTTCTGATGTTCCAAGTCGGTCAGGTAGGTTTCCTGGAGGAAAGAAATGTCTACCTTGTGTAGATTCAAATAGGAAAGAAGTTTACGTCATTTGGCTGGGGAATGGATACCCTGGACATTCCAGGAACAAATTTTAAGACTGGTCATAGCTTATGATGGGAATTAAATATATTTGCAGAGGTCAGGTCCCAAATGATTGCAGTAAAACACATCACCCGTAGACAACATATAAATGGAATATAAAAACATAACCATAGATACCAGTAAGTTATGCATATATAAAAGAGGTACCAAAGGGAAGAGAAAAACATCAGGGGGCAGAAACAAAGAAAGAGAGTAAGAAAAAGAGAAAAGAAAAAATAGGATAAAGAAGCCAGAAACCCGCCACAGGTAAACAGCACACTAACAGGTATTTCAAACCAGAGAACAAACATGTCTGTCGGAATCATATCGATTCCATGCCGGGGGAACCCCAGCCTCTCTGGCAGTCAACTCCGCATAAAAACAAAAAACAAAAAAAACAACCACATAATTAACAGAGCTGCAAACATTGAGAGAGAGGATGCTCCCAAACACAAGAAGAATCCCAGTAAACATGAATAGAGAGAGATATTCTGAAGTGAACAAGTATCATTGACCTGAAAAGAAAAATATAAGACCTTGCAAACATTATTGGCAAAAGCAATAATAATAGCAAGAGAAAACACCATAACTTGTATATATATCGTCAGTCGGCGGTTCACCATCTAGATAGGCCACAGCATCAGCAGGCTCCAAAAGGTCCTTAAAGTCCTTGAAGTCGGAACCAGTAAAGATGCGGAGTTTTGCCAGAAAGAGAAGGGCAAACTTGTGGTGCGACTGAACCAGTCTGGAGCAAACATGGGACATATCCTTCCGCGCTTTCGAGACCTCTGCCGAATAGTCTTGAAAGATGAGCAGGCGATTGTCTTGCCATTCCAAGGATTTCAGCTTATGTGCTGCAGTCCAGATCATTGATTTATGAGCAAAATTCAGGCATCTGAAGATGACGACACGTGGGCGCCTAGTGTCTCGAACAGGTACAAGACGATGAGCCCGTTCCACTGCAAAATCCTTCAGGACATCACGCAGGTCTAACATTTGTAGAAGATCAGTAGACAAGAATCTGTAAAGATCCAGGCCTCTAACAGATTCAGGGAGGCCCACGATACGTAGATTGTTACGCCACGATACGTAGATTGTTATGAGGAACGATTCTCCAAGTTGTCAACTTTGTTAATAAGGCAGAGAGTGTGTTTCTGTTCATCCTCCAGTTGTTGTTGAAGGTCACATATCGCTTGATCATGTTCCTCTATTTTATTTTGATTTTCCACAACTTGAATATCGGTGGAATCTATGTGGGCCTTGATATCTTTGATAGCCGCCGCAAACTTTGTTGCCTGTTTATCCATTATGGGGGTCATTGTGGCGGTAATGGCTCTGACCACATCTTCATAACTCAGAGAAGTGCAAGCCTGAGGGGGATGAGAGGAAGCGGGACCTCCTTGTTCCGAGTCAGAAGCATCAGAGGTAGTAGAATGGTCCCTCTTTGTTCCCGGTTTGCCCCGTACGGGCCTCGCCGGTGTAGCAGGCGTTATGATTTTTTCCATTATTGTCCCCAACAATGGGTAAAGATAAGATCCAGTGTAGGCAGGTATAATCAAACTTTCAGGTGGGAGCTCAATAGAGAGATGATAACAGAAAGCATGCAGCCGTGAGCATCAATATAAGTGTGCAGGAGATAGACTGTGAAATATATCAGCTCGTCATATTGTAATAAGCATGTGAGGCTGGAGGCCCTGGCGGGTTGTTAATCAGCAGCATACATGTTTTCCTTAATAGTGCGGGGCATAATTAGTAGAAAATCCAAAGTGTAGGCTAGATATGTAAATAGAAAGGTGAGCTGTGCGGAGAAAAAGCTCCGTTATGCACAGCAAGCAGGCAAGATGGTGCCGCTGCACAGTACAGTACCTCTGGCAGACTCCTGTAACTTGTAAGGCTCCAGCGTCATACACTTCCCCAGTCTGGAAAGGCTGCAGTCTCCCACTCCACACACGCTAGGAGAGTCCAGCTGCTCCCAACGTGCACGCATGTAGTGGGTCGGGTGCGCGACTTCTAAAATCAAGGCCGCGGTCCGGCGCCTGGAGTAGGCCTCAGGACGTGGTCACACTCCAGCAGGTCCCAGAAGCGCCCTCCAAAGCAGGTCAGCGTTGGCCAGGGGGGTTAGGTGATGTTAAGGTGGCAGGACAGCCTGGGTAGAAGCAGTGGAAAGCCCTCCAAAGTGCCCTTAATCACGGAGCTCTGGAAAGCTGCTGCTGCCTCTGTCCACGTCCAGGCCACACACCCTCTCAAACAGGGTATTCAATTCCATTGACGCAGGAAAAGTGACTGAGGACTTCTTTTTTTTACATTAAAATAAGATTCCTTACACTCCTCTGACATCTTATCAGGATACTGCAGAACTTCTCTGATAGCCTCTATAAGAGCCTCTATTCCCTGTGACAGAGTAGCATCTTCCCCTCCAAATCCACCTCGCCCTCCTCCACGTCTGACCCGTCAGCGTCAGACTGCAGGATATGGCCCAGAGATAATTTTTGTGGACAAATGGGAAGGGATTGAGACGCTGGTTTGGCGACTGAGTCTCTATTCATAAACTCATCCACAGTCGGTCTTAAGCATTGCGTCTCTTTCTCATTGCGGGATAATTTCGTAGAAATATTGGAGATCATTCCTTTAATGCAGGCATTCCCAACCACGGTCCTCAAGGCACACTAACAGTGCAGGTTTTAGTGATATCCAGGCTTCAGCACAGGTGACTTAATTAGTAGCTCAGTTATTTTGATTTAACCATCTGTGCTGCAGCCTGGATATCACTAAAACCTGCACTGTTGGTGTGCCTTGAGGACCGTGGTTGGGAATGCTTGCTTTAATGGAATTAACCCACTCCGATTAAGCCCTGCTATTCTGGAAGGTGCACTGCCCTGAACACCCAATAGTGAGCCCCCTGGTGAAGAGGATCACTCCGCTGTACAAGAAACACACTCTTTGCCTGATAGGGGACTTAGGGGTCTATTTATTAAGCCTTGGATGGAGATAAAGTCGCTGGAGATAAAGTACCAGCCAATCGGCTCCTGTCATTTTTCAAACATAGCCTGTGACATAACAGTTAGGAGCCGATTGGCTGGTTCTTTATCTCCAGTGACTTTATCTCCAGCCAAGGCTTAGTAAATAGACCCCTTAGTACACTAATAATCGCTCCCCCCCTACAATGACCCCCTGGTACCACTGAGGTAATCTGGAGTCTCTCCGGAGGAGCTGCGCGTCCCTGACAGTCAGCGTCTGTGTCCACTGCAGAGGGAAAATGGCGCTGGTGAGCTGCTGGATCATAGTGAAGGCCCCACCCCTTCAATGGCGGTCTTCACGATTTTTTTATACTGGCTGAGGTAATCTGGTGCTTAAAATGGAAAAAAAAACGTTTTAAGGCTGTTTTTACCAGTGTGGGTACTGTGTACAGTGTACTGAGACGCAACTGTGTACTGTGTCTGGAGACGCATTCCGCCCCGGTTAGAACCATAACCGGGACGCCAGCTTAGTACTCACCACACTTCATTCTTCTGGCTCTGTTAGGGGTGGCTGCGTGCTGCGGGAATGTACACTCGCCGTGGTGGGGCTTGCGAATAGTTGCCTCAGGAGCTCAGTGTCCTGTCAGCGGGGAATGGGACCATTAACCCTTCAAGAGGTTGGGCCATTCCCCACCTAAGTCCCACGCACGGCAGGCTGGTGCCATCCAGCCCTGCCTGAAAATAAAAAACATAAAATAAATGCAGAAAACTCTTCAGGAGCTTCCTTCAGCGTGACTGCGGCTCCTCCGTGCACATTTTCTAAACTCAGTCTGGTAGGAGGGACATAGAGGGAGGAGCCAGCCCACACTATCAAATTCTTAAAGTGCCCATGGCTCCTAGTGGACCCGTCTATACCCTATGGAACTAAATGGAACCCCAGTATCCTCTAGGACGTAAGAGAAAACGGGTATGACACACGATCATGCTCCTAAAAATGTAATACCTCAGACGTGCGCACAAAAAAAAATGGAGCGTGGTATTGTGCCAGTTAGGCCACGTCCCATATTTTTGCACTGTTCTTTCACTTGACTACAGATATTTTTGGGATCTTTCAATCTTACTGGTTGGCCACCCGAGTTAGGAGCTTCTATTCCCAGATAGGAATAGTGATGGATATTGAATTTCGAAGGTTTAACACCATCTACGTTTTTCTTGTGATGTTAGTGTATTTACCATCCAATGGCAGCAGCCATCACATGGCGATCAAGTGATGGCCATTTATTGTTACATCTGAATTTAGCTGTTAAACATCAAGCAGGATTGCTATTGCGTATCTGCAGTTTTTTTTACATGTGTGCACCATCGCAAAGCTTTTTTCCCATCAGATTGTCTAGATGCGATGGTTAGTTACCATTGCATCATAAGTTATGTGGAAGACTAGTCATCATTTGATGGTGGGCTTCAGATTCCCATCTCTAGGTAGGACCACCATGTCCACAATGCATCAGGCCCAACTGCCACTCTTCTTCCTGTTATGGGGGGTATCACTAGCCCGTGCTCTGGCATGCTGGGTGCCTCGGGCTGCCATAACCTCAAACCCTCATCTAGATTACAATTATTATCATAAATAGCATGATAAGTACTTGATTCTAATACTCTGACATCCTCACTTGCAAACTTCAGCTGCACTCACTGGATGCTATTTTATATGCAGTGTGAACACTACATTCTTCAGCATATTCCGTTTTACACTGAAATTATACGACATTCTCAGCCAATCGCTGGAAACGTGTATCTAGCTTACTTCCTGTACCTGGAGAAACAAGCACAGGGGGAAGGGTATACCGTATTTGCCGGCGTATAAGACGACTGGGCGTATAAGACGACCCCCCAACATTTCCACTCAAAATATAGAGTTTGTTATTGCCTGATTGGATTGGTCCCTGCCGTCTCCCTGTCACTAGCAGCTGTCTGGTCCGCCCTTGAATCCATATTATGGATACCTGTAGTACCAGTATTAGCCCACCACATAAAGTTGTAAGCCCCCCTCACCTGCAGCTTCCCTGCAGTGCTGCCACTGTCCCCCCTGCCTAAGCCGCTGTCCCCCCCCTTCTTATGCATACATGTCAGTGCTGCCTCTGTCCGCTGTCCTCCCTGCCTAACCGCCTGTCACTGCTGAATGTCGGCTCCTGCTCAGTGACATGAGCCGGGTGCTGCACTGTAGCAATACGTGCAGCACCTGGCTCCTGTCCCTGTGTAGGAGCCGGACTTCACACAGCTTCACCCGCCGGCAGCACCATACACTCACCGTGAGATAGAGGCACTTCACGGGGGAAGTGGTGGGGGGCAGCCAACATCATCTTCTTAACCCCCTGGATTGCTGAAAACGGGGGTCCGCCTGCGAGACCACGCCCCCTTATGATAGGCCACGCCCCTGTTTCGCGACTTCCCGCGCCGGGTGTATAAGACGGACTTCCCACCTGGCGTATAAGACGACCCCCCGCTTGGAGGCATGTTTTTCAGGGGGAAAAAGTCGTCTTATACGCCGGCAAATACGGTACATAAAAACAGGATTTTAATACCTACCGGTAAATCCTTTTCTCCTAGTCCGTAGAGGATGCTGGGGTCCATTTCATGACCATGGGGTATAGACGGTTTTCAAGGGTGTGAACTGGCTCCTCCCTCTATGCCCCTCCTCCAGACCTCAGTTATAGGAACTGTGCCCAGGAAAATGGACATTTCGAAGAAAGGATTTACTTTTATACTAATGGTGAGATTCATACCAGCGCACACCTCAACCATGCCGCACAACATGGCATTCAACATAACACACGCCAACAGGCATGAACCATTACAGCAACATGCTGAAAACAAATGTAACACACTTGTGTAACTAACTGAACAAAACTGCAGGTAAAGTACGCACTGGGTCGGGCGCCCAGCATCCTGTACGGACTAGGAGAAAAGGATTTACCGGTAGGTATTAAAATAGTGTTTTCTCACACGTCCTATAGGATGCTGGGGTCCATTTCATGACCATGGGGTTTATACCAAAGCTCCAGTACGGGCGGGAGAGTGCGGATGACCCTGCAGCACCGATTGACCAAACTTGAGGTCCTCATCGGCCAAAGTGTCAAACTTATAAAATTTAGCAAAAGTGTTTGACCCTGACCAAGTAGCTGCTTGGCAAAGTTGCAATGCCGAGACCCCCCCGGGCAGGACGAGCCCACCTTCCTAGTAGAATGGGCCTTCACCGACGTAGGTAACGGCAATCCAGCCGTAGAATGAGCGTGCTGAATCGTACCTCAATACCGTAATAGTCTGCTTAGAAGCAGGACACCCAATCTTGCTGGGAGCATACAGGACAAACAGAGCCTCTGTTTTCCGTAACCAAGCTGTTCTTGCGACATAAATCTTCAAAGCTCTAACCACATCTAGAGACTGTGACTCAGTGAAAGTGTGAGTAGCTACTGGCACCACAATACGTTGGTTTATGTGGAAGGATGAAACCACCTTTGGAAGAAATTGTTAACGAGTTCTTAACTCTGCCCTATCTTTATGGAAGATCAGGTAAGGGCTCTTGTGAGACAAGGCCCCCAACTCAGACACCCGCCTTGCGGATGCCAAGGCCAAAAGCATCACCACTTTCCAAGTGAGAAAACTTAAATTCTATCTCCTGCAGAGGTTCAAACCAATCTGATTGAAGGATCTGCAACACCACATTAAGGTCCCATGGTGCCACTGGAGGCACAAATGGAGGCTGGATGTGCAGAACCCCTTTCACGAACATCTGAACTTCTGGAAAGGAGGCCAATTGTTTTTGAAAGAAAACTGATAAGGCCGAAATCTGGACCTTGATTGACCCCAATCTAAGGCCCGCATCCACACCAGCTGCAGAAAATGGAGAAAACGTCCCAACTGAAACTATTCCGTAGGAGCCTTCTTGGATTAACACCAAGACACACATTTTCTCCAAATACGGTGGTAATGTTTAGACGTTACTCCTTTCCTGGCCTGAATAAGAGTGGGGATGACATCCTTGGGAATACCCTTTCGGGCTAGGATCCGGCGCTCAACAGCCATGCCGTCAAACGTAGCCGCGGCAAGTCTTGATACACACACGGCCCCTGCTGTAGTAGGTCCTCTCGAGGAGGAAGAGGCAGAGGATCTTCTATGAGCAACTCCTGAAGATCTGGATACCAAGTCCTCCTTGGCCAGTCTGGGGCAATGAAGATTGCTCGAACTCTTGTTCTTCTTATTATTTTGAGAACTTTTGGAATCAGTGGAAGTGGAGGGAAAACATATACCGACCGAAACACCCACTGGGTCACCAGTGCATCCACTACTATTGCTTGAGGGTGTCTCGACCTGGAACAATATCTCTGAAGCTTCTTGTTTAATCGAGATGCCATCATGTCAACTTGAGGATCTCCCCAAAGACTTGTCACCTCTGCGAAGACTTCTTGGTGGAGGCCCCACTGTCCTGTATGGAGATCGTGTCTGCTGAGGAAGTCTGCTTCCCAGTTGTCCACTCCCGTAATGTAAATTGCTGACAGAGCTCTTACATGTCTTTCTGCCCAGAGGAGAATCCTTGTCACCTCTGCCATTGCCGCTCTGCTTTTCGTTCCGCCTTACCTGTTTATGTACGCGACTGCTGTTACATTGTTTGACTGGATCTGCACGGGATGATCTTGAAGAAGATGTACCGCTTGTAGAAGGCCGTTGTAAATGGCTCTCAATTCCAGAACGTTTTTGTGAAGGCAGGCTTCCTGACTTGACCATTTTTCTTGGAAGCTTTCCCCCGGTGTGACAGCTCCCCAGCCTCGGAGACTTGCATCCGTGGTTATTAGGACCCAGTCGTGAATCCCAAACCTGCGTCCCTCTAGTAGGTGAGAATTGTGTAGACACCACAGGAGCGAAATCCTGGCTTTGGGGGACAGGATTATTCCGGTGCATGTGTAAGTGGGATCCGTACTACTTGTCCAACAGGTCTCATTGGAATACTCTGGCATTGATGGAACAACACGCTTGTTGGTTTCAATATTTGTTTGACCATTTTCTGGATTTCCAGAGCCTTTTCCACTGGAAGAAATACTCTTGGTACTTCTGTGTCCAGAATCATCCCTAAAAAGGACAATCTTGTCATCGGTTCCAACTGCGACTTTGGAAAATTCATGATCCAACCGTGTTATTGGAGTATTGACAGGGAGAGTGCGATGTTCTGCACCAACTGTTCCCTGGATCTCGCTTTTATCAGGAGATCGTCCAGATAAGGATTATATTGACTCCTTTTTGACGAAGGAGGACCATCATCTCCTCCATCACCTTGGTGAATACCCTCGGTGTCGTGGAGAGTCCGAACGGCAACGTCTGGAACTGGTAACGGCAATCCTGTACTGCGAATCTCAGATAAGCTTGGTGAGGAGGATAAATGGGAACATGCAAGTAAGCATCCTTTATGTCTACTGACACCATGAAGTCCCCCTCCTCCAGACTGGAAATCACTACCCTCAGGAATTCCATCTTGAACTTGAACCTTTTCAGGTAGAGTTTCAGATTTTTCAGGTTTAAAATCGGTCTGACCGAGCCGTCCGGCTTCGGAACTACGAAGAGGCTTGAATAAAAACCTTCTCCTTGCTGTGACAAGGGTACCAGGACAATGACCTGATCCTGACATAATTTTTGAATTGCTGTTGTTACTGCCTCTCTTTCTGGAAGAGAAGCTGGCAAACTCGGCATGGGAGGACGTCTTTAAACTCTAATTTGTACCCATGGGACACTATTTGTAAGACCCATGGGTTAAGGCCAGATTAAATCCAGATTTGACTGAAAAACGCTGCGGATTTCTTTCCTTTCCCCATTCCCCTACTTGCAAAAAAGGGGGAACCTTTGGCCTTTTTGTATTTGTTGGCCGAAAGGACTGCATGTGAGAGTGATGTGTCTTTTTCGCCGGTGTAGGAGCATAAGGCAAGAATGTCGACTTACCTGTGGTAGCCACCGAGACTAACGCATCCAGCTCATCACCAAACAAGGCCTCACCTTTATACGGGAGAGCCTCCATATTTCTTTTGGAATCTGCATCAGCATTCCACTGGCGAATCCACAACGCCCTCCGAGCCGATACTGCCATGGTAGCGGTTCTTGATCCCAAGAGACCAATATATTTCATGGTTTCTAGTACGTACGCAGCAGTGTCAATTATATGACCTAACGTTAGGAGTATCTCGTCTCCATCTATTGTGTCAATGTCTAATGACAAGTTTTCTGGCCACTTCTCAATAGCACTACTCACCCATGCACAGACAATGGTAGGCCTGAGTAGTGTCCCATTGGTCACATCAATAGATCACCTCACTCACTTGCGCCTGTCGGTTCCTTAAGTGAAGCCATTCCAGGCGCAGGGAGAAACACCTTTTCTCTTTTATGACAGGGCCCTGTCTAATATGCAGGGTGACTCCCACCTTTTGGAAAAAGGTAAGCTGCCTGAATTCCTTTTGGGAATCTGAAATTTCTTTTCAGGTTAAATCAGACTCCCTCCAAGAGACTGTTCCTGAGGTGGAGGGAAAATTACATTACTTTTTTACTAAAGTAAACCCTCTCCTTGTGGTAAAAGAGGGGCCTTGTAACTTCTAACACCACTTTTATAGCTAAAACATGTTTTGAATGCTTTTTTTGCTAATTTATGACCTATTCCCCTGGAATCACTAGTGTCGACACAGGAAACAGAGTCCGTGTCGGTATCAGTTTGTACTACTTGCAAATTTGTATGTGACCCAGAGGTGTCCCTGTGGATGAAAGGCAGAACTATTAAAAATCACATCTTCAACAGATTATATTCAGTTTTCTGTATGAGATTCAGTAGTGATTCACACTATCATGTAACCTTTCACCCAGTCAGGCTCTTGGTGTCATCTTACACCTCTATGTCTCTAACATGTCTTCCACAGAGGAAGAGATTCCCTGCAACAGACATGTCACACCCGTGCTCAACCACACCACAGACACTCCGGGATTTATAGGGGACAGACCCACAGTAAAATCTGTCAGAGGGACACAGATAGGATTTGCCAGTTCACAACCCAGCGCCAGTAACACAATGTCTGTGAACACAAAATGCCCACTGACATGCAGCTTATAATGCTAATCATCCAATTATATAGCACCAAATTCACTGTGCCCCCCCCCCCCCCGTTTTGCACCCTGATACTTGTTCAGTAGTGGAGGAGGACCAGCGTGGTCTCTGCAGCCTGAGGAGAGAGAGAAAATGGTGCTGAGCAGTGTGCTGGCTGACTGAGGAGGAAGCTCCACTCTTCAATGGTGTCTTTCTCCTTAGCTTTTATAAGGTAATTTTTTATACTGGCGGGGGTAGGAGTGTGCCTGAGCAATTTATGCCCCTTATTTATGCAATTTTCCATAGGTTTCATGCTGCCAGGGTTCCCCCGCCACGTCCTGCACCCTGCAGTGCCTGTGTATGTGTGGGCAACATGGCGTGCTGCGCTCCCGCCTGCCAGCAGTTCTCCCTGAAAATAAAAAACCTAACATAAGTCTTTTAAGAGAAACTCAGTAGAGCTCCTCTGGAGTGCATCCAGTCTGCCTGGGCACATTTCTAAAACTGAGGTCTGGAGGAGGGGCATAGAGGGAGGAGCCAGTTCACACTCTTAAAAAGTCTTAAAGTGCCCATGGCTCCTGCGGAACCGTCTATACCCCATGGTCATGAAATTGACCCCAGCATCCTCTAGGACATGTGAGAAATATGCACAGGCGTGTGCCGGGTGGAGATGAAGGATACACTACACATACCATACATACAGAAGGGGTGGGGAGGATATGCATATTATACACAGGTGGGTGGGTGAAAATAAATATAGTGAAAACTGCAGTATAAGGGGGAGTGGCTGTGACTTGATAAACCAGACCATGTTAAACTTTTATAGGCGCTTGATTGCATCCTTAGTTATGGAATAGTGACATGGTATGGTGGCTGCACCTTAAATGACCAGAGTGCATTAATGCGGATTAGAATGATCGCTAGCAAAATCATTGGTATGCCGCTGCCTACCTTTGATGAGCTGTATAGGCGCAGGACCTTAAGTAAAGTCAGAAGTATTTTATCAGAAAGTGGACATCCTTTTAATGAGCTTTTTGTCGAACTTCCATCTCGAAAAGAGGTTTCGAACTCTGCTGGCACGTACTAGTTTTAAGAACAGTTTTATTCCATTTGCAGTACGGATGTTAAATGTATGATTGTATTATTTTTATGAGTTATTGTATTTTTTTAAATTTCGTCTGTCAATTTGCTTTGGCTGATGACAATAAACTGAACTTGAGTTTGTGTTACGAGGGGGGGGGGGGGGGCTGCTGGTCACATGAATACCACCTGTTTTTTGAACATGAGGCTTACACTGGTTAGATTGCGGTCAATGCACAAGTGATTTGTTACTAAGAATAAAGCATTTACATGAAGTGTTTTTTTTTTCTTAACTAAGCTCATCTGAAGTGGTTGTAATACTGTATATTAGAAGACAGTATATATTTATGGTGAACTGCTGCATTTCCTTTTATGTAACAAAGGTTAATATGAGGTAATGGGTAAGAACAAGTAGTGTTTAATTGCTAATAAGCTGAATTAAAGCTAATATTTACACCCTAGGTTGGTGTGAGCCTAAATATACCTGCCGTAAGCCTAGCTGCATTGTTACTATCCAGCATATCTTAAAACTATCCACAAATCATTAACTATTGTAAGGGATTCTGAATGAACCAGTATTTGTCCAGGAGCAGATAAAAATAAATATTAAAGCCACACAGGTAGTCGCGCAGCAAGCAATCTAAGATAGTGCTAGAATACACAATGAGCTCAGCAGACAGAAGACGTATACCCTTTTTCCACTAGCTCAAAAAAACACGGGTAAATGCACGGGGGCGCGCATTTACCAGTTTTTTTTGCTAGTGGAAAAGGGTCCCCCCGCAAAAACCCGGATCAAGTGATCTGTGAATCCTACCCGGGTAACTACCTGGGTAGGACACGGGAATGATCCGGGTAGGGTTGT
This sequence comes from Pseudophryne corroboree, assembly GCF_028390025.1. Taxonomy (NCBI): domain Eukaryota; kingdom Metazoa; phylum Chordata; class Amphibia; order Anura; family Myobatrachidae; genus Pseudophryne; species Pseudophryne corroboree. The sequence goes on along the minus strand of NC_086444.1, from coordinate 888,435,716 downwards.
AGTGTAAACTGTAACTGTTTACACTGTATGGAAGGGCGGCGCTGGGAGATCATGTGATCTCCCAGCGCCGCCCCTGCCGCGTCACTAGCAGCGTCACCAACCCGGCAATATGCCGGTTTGGTGAGCGCAGTGGGAAAGGGGGCTGAGCATGGGCCGCAGCCGGGTAGCACCCGTGTCAGGCTCCCGGCTGCGACCCGTGCTCAGTAGTGGAAGAGGGGTTTTAAAGGGGGTACACACGTAGTTATGTGTGCTTAAATTCTAAGCAATCTGACTAGATTGCTTAGAAATGAAGCACACATCTCTCCGTATGTATGCTCCATGGCGATAGCGATGTGCAGCCCCACGGGTCGTTATCGCTGACTCTAGATTGGTCTGCACGCAGGCCAAATCTAGTTAGATCACCGTTGGGTGAAGTGAGCATCCCTCCATCTCCCCCCCTCACTCAGCACACATCACGCTGTGTGCTGAGCAGGGGGAGAAATGTGTGCTGAGCGTTCTGTGCTAGATCGCTCAGCACACATCGGTACGTGTGTACCCTGATAATGCTGATTTATCAACAGGAATGAAAAGCTATACCTTTTACACACTTTAAATACAGTTTACCATGGAGCTGCTGCGACCGCTAACTTAATACACACTCTACGCACCTTTTACGCTATTAGCGTACAGAGTCCCGTAACGTGTACGGACTTTGCATACAAACGCCGCGCTGATGGTACAAAGTACACACAGCGCGTACACACCCAATGAATACACTTTAAACCTTATACAGCAATGCAATGCGATACTAATACACTTTAAACCTTAGCAGGGAAAGGAAGACACGACACCAGTCTGTAGTTAAACCGCTGGGTTCCGACACCACAGCGTATTATTGCTGAAAGGGGGTTACAATACAATACAATAGAATAATGGCTACAATCAATGGTACATACGTGATTGGATTCGCCGCGCTACCCTGATCTGGTCCTCGGTCATCTGATAGATAACTTTGTGAGTCTTGTGTCAGACCAGACCTGCAGCAGGCTCTCTTTATACAATTCTTCCAAAACTTAACACAATGGATACTGTAATCTCTTTGTCCATTGGACACAGGGATGGTCATTTACAGTACAGGAGAGGTCATAGGTCGGTTTGAATAGGTGGGCGATGTCTGTTCCAACTGCTCTTGTAGGTGGTCTCCTCTGGAGTCCCGCCGCATACATAATGTACAGTAAATACAGTTTATATCTATATTCTTCTCCTGCACATAACTATCCGCAGGAACATGCGATCTTCCTCAAACCAACACCGGAATATTACCCTTAAAATACCCTACAGCTGGATACCAAACACCACCTTATAACCTTGTTCTGTCCCCTCCTATCCTGCAAAGGTGAATCCCTTTGTTGTAAAACCATTTAAACTGCTGTAACTTGCTGCTGTGGTGCAGGGAGGCTATGTGTAAAATGTGCACTATTTGGATTAAATATGTAATGTGTTCTGATGGCTTTTCCAGGTGTTCACAAACTCTACCGTAAATACTCATATTACGCGCTAATACGCAGGTCCGCGGGAGCGACCATACGCAAATTGCGAATATGCGCACGCACGGCAGAGCAAGTACGCGCATGGAGGCCATCTGTGTGTAGTTTGTACGTATCCCTAGTGGGATAGTAAAAAACATGTATGTATGAATCCATGTCTATGGGGCATGTATCATCGTGCCGTAAATGTTCTAAATAAGCTTCGAGGTACTGCAAAGTATACATTAAATCCTTCTCATCCCGTATTAAGGGTCTGTAAGTGGGCCAACAAACACTACCTAGCTCTTTTCAGCTTCTTGTTCCAACAAATGGGGTGCACATTTAGTTGATGATACATGAAGGGGGAAACATATGTGAGTGCTAGTATATTTGGATATCACCTGTCGACTATGTGTGCCATTAACTGAAGGTTGCAGAGATGAAGATAAGACACATATATAAAAATACATTTACATAAACATTTTGGATAATGCTGATGTCTTTTTCCGGATGGATGTATCTGGGCAGAGGGGGAGACAAAAGGAAAACAGGTGAAAGAAACAGGCCATGAAATTCATTTGCAATCCTTATCATAACACTGTCTCTATGGATGGGTCATAAATCAAATCTGCTGCTATAACAGCGCCCTCGCTCCTTAGACTCAGCAAATTTGTGCCATGCTTGTGCCACGTCAGAATTCGAACACACCTAAATATCGAACCATAATTATGACGACTCCCAGGATACAAAGGAGAAACTTCCCTACACTCATGATGACATTTTGAGCCCACTCTCCTAAACCTGAGAACCAATTGCGTGGGTTCAACCATGAGACCCAGCCGGTCAGTTCATTACTCACAATCGCTAAGGTAAGGTTGTGTTTCCTCCTGAACTCCCACTTCAACTGCAAAATATCGTCCATCTTTTGATCGATGATCTCCGTGGGGTCGTCAGTGCTGTTCGTGATATATGTACAGCACTTCACACCATATTGAGTTGCCAGAGTAACACAGTACCCACCTGTCACGGCTGTGACATAATTAAGGACCATCCTGTGCTGAATCAGTTCCTTCTTGTAGGCTTGTAACTCCCTTCCCGTATACCTGAAGGTGTCGTCATACATCTCAGTGCTAATGTCTATCAAGTTCGCTAGCGTGTGGATATACCTATAATTTATAGTGCCTCTGGCAGTATGGGTGATGTCTAATGCGAGAAGGAACTGAATCCCGGTGGATTCGTGTATCAAATCAGAGGCTGCGTGCTCTGTCCTATCTATGAGGTGTCTCTTGATGATGTGTTCATAGTGAGTATGAGTATAAGGAGCCTGAGCACTGCGGTGAACGTCTTTCATCTTATCATGGGTTATGGTCATAACCTCTGGCAGTACTCTCCCAATATATCACAATCCCTCTGAGCTCGGGGCAAGCCACTAGTACGCCTTCCTCCCACATATGAAATAGGCATCATCTGGGAGAACATAGGGGATAAAGTATGACATCACCATATTACAAACTTTCCAAGTAAAGAAACCAATCCCTAGTTCTCCCATCTGCTCAGTACAAGTCTCAGGCTGGATGATATGGGCACAATACCCTGGCGATACTTTTCCAACCCACATGGTCTTGCTTCCACGAGTATACCTATACCGATAATACCTCCCACTTTTGGCTATTTGGCGTACAAGTTCAGAGTCTATGGGTATCCTATCAGCTCTGTGTGAAAAGGTCATTGTCTGGTTGTTCCACGTCACTTCCCAATTTCCTGGTTGTAGGTAATTGGAAATATTAAAGCACAATAAGGACCTGTCTACATGATACTGGTGGAGCTTCAAACTAGGGGGCCTAGAAATATTGAATTTCTTGTCCACCGGTCTCCCACCCCGTAATTCGAGTATCTCATCTATTGCTAAAGGGTATGGTATCAATCCTGACTTGCTCTGACCTTGAGGTACTTGTGAGCACACCCAGCATTCTGTCTGGTTTAAGATCTTACCCACTAGTGAGTGGTAATCACTCAACGGATGACGGTCCATGTCGATATTAAGGTTGGACTTACATCTCTGGATGCACCCATCCTCGACTATATTTTCACAATTCCTGCAGATACAATTTTCCTCAGACACAGTGCCTCCGAGCTCCCTGACTACCAGAGCGCTTACTGATGCTAGCCTTTACTTGAGCGATGTGCTGCTCCTGAGATCCTACAAATTCATACTCGTCATCAGAAACCATTCCAGATCCCTGCTCGACCTCTCTTGGGCCCTCACCAAAACAAACTGTCCTGATTAAAACCAGAATTACTAACAGAACCCGAAACGCAGTCTCTTGTGATCGATCCATTTCGTTTGGGGAAAGGAGGAAAATAAGAAGGAGAAAAGAAAGGAAAATGCAGGGGGAGGTGAAAAAAAAAGAAAATGATACAACAACCGTTCTAGATCTGTGCTCGGATGCCCTTCAACAGTCCTGCCTCTCAACCTTCCCGTAACAGACACTCCAGTGATACGAGGTTCTCTACACTCTGCTCTTTGTCACGAGTTCTCTCCGGGTCAGCGACCTTCTTGCAGTGGGACGAGTGGACCCAAGTCTCTCTCTCTCTGCGACATTCAATGCTGTCGTGCTAGTTAGCAAGACTTGGTATGGTCCTTCCCACCTGTCTATGAGGCAACCTGAGCGTAAGAAATTTCTAATCATTACATAATCATTACATAATCCCCAGGTTCAATGTCATGACAATTACTGTTCGGTAGGTCAGGAATCACCAGCTTTAAATTTCTTTGTTGATTTCTCAGCTGCTGGCTCATCCCAACCAAATATCTCACAGTCACTTCGTTATTACATTTCAAATCATCCTGGCGGTCTATCATTACATGAGGTTGTCGACCAAAAAGAATTTCAAAAGGTGATAGGTTAAGGGGAGACCTGGGGGTGGTTCTGATACTGTACAACACTAGTAGCAAAGCTTCTGGCCACAACAATCCAGTCTCAGCCATCACTTTGCTCAGCTTGTTCTTAATAGTGCTGTTCATTCTCTCCACCTTCGCACTCCCCTGTGGTCGGTACGGAGTATGCAATTTGCTATTAATTCCCATCAGTTTGCACATGACCTGAAAGACTTCACCTGTAAAATGGGTACCCCTATCACTTTCAATTATTCTAGGGATACTGTATCTACACACAAATTCCTGCACAATTTTCTTTGCAGTGAACGTAGCAGTATTTGTGGCAGCAGGGAATGCTTCTACCCAGTTGGAAAAGACATCAATACAAACTAACACATATTTTAAATTCCTACAGGGTGGTATCTGTATGAAATCGATTTGTATTACCTGAAAAGGTCCGTCTGTTGGAGGGATATGGGATGGCTCTGTTGGTATTGACTTTCCAATATTTTTCCTCAAGCAAGTAAAACATGTTATTGCTCTCTTACCTGCATGAGAAGAGAATCCTGGCGCACACCAGTAGGCTCTCACCAGCTTACACATATCCTCTTTGCCCAGATGAGTCAGACCGTGTGCTGCCTCAGTTAAGCTTGGAAGATATGCTCTGGGGGCCACCAGCTTACCTTGTCCACCTGTCCACAGTCCTGAGGACTCCTGGCCATACCCCTTTGACCTCCAGACCGCCTTTTTCTGCAGGGAACACAAATCTTGCATTTCAATGTGTTTAACTGTTGTGTATTATCAGTTGTGTGAAGTAAACCGTCTGTGGAAAGCGAAAAGAGAGGGGAAATAATAAAAAGAAAATTTGTCAGATTTGCGTTCACCATCAGGCTGTCACACTATCATGCATATCGGTGTCTATGCACATCCTCCCTTCACCAGTATTCCCAATCTCCACCCTTTGTGCATGACCAGGCACACTGCATTAATACTGTCCCTATGCTGGTGAGATATACTGGATTTGGGCAGAACTCTGAAGGACCGAGTAGGCATGTGGCATCTGAACTGTAATCCTGTCGGTGAACGCAAGAGATGAAGAGGAAACTTTGAAGACAAATCACATAGAGTTTAGTAACAGATAAGTTTGTAGAGGCAAGGAAGATTTTACAAAATTTGACATCTGGATTGGGCACTGCGGGGGAATGATTCTCTACTTGGTCTGCTCCCCTAAAAAAAAATTCTATGGGGTAAATTTACTAAGAATCGTATTTTCCCGTTTGAGGTCAAAGTTCAATCACGAATGACATCGAAAGTGTAAATATGCAACTTTTTGAATTGATTACGACTAATTTACTAAGCTGCCGTATTCTGCATTTTCGTTTTTTCCGATGTCGATGTCATTCGTTTTTTTAGGCAGTGTTTCACGTGAGTGACTTGTAAAACACTGCCGACTTTAATACAATGAATCTCGGCCGGATCTGAGAGATCCGTGCAGGGCTTCATTGTGCACCTTGTAAAAAAAAAAAAAAAATGTTTAAACTTGAAAAAAAAATTGCGTGGGGTCCCCCCTCCTAAGCCAAACCAGCCTCGGGCTCTTTGAACCGGCCCTGGTTGCAAAAATATGGGAAAAAAATTGACAGGGGTTCCCCCATATTTAAGCAACCAGCACCGGGCTCTGCGCCTGGTCCTGGTTCCAAAAATACGGGGGACAAAAAGCGTAGGGGTCCCCCGTATTTTTGAAACCAGCACCGGGCTGGACAGATAATGCCACAGCCGGGGGTCACTTTTATACAGTGCCTTGCGGCCGTGGCATCAAATATCCAACTAGTCACCCCTGGCCGGGGTACCCTGGGGGAGTGGGGACCCCTTCAATCAAGGGGTCCCCCCCCCAGCCACCCAAGGGCCAGGGATGAAGCCCGAGGCTGTCCCCCCCATCCAATGGGCTGCGGATGGGGGGCTGATAGCCTTTGTGAAAAGTGTTTGATATTGTTTTTAGTAGCAGTACTACAAGGCCCAGCAAGCCTCCCCCGCAAGCTGGTACTTGGAGAACCACAAGTACCAGCATGCGGCTGAAAAACGGGCCCGCTGGTACCTGTAGTACTACTACTAAAAAAATACCCCAATAAAGACATCACACACACACCTTGAAAGTATAACTTTAATACATACATGCACACCAACATACATACATACTTACCTATGTTCCCACGCAGGTCGGTCCTCTTCTCCAGTAGAATCCATGGTGTACCTGTAGAAAAAATTATACTCACATAATCCATGGTTGAAGGCTCCTCTGCTTGTAATCCTTTTGTAATCCACGTACTTGAAAAAATAAAAAATAAGATTTTACTTACCGATAAATATATTTCTCGTAGTCCGTAGTGGATGCTGGGGACTCCGTCAGGACCATGGGGATTAGCGGCTCCGCAGGAGACAGGGCACAAAAATAAAGCTTTAGGATCAGGTGGTGTGCACTGGCTCCTCCCCCTATGACCCTCCTCCAAGCCTCAGTTAGGATACTGTGCCCGGACGAGCGTACACAATAAGGAAGGATTTTGAATCCCGGGTAAGACTCATACCAGCCACACCAATCACACCGTACAACTTGTGATCTGAACCCAGTTAACAGTATGACAACGTAGGAGCCTCTGAACAGACGGCTCACAACAAGAACAACCCGATTTTTTTGTAACAATAACTATGTACAAGTATTGCAGACAATCCGCACTTGGGATGGGCGCCCAGCATCCACTACGGACTACGAGAAATAGATTTATCGGTAAGTAAAATCTTATTTTCTCTAACGTCCTAGTGGATGCTGGGGACTCCGTCAGGACCATGGGGATTATACCAAAGCTCCCAAACGGGCGGGAGAGTGCGGTTGACTCTGCAGCACCGAATGAGAGAACTCCAGGTCCTCTTTAGCCAGGGTATCAAATTTGTAGAATTTTACAAACGTGTTCTCCCCCGACCACGTAGCTGCTCGGCAGAGTTGTAATGCCGAGACCCCTCGGGCAGCCGCCCAGGATGAGCCCACCTTCCTTGTGGAATGGGCCTTGACAGATTTAGGCTGTGGCAGGCCTGCCACAGAATGTGCAAGTTGAATTGTGCTACAAATCCAACGAGCAATCGTCTGCTTAGAAGCAGGAGCACCCAGCTTGTTGGGTGCATACAGTATAAACAGCGAGTCAGATTTTCTGACTCCAGCCGTCCTTGAAATATATATTTTCAATGCCCTGACAACGTCCAGCAACTTGGAAACCTCCAAATCGCTAGTAGCCGCAGGCACCACAATAGGCTGGTTCAGGTGAAACGCTGACACCACCTTAGGCAGAAAATGAGGACGCGTCCGCAGTTCTGCCCTGTCCGAATGGAAAATCAGATATGGGCTTTTATACGATAAAGCCGCCAATTCTGACACTCTCCTGGCTGAAGCCAGGGCCAGTAGCATGGTTACTTTCCATGTAAGATATTTCAAATCCGCCGATTTGAGTGGCTCAAACCAATGGGATTTGAGAAAATCCAAAACTACATTAAGGTCCCACGGAGCCACTGGGGGCACAACCGGGGGCTGTATATGTAGTACTCCTTTTACAAAAATCTGGACTTCAGGAACTGAAGCCAATTCTTTCTGGAAGAAAATCGACAGGGCCGAAATTTGAACCTTAATGGACCCCAACTTGAGGCCCATAGACAATCCTGTTTGCAGGAAATGTAGGAATCGACCCAATTGAAATTCCTCTGTGGGGGCCTTCCTGGCCTCACACCACGCAACATATTTTCTCCAAATGCGGTGATAATGTTGTGCAGTCACCTCCTTCCTGGCTTTAACCAGTGTAGGAATGACCTCTTCTGGAATGCCTTTTTCCCTTAGAATTCGGCGTTCAACCGCCACGCCGTCAAACGCAGCCGCGGTAAGTCTTGGAATAGACACGGTCCCTGCTGAATCAGGTCCCGTCTTAGAGGTAGAGGCCACGGATTTTCCGTGAGCATCTCCTGAAGTTCCGGGTACCAAGTTCTTCTTGGCCAATCCGGAGCCACGAGTATCGTTCTTACTCCCCTTTGCCGTATAATTCTCAGTACTTTGGGTATGAGAGGCAGAGGAGGAAACACATACACTGACTGGAACACCCACGGTGTTACCAGAGCGTCCACAGCTATTGCCTGAGGGTCTCTTGACCTGGCGCAATACCTGTCCAGTTTTTTGTTGAGGCGAGACGCCATCATATCCACCTTTGGTTTTTCCCAACGGTTCACAATCATGTGGAAGACTTCTGGATGAAGTCCCCACTCTCCCGGGTGTAGATCGTGTCTGCTGAGGAAGTCTGCTTCCCAGTTGTCCACTCCCGGAATGAACACTGCTGACAGTGCTATCACATGATCTTCTGCCCAGCGAAGAATCCTTGCAGCTTCTGCCATTGCTCTCCTGCTTCTTGTGCCGCCCTGTCTGTTTACGTGGGCGACTGCCGTGATGTTGTCTGACTGGATCAACACCGGCTGACCCCGAAGCAGGGGTTTTGCCAGGCTTAGAGCATTGTAAATCGCTCTTAGCTCCAGTATATTTATGTGAAGAGACATCTCCAGGCTTGACCATACTCCCTGGAAGTTTCTTCCCTGTGTGACCGCTCCCCAGCCTCTCAGACTGGCATCCGTGGTCACCAGGACCCAGTCCTGTATGCCGAATCTGCGGCCTTCTAACAGATGAGCACTCTGCAACCACCACAGAAGAGACACCCTTGTCCGTGGCGATAAGGTTATCCGCTGATGCATCTGCAGATGCGATCCGGACCATTTGTCCAGCAGATCCCACTGAAAAGTTCGTGCGTGGAATCTGCCGAATGGGATTGCTTCGTAAGAAGCCACCATCTTTCCCAGGACTCTTGTGCATTGATGCACAGACACTTTTCCTGGTTTTAGGAGGTTCCTGACAAGTTCGGATAACTCCTTGGCTTTCTCCTCCGGAAGAAACACCTTTTTCTGAACCGTGTCCAGAATCATTCCCAGGAACAGTAGACGTGTTGTCGGGGTCAACTGAGATTTTGGGAAATTCAGAATCCACCCGTGTTGTTGCAGCACTACTTGGGTTAGTGCTACTCCGTCCTCCAGCTGTTCTCTGGACCTTGCCCTTATCAGGAGATCGTCCAAGTAAGGGATAATTAATACGCCTCTTCTTCGCAGAAGAATCATCATTTCGGACATTACCTTGGTAAAAAAAAGTAGCACACACCCAGACGCGCTGTCACAGCTGCCAGTAGGGATTGTCAATCCCAAGAAGAACTGTAAGAAATAAGTGAAGAACTGGCGCTGGATGTTTCCCCAATAATAAAGACTGTGGATGAAATCTGATATAATAACATTAATTTATTAATTAATTTATCTAAACATAAAAATCTAAAAATGGGAAATTATCCAATAAAAACATGAAATACAGGGCATTGATGGAGCTCAGAAATAGTTGGAAATGGCTGCTAGCAAGTGTCCACAGTGGATCCCGGACTGAAAGTATGCAAAGTTCCCTGGGAATAGGAATTATAAACAGCTGGTGTTACCCTTTAGCGATTGAGACTTCCAGAGGAATGTATTTGCCAGCCGGCAAGCTGTGCTGTTTTGTGTGAGCACTGGGGCTCTCCAGTCGGTGCTGTTTGGTTGAAAATCCCACAGGAAAAGTTCCAAAGTGTTTGGTTCAAAAGTCCATATCTGGATCCGTTTTAAAATGCAGGACACTGGTGTGATGGCAGCATTCATGCTGCCATCACACCAGTGTCCTGCATTTTAAAACGGATCCAGATATGGACTTTTGAACCAAACACTTTGGAACTTTTCCTGTGGGATTTTCAACCAAACAGCACCGACTGGAGAGCCCCAGTGCTCACACAAAACAGCACAGCTTGCCGGCTGGCAAATACATTCCTCTGGAAGTCTCAATCGCTAAAGGGTAACACCAGCTGTTTATAATTCCTATTCCCAGGGAACTTTGCATACTTTCAGTCCGGGATCCACTGTGGACACTTGCTAGCAGCCATTTCCAACTATTTCTGAGCTCCATCAATGCCCTGTATTTCATGTTTTTATTGGATAATTTCCCATTTTTAGATTTTTATGTTTAGATAAATTAATTAATAAATTAATGTTATTATATCAGATTTCATCCACAGTCTTTATTATTGGGGAAACATCTTCACTTATTTATTACCTTGGTAAAGACCCGAGGTGCCGTGGACAATCCAAACGGCAGCGTCTGAAACTGATAATGACAGTTTTGCACCACGAACCTGAGGTACCCTTGATGTGAAGGGCAAATTGGGACATGCAGGTAAGCATCTTTTATGTCCAGGGACACCATAAAGTCCCCTTCTTCCAGATTCGCTATCACTGCTCTGAGTGATTCCATCTTCAACTTGAATTTTTGTATGTACAGGTTCAAAGATTTCAGATTTAGAATAGGTCTTACCGAGCCGTCCGGCTTCGGTACCACAAATAGCGTGGAGTAATACCCCTTTCCCTGTTGTAGGAGGGGTACCTTGACTATCACCTGCTGAGAAAACAGCTTGTGAATGGCTTCCAATACCGTCGCCCTGTCTGAGGGAGACGTTGGCAAAGCAGACTTTAGGAACCGGCGAGGGGGAGACTTCTCGAATTCCAACCTGTAACCCTGAGATACTACCTGCAGGATCCAGGGGTCCACCTGTGAGCAAGCCCACTGCGCGCTGAAATTCTTGAGTCGACCCCCCACCGCTCCTGAGTCCGCTTGTAAAGCCCCAGCGTCATGCTGAGGGCTTTGCAGAACCCACGGAGGGCTTCTGTTCCTGGGAAGGGGCTGCTTGCTGCCCTCTCTTACCCTTTCCTCTGCCTCGGGGCAGATATGACTGTCCTTTTGCCCGCTTGTTCTTATAGGACCGAAAGGACTGCGGTTGAAAAGACGGTGTCTTTTTCTGTTGGGAGGGGTCTGAGGTAAAAAGGTGGATTTCCCGGCAGTTGCCGTGGCCACCAAATCCGATAGACCGACGCCAAATAATTCCTCCCCTTTATACGGCAATACTTCCATATGCCGTTTGGAATCCGCATCACCTGACCACTGTCGTGTCCATAAACTTCTTCTGGCAGATATGGACATCGCACTTACTCTCGATGCCAGAGTGCAAATATCCCTCTGAGCATCTCGCATATAAAGAAAAGCATCCTTTAATTGCTCTAAAGTCTGTAAAATACTGTCCCTATCCAGGGTATCAATATTTTCAGTCAGGGAATCCGACCAGACCACTCCAGCACTGCACATCCAGGCTGAGGCGATGGCTGGTCGCAGTATAACACCAGTATGTGTGTATATACTTTTTAGAGTAGTTTCCAGCCTCCTATCAGCTGGATCCTTGAGGGCGGCCGTATCAGGAGACGGTAACGCCACTTGTTTTGATAAGCGTGTGAGCGCCTTATCCACCTTAGGGGGTGTTTCCCAGCGCGCCCTAACCTCTGGCGGGAAAGGGTATAATGCCAATAACTTTTTAGAAATTAGCCCTTTTCTATCTGGGTTAACCCACGCTTCATCACATACATCATTCAATTCCTCTGATTCAGGAAAAACTACAGGTAGTTTTTTCACCCCCCACATAATACCCCTTTTTGTGGTACTTGTAGTATCAGAGATATGCAAAGTCTCCTTCATTGCCGTGATCATATAACGTGTGGCCCTACTGGAAAATACGTTTGTTTCTTCACCGTCGACACTAGATTCAGTGTCCGTGTCTGGGTCTGTATCGACCGACTGAGGTAAAGGGCGTTTTACAGCCCCTGACGGTGTCTGAGACGCCTGGGCAGGTACCAACTGGTTTGACGGCCGTCTCATGTCGTCAACTGATTTTTGTAATGTGCTGACATTATCATGTAATTCCATAAACAAAGCCATCCATTCCGGTGTCGACTCCCTAGGGCAGTGATTTTCAACCTTTTTTTACTCGCGGCACACCGAACAATATTTTAAAATTGCCAAGGCACACCACCAGTTCCCCACAGAAAAAAACACACATTGGACCTCACAGTAAAAAAAAAAAACACACATACATTGGCCTACACAGAAAAAACAATCACACTGCTCCCCACATAAATCATGTTGCTCCCTACATTAATCCTATTGCTCCCCACATAAATCAATCACATTGCTCCCCACATAAATCATGTTGCTCACAAATAAATCAATCACATTTCTCCCCACGTAAATCCTATTGCTCCCCACATGAATTATTCACATTATTCCCATCAATAAATCCATAAATCCTTATTCTCCCCACATAAATCCTATTGCTCCCCACAGGAGAAATAAAATAACAAATATTAGCCCCTACCAGTCAGCTGTCCTCCTCCCTGTCCCTCAGTGGCAGGGGTTGTTCATAGTGGAGTGCTGCGAATACTGAGCAGTGGGCGGTCGGGCAGGTGTGGATGTGGGTGGGCAAGGAAAGCTGTGTATGCAGGCAGTAACTGGAATATGTGTATGCAGGCGGGTGGGCTGGCTGGGTGGTGAGATGCAGCGTCCGTGACCTATGATAACACACCGCCGCGTCACCAAGGCATAGGTCACGGTCAGAGCACGACTGATCCTCTAAGAAGAGCCTGGGCCAACAGTTCACTCTGAAGGTGCAGGAACCTGCTCTGACTCCGCGGCACACCTTGCAACTGGTCGCGGCACACTAGTGTGCCACGGCACACTGGTTGAAAAAGCCTGCCCTAGGGGGTGACATCACCATTACCGGCAATTGCTCTGCCTCCACACCAACATCGTCCTCATACATGTCGACACACATGTACCGACACACAGCAGACACACAGGGAATGCTCTATTGAAGACAGGACCCCACTAGCCCTTTGGGGAGACAGAGGGAGAGTTTGCCAGCACACACCCAAGCGCTATAATATATATGGGAACAACCCTATATAAGTGTTGTATCCTTATAGCAGCTTAAATATATTAATATCGCCAAAAAAAGTGCCCCCCCTCTCTGTTTTACCCTGTTTCTGTAGTGCAGTGCAGGGGAGAGTCCTGGGAGCCTTCCTCACAGCGGAGCTGAGCAGGAAAATGGCGCTGTGTGCTGAGGAGAATAAGCCCCGCCCCCTATTTCGGCGGGCTCTTCTCCGGAATCTGTGAGATCTGGCAGGGGTTAAATACATCCATATAGCCTCAAAGGGCTATATGTGATGTATTTTTAGCCATAAAAAGGTATTATATATTGCTGCCCAGGGCGCCCCCCCAACGCCCTGCACCCTCCGTGACCGCTGTGTGAAGTGTGCTGACAACAATGGCGCACAGCTGCAGTGCTGTGCGCTACCTCAGGAAGACTGAAAAGTCTTCTGCCGCCTGCTTCTGGACCTCTTCCATCTTCGGCATCTGCAAGGGGGGTCGGCGGCGCGGCTCCGGGACGAACCCCAGGGTGAGACCTGTGTTCCGACTCCCTCTGGAGCTAATGGTGTCCAGTAGCCTAAGAAGCCAATCCATCCTGCACGCAGGTGAGTTCACTTCTCTCCCCTAAGTCCCTCGATGCAGTGAGCCTGTTGCCAGCAGGACTCACTGAAAATAAAAAACCTAAAAACTTTTTCTAAGCAGCTCTTTAGGAGAGCCACCTAGATTGCACCCTGCTCGGACGGGCACAAAAACCTAACTGAGGCTTGGAGGAGGGTCATAGGGGGAGGAGCCAGTGCACACCACCTGATCCTAAAGCTTTATTTTTGTGCCCTGTCTCCTGCGGAGCCGCTAATCCCCATGGTCCTGACGGAGTCCCCAGCATCCACTAGGACGTTAGAGAAAAACGGATACCCGACCACGAACTGAAAGGGGACCCATGTTTTCACATGGGACCCCTTTCCACGAATGCCAGAAACCCCCTCTGACTGATGTCTAAGTGGGTTTCTTCAGCTAATCAGGGAGCGCCACGTTGTGGCACCCTCCTGATCGGCTGTGTGCTCCTGTACTGTCTGACAGGCGGCACACGGCAGTGTTACAATGTAGCGCCTATGCGCTCCATTGTAACCAATGGTGGGAACTTTCAGGTCAGCGGTGAGGTCACTTTCGGTCAACCGGTAAGTATGTATGTATGTTGGTGTGCATGTATGTATTAAAGTTATACTTTCAAGGTGTGTGTGTGATGTCTTTATTGGGGTATTTTTTTAGTAGTAGTACTACAGGTACCAGCGGGCCCGTTTTTCCGCCGCATGCTGGTACTTGTGGTTTTCCAAGTACCAGCTTGCGGGGGAGGCTTGCTGGGCCTTGTAGTACTGCTACTAAAAACAATATCAAACACTTTTCACAAAGACTATCAGCCCCCCATCCGCAGCCCATTGGATGGGGGGGGACAGCCTCGGGCTTCACCCCTGGCCCTTGGGTGGCTGGGGGGGGGACCCCTTGATTGAAGGGGTCCCCACTCCCCCAGGGTACCCCGGCCAGGGGTGACTAGTTGGATATTTGATGCCACGGCCGCAAGGCACTGTATAAAAGTGACCCCCGGCTGTGGCATTATCTGTCCAGCTAGTGGAGCCCGGTGCTGGTTTCAAAAATACGGGGGACCCCTACGCTTTTTGTCCCCCGTATTTTTGGAACCAGGCGCAGAGCCCGTTGCTGGTTGCTTAAATATGGGGGAACCCCTGTCAATTTTTTTCCCATATTTTTGCAACCAGGGCTGGCTCAAAGAGCCCGAGGCTGGTTTGGTTTAGGAGGGGGGACCCCACACATTTTTTTTTTGGAAAAATTATAACATTTCCCACCCCTTCCAACTGAAAAACATGCACGGATCTCATGGATCCGTGCATGCCTATACAAACACGGGATAAAAAAGCAGGTGTTTTTTTTTAGCACTTTTTCACGATTTGTATTTTAGCACGGCAGTGTTTGGCTACTGTCGGCAGTGTTTGTGTTTTGCACTTTTTAGTAAATGACCGATTTCTACCAAATTGCAGGCGTATTTGACCGATGGTGTATTGATTCGTGATTTTTTCCTAGGACTTCCAAAATATTACGAATGCCCTCATCACTGCCGTGATTTTTGCTTAGTAAATTACCGAGATGACACTTTGAAGAAAAAACGGCATCTCGGTCAAAATCGGGACCTTAGTAAATATACCCCTATGTGTGTTATATCTCTACTGGGACTATCCCAGCCATCAATCCAGTGTCCTGTCCATTCTAAGTTCATAGGGAACCCGGTATCTTTGAGATAATTTCCTCTACCTGTGATGGACATGCATCTAAAACAGTGAAATGCAACATTAGTCTTCGTGGGTATCCAACATACTTTGTACATCCTGGGCGGGAGCACTCAATATGTATACCATCTCTAACAAAACTCCTGTTAAGTTAATTAGAGGTCACTTCTGCTAGAGAGAGAAGCAAAAGTTTAGAGGCCTTCTCCTAACCCCAGCAAGTTCTGTCAAAAGGGTAAAGTTGCATTTATTCTGTTCTTCCCATTAACTGAATCTGTGTTTTCTATATGGCTCGTGATTCCTTACTATATGTCCCTTGATCCCGTCTATGTGTTTAATAACGTGGCTTGTTTTCTCTGTCTAGGGGTCTATCTTGACTATGTGTTCTACTATACCTACAATCTCTGGCAAAATGCCCTTCCTTCCTACAAGTGTAACATATCCTAGGTGTTTGCTTACTATCCGGGTTTTGGGGTTTAGGTTGATGAGACTTTGATGTAAGAGCCTGTATTCTTTCAATCCTCAGCCTTTCCTCCTGTAGTTCTCTACGCCTAGCAATATTCTCATGGTGTTCAATCGCGCACTCTCTAAGACAAGCTACTGTGGTCGCTCTCCAATCAGGCAAAAATGTTTGTACCCTGTCCCTTACTGTCTTATTGAGTCCGTCCATTAGCACAGAGACAGCCACCTCCCTGTAATTCGCATCGTTCCCTGTATCTGATACCCCAATGTATCTATCCATTATTTGCAGGGCTCGATGGAAATTTTTCTCCACTTAACAGTTGTGGGGAAATACAACTCTAGTTGCATGTTAATTCACTCTAAGTTCTCCTGATTGTGTTTGTCAGTCATAAGACTATCCGACTCTAATCTACAATCAGTGATACATTTTTGGGTGTCAATATTAGGGGGTAGGCACGCTTTCAAAAATATCCGCCAGTGTTTGTTTGTCGGTTCATACGCATTACCCAGATCTCTGATAAATTTCTGACATCTGGCTAAATGCTTCCGAGGGTCGGGGAATTCTGAAATGATGATCGCAGCTCATCTCTGGGCCACGGGCAATGCATTGCATTATTCCTGGTGAGGACTACTCCCTGACTATCGGTTCCCCCATTGGGAGTTACTATTTCCAAGACAGGGTGTAATTCTACCATTCCGTTCCTAATCTGTTTACTGTGAGGTGTTGTTGTCTCTGTGCAATGAACTGTCTCACACTTACCGGTAGCTGTGACCTCACCAGTTCTTTTATTGGGGAATATTGTTACTGCTCTACCTGGTTGGACAGGCCCCACCTGAGTTCCCTGCAAGGTGACTGCTTGGAGGAGAGCTGCAATTTGGCTGGATCCTTCATCTTCTTGTGACCTATAACCTTGAAAAGACTCCAAAACAGGATAAATCTTGCAAATATTAGGGTTAATACATTGTTTTTGCATACTATTATCATTTACTGATATACCATTGATTGTAGCCATCTCTTCCGCTTCGACCTGTGTCGACAATGGTGTGTTTGTGTTCTCATTCCCGCTAGGTTTTGAACCTGTTTTGCGAATTTGTTCCCTTTGCATATCCCTCTCTTGTTGCCATAAATTTAAACAATAATTATGTCTAATCCTTTGTTTTCTGGATTTAAGAAGACATATTTTACTGCACACATTCTGCAGTGCCTCTAGTTCAAAGCTGCCCACTTTAGGGAATGGTACCCTATCTTTGTCAGTCATACGTACCAATTCAGACAAAAAGTCTTCCGTGTGTGAACCTTATTTTCCACACATAACAAATCTCGCTGACCCCTTGGGCCGCGGCTCTTCAACCTAAACCCTGGTTACAAAACGTCCACCGCTTGTGCAATTGGATCCCATCACGGACTTTTTCCTTTTACGCAATCCCCAATGCACAATACGAATAGACGGTGAAAGTTCTCAGAGCGCTTTCACCCACTCACGCCCACGTTGGCCAGTACTACCATACACTGTTGATAGCGAAGGCAATGTACCCAACCTAGGGCCCTATCTGACTTATATTTACTGGAAGTTTTTAGGAATAACTTACCCTTTCCAGTAAAGTATCGGTCGTTGGAGATTTTCCTGAGAGAGCAGCGAAAACTCCCTATGCACTTTATTATACACAAATCACGCTTGCGTATGCTCTACATAGCGCTAATGATACCGCAATTTTACACAAAAGCTTGCAAAAGGATATCACGTTGCGCTATGTATCGCACCCACAAACGCGCGGTCCAATCGCACAGCGTATAGGTACTTGTTACTTATCTGCCATACGACCACGGGTCGTTGTACAAACTGGGATCCTCAGTCCAGAGCGTAATACCAAAAAAACCTTTTTACTTCAATACTGTGCAATACAATGCACTATCACGCTCCTCTACAAATCACCTCACGATTTGCGTATTAAACCTTATACTAACGTGAGTCAGCCTTCTCACGCCACCAAGCCTCCACTCACTTGATGTACCAAGCGACGGGATCCCGTATTCTGGGGTTCGAATTTCACTCACTCCTACGTTCGCTTACTCAAGTACACTTTGTCTTTTCTGTACAGAAAATTATGATTCATTCAGATAAGCAGCTTTTCCCCCAGAGGCAATACAGTTTGAACAAGAAGTTTTATACTGATCTTTGGAAACCGAGCAGTTTTGTGCTATTGTAGCGTGGCTACTGTCCCACCTTTAAACTAAACGACACTATTGTGTAATTTGTACTTAACACCCGTATTCTTACGCACTTTGCGTAAACACGCGATCGCGCGCGTCTCTTACGCTGCGTGCGCAGTCCTGTACTTTGTCCGAGACATGTGTACAAAACCGTACGTCCGCAATAGCACAAATCCCACAACTTCTATAAATGTGAGCAATATTAACTATAATCGCTCACTAAACACAACACAGTTTCTTTCTGTATAAACCTTTTCAACTAGGCCAGACTGCGTTTGTGTCTTACACTTACTTCCTTAAACATTTATTTTTAGTTTTAACTATATAGCAACAAATGTATTTGGTTTCACACAGATCTAAATTAATCTAGCAATCTGAGTGTTATGGCAACAATGGGGTATATTTACTAAGGTCCCGAATTTGACCGAGATGACGTTTTTTCTTCAAAGTGTCATCTCGGGAATTTACTAAGCAAAAATCTCGGCAGTGATGAGGGCATTCGTAATATTTTGGAAGTCCTAGGAAAAAATTACGAATCAATACACCATCGGTCAAATACGCCTGCAATTTGGTAGAAATCGGTCATTTACTAAAAAGTGCAAATCACAAACACTGCCGACAATAGCCAAACACTGCCGTGCTGAAATACAATTTGTGGAAAAGTGCTAAAAAAAAACCAGACCTGCTTTTTCCCCCCGTGTTTGGATAGGCATGCACGGATCCATGAGATCCGTGCCTGTTTATCAGTGGGAAGGGGATGGGAAAGTGTTATTTTTTTTTTTTTTAAATGCGTGGGGTCCCCCCTCCTAAGCAAATCCAGCCTCGGGCTCTTTGAGCCGGCCCTGGTTGAAAAAATATGGGGAAAAAATGATAGGGGTTCCCCCATATTTAAACAACCAGCACCGGGCTCTGCACCTGGTCCTGGTTCCACAAATACGGGGGACAAAAAGCGTAGGGGTCCCCCGTATTTCTGAAACCAGCACCGGGCTCCACTAGCCAGATACATAATGCCACAGCCGGGGGACACTTTTATCTAGGTCCCTGCGGCCCTGGCATTACATAACCAACTAGTCACCCCTGGTCGGGGTACCCTGGAGGAGTGGGGACCCCTTCAATCAAGGGGTCCCCCCCTCCAGCCAACCAATGGTGGGAACTTTGTGGTCAGCGGTTGACCGAAAGTAACCTCACCGCTGACCACAAAGTTTTTATTGGGGTATTTTTTTAGTAGTAGTACTACAGGTACCAGCGGGCCCGGTTTTCGGTTCTCCAAGTACCAGCTTGCGGGGGAGGCTTGCTGGGACTTGTAGTACTGCTACTAAAAACAATATTCATTTTTTGACAAAAAGGCTATCAGCCTCCCATCCGCAGCCCTTGGATGGGGGGGGACAGCCTGGGGCTTCACCCCTGGTCCTTGGGTGGCTGGAGGGGGGGGACCCCTTGATTGAAGGGGTCCCCACTCCTCCAGGGTACCCCGGCCAGGGGTGACTAGTTGGTTATGTAATGCCAGGGCCGCAGGGACCTAGATAAAAGTGTCCCCCGGCTGTGGCATTATGTATCTGGCTAGTGGAGCCTGGTGCTGGTTTCAGAAATACGGGGGGACCCCTACGCTTTTTGTCCCCCGTATTTTTGGAACCAGGACCAGGCGCAGAGCCCGGTGCTGGTTGATTAAATATGGGGGAACCCCTATCATTTCCCCCCCCATATTTTTTCAACCAGGACCGGCTCAAAGAGCCCGAGGCTGGTTTGGCTTAGGAGGGGGGACCCCACGCAATTTTTATTTTTTATTTTAACACTGATTACAATTTTTAAAAAGGTGCACAATGAAGCCCAGCACGGATCTCTCAGATCCGGCCGAGATTCATTGTATTAAAGTCGGCAGTGTTTTACAAGTCACTCACGTAAAACACTGCCAAAAAAAACGAATGACATCGACATCGGTAAATCCGAAAATGCAGAATACGACAGCTTAGTAAATTAGTCGTAATAAATTCAAAAAGTTGCAACTTTACACTTTCGATGTCATTCGTGATTGAACTTTGACCTCAAACGGGAAAATACGAATTTTAGTAAATATACCCCAATGTGAGAGGGTGTACACATAGTATGGGTGCCTTTGTTATG
This sequence comes from Pseudophryne corroboree, assembly GCF_028390025.1. Lineage (NCBI taxonomy): Eukaryota > Metazoa > Chordata > Amphibia > Anura > Myobatrachidae > Pseudophryne > Pseudophryne corroboree. The sequence goes on along the minus strand of NC_086444.1, from coordinate 888,415,360 downwards.
TACGCTTTTGGTGCCAGAAAAAAAATTCAGACTTTTAAATAGCTTTTTTCCTGTTTACTTTACGGGTTCTACCAGCATCCCTACAAACCATACAGAGCAGACGTCATCTAATCAGCAAACAAGTAGGGTTTTCAGTGCATCCACCGTCCAAGAAAAGGTTACGTAGGATACTTTCTGTCCGCCCTTTTGCTGATAGATTAAGTCTGCTGTGACCTGTTAGGCTGTGGGTATGTGGAAAACCGGACGACGCCCCCAATTGATAATGCTGATTTATCAACAGGAATGAAAAGCTATACCTTATACACACTTTAAATTAGTGATGAGCGGGATAGGTTCATCGGAATCCAAACCCCCACGAACTTCACCCATTTTACACGGTTCCGAGGCAGATTCGAATCTTCCCGCCTAGCTCGGTTAACCCGAGCGCGCCCAAACAGCATCATCCCACTGTCGGATTCTCGCGAGATTCGGATTCTATATAAGGAGCCGCGCGTCGCTGCCATTTTTCACTCGTGCATTGGAAATTATAGTGAGAGGACGTGGCTGGCGTCCTCTCAGTTTTATTCAGGTGGCTGCAAATATCTGTGCCCACACTGCATTATTGTGGGGACTGGGGACCAGCAGTATTATATAGGAGGAGTACAGTGCAGAGTTTTGCTGACCAGTGACCACCAGTATTATACGTTCTCTGCCTGAAAAACGCTCCATATCTGTGCTCACACTGCTTTATTGTGGGGACTGGGGACCAGCAGTATTATATAGGAGTACAGTGCAGAGTTTTGCTGACAAGTGACCACCAGTATTATACGTTCTCTGCCTGAAAAACGCTCCATATCTGTGCTCAGTGTGCTGCATATATCTATGCTCACACTGCTTTATTGTGGGGACTTGGGACCAGCAGTATTATATAGGAGGAGTACAGTGCAGAGTTTTGCTGACCAGTGACCACCAGTATTATACGTTCTCTGCCTGAAAAACGCTCCATATCTGTGCTCAGTGTGCTGCATATATCTGTGCTCACACTGCTTTATTGTGGGGACTGGGGACCAGCAGTATTATATAGGAGGAGTACAGTGCAGTTTTGCTGACCAGTGACCACCAGTATTATACGTTCTCTGCCTGAAAAACGCTCCATATCTGTGCTCAGTGTGCTGCATATATCTGTGCTCACACTGCTTTATTGTGAGGACTGGGGACCAGCAGTATTATATAGGAGGAGTACAGTGCAGAGTTTTGCTGACCAGTGACCACCAGTATTATACGTTCTCTGCCTGAAAAACGCTCCATATCTGTGCTCAGTGTGCTGCATATATCTGTGCTCACACTGCTTTATTGTGGGGACTGGGGACCAGCAGTATTATAAAGGAGGAATACAGTGCAGAGTTTTGCTGACCAGTGACCACCAGTATTATACGTTCTCTGCCTGAAAAACGCTCCATATCTGTGCTGCATTGTAGTATATAGTAGGAGTACAGTGCATAATTTTGCTGACCACCAGTATATAATATATAGCAGTACGGTACAGAAGGCCACTGCTCTACCTACCTCTGTGTCGTCAAGTATACTATCCATCCATACCTGTGGTGCATTTCAGTTTTGCAGTTTGCTGACCCCCAGTATATAGTATATAGCAGTACGGTACAGTAGGCCACTGCTCTACCTACCTCTGTGTCGTCAAGTATACTATCCATCCATACCTGTGGTGCATTTCAGTTGTGCGCAGTATATATAGTAGTAGGCCATTGCTATTGATACTGGCATATAATTCCACACATTAAAAAATGGAGAACAAAAATGTGGAGGGTAAAATAGGGAAAGATCAAGATCCACTTCCACCTCGTGCTGAAGCTGCTGCCACTAGTCATGGCCGAGACGATGAAATGCCATCAACGTCGTCTGCCAAGGCCGATGCCCAATGTCATAGTAGAGAGCATGTAAAATCCAAAAAACAAAAGTTCAGTAAAATGACCCAAAAATCAAAATTAAAAGCGTCTGAGAAGCGTAAACTTACCAATATGCCATTTACGACACGGAGTGGCAAGGAACGGCTGAGGCCATGACCTATGTTCATGGCTAGTGGTTCAGATTCACATGAGGATGGAAGCACTCATCCTCTCGCTAGAAAACTGCAGTGCCACTCCTAGATGGGCCAGGTGTTTGTGTCGGCCACTTTTGTCACTTAGCTTAGCCATCCAGCGACCTTGGTGCACCTCTTTTTTTCTTTGCATCATGTGCTGTTTGGGGACTATTTTTTTTAAGTGCCATCGTGCCTGACACTGCAGTGCCACTCCTAGATGGGCCAGGTATTTGTGTCGGCCACTTGTGTCGCTTAGCTTAGCCATCCAGCGACCTTGGTGCACCTCTTTTTTTCTTTGCATCATGTGCTGTTTGGGGACTATTTTTTTGAAGTGCCATCCTGCCTGACACTGCAGTGCCACTCCTAGATGGGCCAGGTGTTTGTGTCGGCCACTTGGGTCGCTTAGCTTAGTCATCCAGCGACCTCGGTGCAAATTTTAGGACTAAAAATAATATTGTGAGGTGTTCAGAATAGACTGAAAATGAGTGTAAATTATGGTTATTGAGATTAATAATACTATGGGATCAAAATGACCCCCAAATTCTATGATTTAAGCTGTTTTTGAGTTTTTTTTGTAAAAAAAAAACCTGAATCCAATACACACCCGAATCCGACAAAAAATTTTCAGGGAGGTTTTGCCAAAACGCGTCCGAATCCAAAACACGGCCGCGGAATCGAATCCAAAACCCGAAAAATTTCCGGTGCACATCACTACTGTAAATACAGTTTACCATGGAGCCGCTGCGGCCGCTAAACTTAATACACACTCTACGCACCTTTTACGCTATTAGCGTACAGAGTCCCGTACCGTATACGGACTTTGCGTACAAACGCCGCACTGACGGTACAAAGTACACACAGCGCGTACACACCCAATGAATACACTTTAAACCTTATACAGCAATGCAATGCGATACTAATACACTTTAAACCTTAGCAGGGAAAGGAAGACACGACACCAGTCTGTAGTCAAACCACTGGGTTCCGACACCACAGCGTATTATTGCTGAAAGGGGGTTACAATACAAACAATACAATAGAATAATGGCTACAATCAATGGTACATACGTGATTGGATTCGCCGCGCTACCCAGATCTGGTCCTCGGTCATCTGATAGATAACTTTGTGAGTCTTGTGTCAGACCAGGCCTGCAGCAGGCTCTCTTTATACAATTCTTCCAAAACTTAACACAATGGATACTGTAATCTCTTTGTCCATTGGACACAGGGGTGGTCATTTACAGTACAGGAGAGGTCATAGGTCGGTTTGAATAGGTGGGCGATGTCTGTTCCAACTGCTCTTGTGGGTGGTCTCCTCTGGATTCCCGCTGCATACATAATGTACAGTAAATACAGTTTATATCTATATTCTGCTCCTGCACATAACTATCCGCAGGAACATGCGATCTTCCTCAAACCAACACCGGAATATTACCCTTAAAATACCCTACAGCTGGATACCAAACACCACCACCTATCCTGTAAAGGTGAATCCCTTTGTTCTCAAACCATTTAAACTGCTGTAACTTGCTGCTGTGGTGCAGGGAGGCTATGTGTAAAATGTGCACTATTTGGATTAAATATGTAATGTGTTTTGATAGCCTTTACATGCGTTCACAAACTCTACCGTAAATACTCATACCACGCGCTAATACGCAGGTCCGCGGGAGCGACCATACGCAAATTGCGAATATGCGCACGCACGGCTGAGCAAGTACGCGCACGGAGGCCATCTGTGTGTAGTTTGTACGTAATGTATGTACTGCAATATTTTTCGACTTTGACAACCCCCTATAAGGTTAAGATGTAAAACCACTGCAGTGTCCAATAATTGTAAGAAGCTACACCCAAAAAATAAGATTTTAAACCTACAGGTAAATCTTTTTCTCGTAGTCCGTAGAGGATGCTGGGGACTCTGTAAGGACCATGGGGATAGAAAGGCTCTGCAGGAGACATGGGCACTTTAAGAAAGACTTTAGGTATGGGTGTGCACTGGCTCCTCCCTCTATGCCCCTCCTCCAGACCTCAGTTAGAGAAACTGTGCCCAGAGGAGACGGACAGTACGAGGAAAGGCTTTTTGTTAAACGAAGGGCAAGATTCATAACAGCCCACACCATTCACACCGTATAACTTGTGATAAACTAACCAGTTAACAGTATGAAAAAACAACATAGCATCAGTCGGAGACCGATGAAAACAATAACATAACCCTTATGTAAGCAAAACTATATGCAAGTCTTGCAGAAGTAGTCCGCACTTGGGACGGGCGCCCAGCATCCTCTACGGACTACGAGAAAAAGATTTACCGGTAGGTTTAAAATCTTATTTTCTCTTACGTCCTAGAGGATGCTGGGGACTCCGTAAGGACCATGAAGATTATACCAAAGCTCCCAAACAGGCGGGAGAGTGTGGATGACTCTGCAGCACCGATTGAGCAAACAGGAGGTCCTCCTCAGCCAGGGTATCAAACTTATAGAACTTTGCAAAGGTGTTTGAACCTGACCAAGTAGCAGCTCTGCACAGCTGTAGTGCCGAGACCCCTCTGGGCAGCCGCCCAAGACGAGCCCACCTTCCTAGTGGAATGGGCCTTGACCGATTTTGGTAACGGCAATCCAGCCGTCGCATGCGCCTGCTGAATCGTGTTACAGATCCAGCGAGCAATAGTGTGCTTTGAAGCAGGAGCGCCAACCTTGTTGGCTGCATACAGGACAAACAGTGCTTCTGTTTTTCTGACTGTAACCGTTCTGGCCACATAAATTTTCAAAGCCCTGACCACATTAAGGGACTCGGAATCCTCCAAGTCTCGTGTAGCCACAGGCACTACAATAGGTTGGTTCATATGAAAAGATGACACCACCTTAGGCAAAAATTGAGGACGGGTCCGCAATTCCGCTCTATCCATATGGAAAACTAGATAGGGGCTTTTATGAGACAAAGCCGCCAATTCCGACACTCGCCTAGCCGAAGCCAAGGCTAACAACATGACTACCTTCCAAGTGAGATATTTTAACTCCACGATTTTAAGTGGTTCAAACCAGTGCGACTTAAGGAAACGGAAGAAGAAAGAAAATATGTGGGCGCTCGGAGGGGATATTAGTACAACGGCTGCTGGTTTTGTAAATATACAAATTAGTTTATTGGTAAAATATTATTTCTAAAAAATATATAGATACTGAATGGCTGGATGCCTTTACATTACATGTGCACAGTTATAAATAAGAAATAAAATAAAACATATATATATATATAAAATAAAATAAAAGACTATGTCCTAGGCCTCAGGACTTGCTGGTAATTAGACATAAAACTTAATGTGTAAGTTTTTTGCATGCAAAAGCCAGCTGTTAAATGGCTGTAAAGAGTTAGTGCAAATTGAGCTCAAAGTGCAAAATTGAGAAAAAGGCTGGTTAGTACTTGTAAAGCCTGTTGATACTTCACCAATACAGAACTGGTATGGGGAGAGTTCAATAGTAGGCTTGTGGTGATGCTAGCTGAGCTGGGTCCACCTGTCTCACGTCCGTGAGCCTTGCTTGATTCACTGGCCGATTGCGTGGCCGACCGCTCTGCGGCGGTTCCCTGGGGCAAGTCCTGCCGTTGGTGGTGCAGTGTGCTGGCAGCTGACACTGGGCCAGGGTGGAGCGGAGAACAGAGAGTCCCACGTGCAAGTCCTGGGTAGCAGGGGACGCTGTGGTGCCGCGTTCCGCGACTTCCGGGTTCGGGGTTTCCGGCTGCATTCCACAGTCGAATATGTCACCTGACGCGTTATTCCGCCTCTAAAGTGGGCGGTTTCATCAGAGGTATGACTTAAGGAAACTCAACACCACGTTAAGGTCCCAAGGCGCCAACGGAGGTACAAAAGGAGGCTGAATATGCAGCACTCCCTTCACAAAAGTCTGTACTTCTGGGAGAGAAGCCAATTCTTTTTGAAAGAAAATGGATAAGGCCGAAATCTGAACCTTAATGGAGCCTAACTTTAGGCCCAAATTCACTCCAGTTTGTAGGAAGTGAAGGAAACGGCCCAGATGGAATGCTTCCGTAGGAGTATTCCTGGCCTCACACCAAGAAACATATTTTCGCCATATACGGTGATAATGTTTAGCGGTCACGTCCTTCCTAGCCTTTATCAGAGTAGGAATGACCTCATCCGGAATGCCCTTTTCCGTTAGGATATGGCGTTCAACCGCCATGCCGTCAAACGCAGCCGCGGTAAGTCTTGGAACAGACAGGGCCCCTGTTGCAACAGGTCCTATCTTAGAGGAAGAGGCCACGGATCTTCTGTGAGCATCTCCTGCAGATCCGGATACCAGGCCCTTCATGGCCAATCTGGAACAATGAGAATTGTCTGTACTCCTCTTTTTCTTATTATTCTAGACACCTTTGGGATGAGAGGAAGAGGAGGAAACACATAGACCGACTAGAACACCCACTGTGTCACTAGGGCGTCCACAGCTACCGCCTGAGGGTCTCTTGACCTGGCGCAATACCTCTGCAGCTTTTTTTCTAGGCGGGACGCCATCATGTCTATCTGGGGCAGTCCCCACTGGCTTGCAATCTGTGCGAAGAGTTCCTGATGAAGTCCCCACTCTCCTGGATGCAAGTCGTGTCTGCTGAGGAAGTCTGCTTCCCAGTTGTCCACTCCCGGAATGAACACTGCTGACAATGCGCTTACATGATTTTCCGCCCAGCAAAGAATCCTGGTGGCTTCCGCCATTGCCACTCTGCTCCTTGTGCCGCCCTGGCGGTTTACATGAGCCACTGCGGTGATGTTGTCTGACTGGATCAGAACTGGTAAGTCGCGAAGCAAGGTCTCCGCTTGACGAAGGGCGTTGTATATGGCTCTCAGCTCCAGGACGTTGTGGTGAAGACAAGTCTCTTGACTTGACCAAAGACCCTGGAAGTTTCTTCCTTGTGTGACTGCTCCCCAACCTCGGAGACTCGCGTCCGTGGTCACCAGAACCCAGTCCTGAATGCTGAACCTGCGACCTTCTAGAAGGTGAGCACTCTGCAGCCACCACAGGAGAGATACCCTGGCCCTGGGGGACAGGGTGATCAATTGATGAATCTATAGATGTGACCCACACCACTTGTCCAGTAAGTCCCATTGGAATGTCCTCGCATGGAACCTGCCGAATGGAATGGCCTCGTAAGATGCCACCATCTTTCCCAGGACTCGAGTGCAGTGATGCACTGACACCTGTTTTGGTTTCAATAGGTTCCTGACCAGAGTCATGAGCTCTTGAGCCTTTTCCATTGGAAGATAAACCCTTTTCTGGTCCGTATCCAGAATCATGCCAAAGAAGGTCAGACGAGTCGTAGGAACCAGCTGTGACTTCGGGATATTGAGAATCCAGCCGTGTTGCTGTAACACCTTCAGTGAAAGTGACACTCTGTTCAGTAACTGCTCTCGTGATCTCGCTTTTATGAGGAGATCGTCCAAGTACGGGATAATTGTGAGCACCATCATTTCCGAAATTACCTTGGTGAAAATTCTCGGGGCCGTGGAAAGCCCAAACGGCAACGTCTGAAATTGGTAATGACAATCCTGTACCACAAATCTCAGGTACGCCTGATGAGGTGGATATATGGGAACATGAAGGTATGCATCCTTTATGTCCAGAGATACCATAAAATCCCCCTCTTCCAGGCTGGCGATGACCGCTTTGAGTGATTCCATCTTGAACTTGAATCTTTTCAAGTATAGGTTCAGGGATTTTAAATTTAGAATGGGTCTGACCGAACCGTCCGGTTTCGGGACTACAAACCTTGACCACCACCTGTTGAAGATACAATTTGTGAATTGCATTTAACACTATCTCCCTTTCTGGGGGAGAAGTCGGCAGGGCCGATTTGAAAAACCGGCGAGGAGGCACCTCTTCCAGCTTGTAACCCTGAGAAACTATTTCTATTGCCCAGGGATCCACCTGTGAGTGAACCCAGATGTGGCTGAAAATTCGAAGACGTGCCCCCACTGGGGCGGACTCCCTTAGCGAAGCCCCAGCGTCACGCGGTGGATCTTGTAGAGGCCGGGGAGGACTTCTGTTCCTGGGAACTAGCTGTGTTGTGCAGCTTTTTCCCTCTGCCCTAACCTCTGGCAAGAAAGGACGCACCTCGTACTCTCGTTTATTTGTGACCGAAAGGACTGCATTTGATAATGTGGTGCTTTCTTAGGCTGTGAGGGAATATAAGGCACAAAATTTGATTTACCAGCTGTAGCTGTGGAGACCAGGTCCGAGAAATCTTCCCCAAACAATTCCTCACCCTTGTAAGGTAACACCTCCATATGCCTCTTTGAGTCGGCATCACCTGTCCACTGCCAGGTCCCTCGGCGGCGGGCTTCTGTCCCGCTCAAATATCTAAAAACCTGGCTGGGGCTCTTTATATATACAGTGCCCAGCTGTATATATCTACTTTTGCCAGAAACGAGGTTTATTGCGGCCTAGGGTGCCCCCCCTGCGCCCTGCACCCTACAGTGACTGCCGTTTGTGTGTGCTGTGTGGGAGCAATGGCGCACAGCGTTACCTCATTGAAGATCTGAAGTCTTCTGCCGCCTCTGAAGTCTTCTTTCTTCTCATACTCACCCAGCTTCTATCTTCCGGCTCTGCGAGGAGGACGGCGGCGCGGCTCTGGGACGGACGGCGAGGGTGAGACCTGCGTACCGATCCCTCTGGAGCTAATGGTGTCCAATAGCCTAAGAAACAGAGCCAAACATTAAAGTAGGTCTGTTTCTCTCCCCTCAGTCCCTCGATGTAGGGAGTCTGTTGCCAGCAGGCTCCCTGAAAATAAAAAACCTAACAAATATACTTTCTTTCAGGAAACTCAGGAGAGCTCCCTGTAATGCACCCAGTCTCCTCTGGGCACAGTAGTAAACTGAGGTCTGGAGGAGGTGCATAGAGGGAGGAGCCAGTGTACACCCATACCTAAAGTCTTTCTTAAAGTGCCCATGTCTCCTGCGGAGCCCGTCTATCCCCATGGTCTTTACGGAGTCCCCAGCATCCTCTAGGACGTAAGAGAAAGATGTAAAGATGCTAACTTACAGAGCACTGTGTTAATTATATTATTAAATGGATTATATTAATTATATCATTAAATGGATGAAGCAGATAGGTGGTAAAGAGGGAAAACTGAGATAAATAAATCACAGCTCCTAAGTGTCAAACACAGCCTGTACAATGAGAGTGAAGAGGATTAGTTAGTGCTTTTATCTCTCCTCTTTTTCCCTCTACATGTTTTGATAAATATTCCCCTAAGAAACGTGTTGCAATGTTTGAAGAGGATCTCTGACTATGCAGTTATAACTGAGAAACTTATGTTCATTATTTTTATTTTTTAACATACCCAAATGTGCACACATCCACTTATTATGCAAGTTCTTGGTTTAAAATATTGCACCCTTTGTCATTTTTATAAATTTATAAAATAAAGAACCATTACCATCAACTCATTGAAATACATTTTTTTTCTGAAAGGTGATACAGTATACTGTGGTTTCACACTGTATGGCCTACACACCATGTAGATATATTTTCTTCCTTTGATTACCGAAGAACAACTCCCACACTAAACACATTACTTATATTTGCTAATATTACATGTATTCTGAACAGAGGGAACTATGGTTTGTGTTTCACACCTGAATACCCTGATACTAGTCTTGCTTGGAGAGAGATCAGAAAGTTGATCACCATATTCAATAAGCAAGCATGCACTTTCTACCTATATCTGGGCATTACTCCTAACTTGGAACACTTCTTTATTTGACGCAGAGGAACAAGGGAATGAGAAGATTGTCTGATATCTTGGACCCATATCCTTAACGATACTCCGATCAGATGCTATTTCTGTAACCTAGTGAAAATCATTAATAGTATAGCCAGCATACAGTAAATAACTAATAACGTGAAACAAGCATGTCCAGACAGCTTCCCTATATTAAGTAAAGACATATAAACAATAGAACTAAAGCACATAGTAATCTTAAAAACAAGATTTATGGTAAGATCTTACCGTTGTTAAATCTCTTTCTGCGAGGTACACTGGGCTCCACAAGGATTAACATCGGGGTGTAGAGTAGGATCTTGATCCGAGGCACCAACAGGCTCAAAGCTTTGACCGTTCCCAAGATTCACAGCACCGCCTCCTCTATAACCCCACCTCCGTGCACAGGAGCTCAGTTTCGTTAACCAGCCCAATGCAGTAGCAGGTACCAGAGACAACAATCGCTCGTAGCCAATCACACCACACACTCACCACAGGAGAGGGTGTCAGCGGCTATGTCACAACAACCCAAAGAAGCTAAGTGCGTCAGGGTGGGCGCCTTGTGGAGCCCAGTGTACCTCGCAGAAAGAGATTTAACAGTAAGTTCTTACCATAAATCTAATTTTCTGCTGCGGGGTACAGTGGGCTCCATAAGGATTAACATCTGGGATGTTCTAAAGCAGTTCCTTATGGGAGGGGACGCACTGTAGCAGGCACAAGAACCCGGTGTCCAAAGGAAGCATCCTGGGAGGTGGAAGTATCGAAGGCATAGAACCTTATAAACGTGTTCCCTGAGGACCACGAAGCCGCCTTGCACAATTGTTCAAGAGTCGCACCACGGTGGGCCGCCCAAGAAGGTCCAACCGACCGAGTAGAATGGGCTTTGATGGTAGCAAGAGCTGGACGACCAGCCGGTACATAAGCATGTGCAATCACCATTCTAATCCATCTGGCCAGGGTCTGCTTGGAAGCAGGCCAGCCACGTTTGTGGAGGAGGTTCTCTTCACATAGATACGGAGAGCCCGTACCACATCCAAAGACCGCTCTTTGGAAGACAACTCGGGAGAATTAAAGTCCGGAACCACAATCTCCTGGTTAAAGTGGAAGGAAGACACCACCTTGGGTAAATAACCCGTTCGCGTTCTAAGAACCGCCGGTCACGAAAAATCAAATGGGGGGGGACTTACAGGATAAGGCACCCAAGTCCAAGACCCTTCTAGCTGAAGCAATAGCCAGCAAAAATAGCACCTTAAGGGAAAGCCACTTAAAGTCAGCAGAGGCAAGAGGTTCAAATGGAGACTCTTGCAAGGCCTCCAGCACCACCGACAGAGTCCAAGGGGCCACAGGAGGTACATAAGGAGGCTGAATCCGCAACATGCCCTGAGTGAATGTATGAACATCAGGTAGGGCAGCAATCTTCTCTGAAACCAAACCGACAAGGCAGAAATGTGAACCTTGAGGGAGGCCAGATGAAGGCCTAAGTCCAGGCCCTGTTGTAGGAAGGCCAACAGTTTGGCCGTGCTAAACTTGAAAACGTCATGATTGTGAGATGCACATCAAGTAAAGTAAGAATTTCAGACCCTATGGTAAATCTGAGCAGAAGCCGGCTTACATAGTTTGAACAACCGCCTCAGAAAAACCCTTGGCCCTCGGATGGAAGCTTCAAGAGCCATGCTGTCAAAGCCAGACGGGCCAAGTCCTGGTAAACACAAGGGCCCTGAACAAGGTGGTCTAGTCGTTGTGGAAGTAGAAGGGGACGATCTAGCGAGAGGCCCTGTGGATCGGAGAACCAGTGCCATCTGGGCCACGCTGGAGCGATCAGAAGTAGGTTTCCTCCCTCTTGCTTAAACTTCCGTATTACTCTGGGCAGTAGTGACACCGGAGGGAACACATACGGCATCCGAAAGTTCCATGTGATTGACAGAGCATCAACAAATGCTGCTTGAGGATCCCTTGTCCCTGGCCCGAAGACCGAAACTTTGTGATTGTGTCGAGACGCCATCAGGTCCACATCTGGAAGGCCCCACTTGTCCACGAGAAGTTGAAACACCTCTGGATGGAGGCTCCATTCTCCGGCGTGTACGTCCTGACAACTGAGAAAGTCCGCTTCCCAGTTTAGGACTCCCGGAATGAACACTGCGGATATGGCCGGCAGATGACGTTCTGCCCACTGAAGAATCCGTGATACTTCCCTCATTGCCATGCGGCTTCGAGTGCCACCTTGATGACTGATGTACGCCACCGTGGTGGCGTTGTCCGATTGTACTTGAACAGGTCTGTTCTGTATGAGATGCTGGGCCATTGGCAACGCATTGAACACTGCCGGTAGTTCCAGAATATTTATCGGGAGTAGAGACTCCTCCTTGGTCCACCGACCCTGAAGAGAGTGTTGTTCCAACACCGCGCCCCAACCTCTCAGACTGGCATCTGTCATCAGCAGGACCCAGTTGGATATGCAGAAATGACGGCCCCTGCTCAATCGTAGGTCCTGAAGCCACCAGCTCAGTGACAGACGGACCTCCGGAGACAAGGAGATCATGTGAGATCTGATCCGGCAAGGCAGGCCATCCCACTTGGTCAGAATTAACTTCTTCAGAGGGAGAGAATGGATTTGAGCATACTCCACCATGTCGAAAGCCGACACCATGAGACCCAGCACTTGCCTTGACGAATGTATCGACACTTGCGGACGAGATAGGAAGCATTGAATCCTGTCTTGAAGCTTCAGGACTTTCTCCTGAGACAAGAACAACCGTTGGTTTTGAGTGTCCAATAATGCTCCCTGGTGTACCATGGTCCGAGCAGGAACCAGGGAGGATTTCTTCCAGTTGATTATCCACCCGTGGGCTTTCATGAACCGGACCGTCAGATTTTGATGACACAGAAGAAGTTCTGGTGAATTTGCCAGGATCAACAAATCGTCCAAGTACGGTAGGATCCTGACCCCTTGATGGCGGAGTGTAGCCGTCATGACCGCCATTACTTTGGTGAAAACTCTGGGAGCCGTTGTCAAACCAAAGGGTAATGCCCGAAATTGTAATGAAGATTGCCCACCGCAAACCTGAGGTACTGCTGATGAGACACTGCAATAGGAATATGCAGGTAGGCATCCTGTATGTCCAGGGAGACCATATAGTCCCCAGGCTCCAAGGCCAGAACAATAGAGCGCAGAGTTTCCATACAAAACTTGGAGACCCGCACATACTTATTCAAGGACTTCAGATTGAGAATGGGCCGCGAGGACCCGTTCGGTTTTGGGACTAGAAACAGCGGCGAATAGTACCCCTTGCCTCTCTGAGCCAGAGGCACCTGTACTACCACTCCTGTGGTCAGGAGGGAATGTACCACCGAATGCAGAGTGTTTGCCTTTTGCCTTTGTCGTGTGACGATGAGGGGGACAATTCTTGAAGGGTATGGCGTAACCTCGAGTGATGACTTCCCGCCATGTGGCAGGCTTGTCAGTTTTGGAAGCAGGCTGACAGGCAAGCCCACGCCCGCTTTAGTCTGGGCTTGGCAGGTCTGGAAGCACAAGCTTGCTTCGGGTACACCTGACCTTTTGCTTTACCTGGAGGACAAAAGGGCCGAGGGAAAGTATTTTTAGCCTTCTGTGTGGAAGGAGCCGTACTAGGTAGGCAAGCTGTTTTAGCAGTAGCCAGATCAGCCACAATCTTATTGAGGTCTTCTCCAAAGAAAATGTCTCCCTTGAAAGGAAGCACCTCCAGGGTTTTCTTGGAATCCATATCCACCGACCAGGATCTCAACCAAAGGATACGTCTGGCCAAGACGGACGTAGTAGCAGCCTTGGCCGCCAGCACCCCGGCATCGGAGGTCGCCTCCTTAAGGTACAGAGAAGCCGTGGTAATATATGAGAGACATTGTTGAGCATGCTCAGATGCATTAGAAGGCAGCTCCGCCTCTAGCTCCAGAGTCCACGCCTCAACAGCTTCAGCAGCCCAAGTTGCTGCAATGGTTGGCCTATGCACAGCCCCCGTTAGGGTGTAAATCGCTTTCAAACAACCCTCCACGCATCTATCCGTTGGTTCCTTCAGAGAGGTGACAGTAGTAGCTGGCAGAGCAGAGGAAACTACCACGCGTGCCACATGAGAATCTACAGGCGGAGGAGTTTCCTAATTTTTACATAGCTCCGCAGAGAGAGGATAGCGAGCCATCAGTCTCTTATTTGGTGTGAATTTCATCCCCGGATTTTCCCAGAACTCCTGACATATGTCAGCCAGGTGTTGAGAATGAGGTAAAACTTGTTTAACCACCTTCTTACGTTTAAATCTGTCTGGCTTTTTAGAGACAGGCTCAGGTTCATCAGAGATATGAAGAATGAGCCTGATAGCCTCAATCAAATCAGGGACATCCACCATTGACTTCCCTTCCCCCTCAGAAGCATCTGAGTCAGTGTCTGTGGGGTCTGTATATGCACCATCCTCCTACGAGGATGTGTCCGGGATAGCAGTGGATTGTGAGGAGGTAATTGTCCGTTTAGAAGACATTTAGTCTTAGGAGGGCGAGAGATTTAGATTTAGTCAGTGACCGGTTCAATTGCTGTAACTGAGTGGAGATTTGATCTGCCCATGGCGGATTAATTGCAGGGTCCATAAACCGCTGCATTGGCACAGGTGGTCCCACAGGGGGCGCCAGTTTAGTTACAAGCGTGTTTAACAGCGTGGAGAAGGTAGCCCAAGGTGGGTCATTTGTTGCCCCCGGTGCTACGGACCCACTGGGGGGTAAGGAACCCCCTTAACCTGAACTCTCTGCTGTCAAACTTTCCTCCAAAATGTCTGCAGCATCACCACAACGCAATGTGGGAGAAGCCCCAGCTTCGTTGCTTCGTGTAGCTGACATAACAGTAAGCACAATATTGGGCAACCTGGTACAATCTTACAGGCGATATACCTAGCAAGAACTCCCAGTGCAGTGTGACTTTTCTGTCAGCACAAACCGGGAATCCAAGAGACACATGGTGACTATAAATCACAAAGAAAAATACACAGCAAGTATATCTTGTGAAATACCTATATTATTTTGCAAACCTGACACACTTAGCCCCTCAGGTTACAGAATATAGGAGCAGGACGCTGAGTGAAATACCCGATATGATGGCCACGCAGCAGCTACATGCACACACACATATATAGTCACAAATGTACCATGCAGAAATTATATACCATAAAACTGCACTGGACTAGCAATACAAAGTAATACTCAGTATAGCTATATACTGTATGTTAACAATAGATATAACAAAGCACAGAAGATACTGGATGTATATCACAGGGTGTTTGTACCACACAGCCCTGAATGTATACACTCCTTCTTAACTAACACTGTCCCATGACAGGTAGAATACTTAAGTGTCCTGTAATATGCACAGCGCTGGCGAGCAGGCGGCTTTACAGAGGAGGATTTGCCCCAGCAGTCCCAGGAGCAGCGCAGCTCCGTGTGATGGCGGCTGACAGGGAGTGAGGGAGAGATATGCAGCTCCAGGGCGGGAACATTCACTGAAATGGCGCCCTGGGGCTACAGGTTAGGCCTTATCCCCCTGCTGGCTTCCCCACCGGGCGCTGCGGGCTGTTTAAAACGGGATTTTAAGAGAGAAAAACGCCCACCTGTGCCCTATTGTCCCAGTGACTAGTGGAGCGGCTGCTCCGTTAGTGTCCACGCCAGCGTGCGCCTCCCACGGCCACGCCAGATCGCGGTTAACAGCGGGCCAAAGAGACTCCTTACCTCCCCTTGTACTTGAGGCCACGTGATCCAGGTCAGCGGCGGGTGTGTGTGACTAACCAGAAGTACACCGGAGCCTCCGCTGTAGTTACCCAGCAACCAGGGCGCGGGAGTATAAAGCACCACTGGGGGAGTGATGGAGCTGCAGCAAAGGATGTCTGACTGACATTCATGAAAGCTGCAGCCCTTGAAGTCTTCAAATGTGTCCTTTCTTCTGAAATTTAGCTTAGAAAATGGGCTGCAGGAGCAGCCCTCCTGTTGATTGCCTGCTTATTGCATGGCACCAACTTACAAACTGAGCTCCTGTGCATGGAGGTGGGGTTATAGAGGATGCGGCGCTGTGCATCTTGGGAACAGTCAAAGCTTTGAGCCTGTTGGTGCCCCGGATCAAGATCCCACTCTACACCCCGATTAATCCTTGTGGAGCCCAGTGTACCCCGCAGCAGAAAAATAGCGGTGATTTTATACACAATATAAAATACAAGTAGCCAAACGTTATTTAAATATTTATGTGAGAATAACTATAGTATGAAATGTATTATAAATGAAGTAAGGAATCTCACTTGAGAGCAACTCACAGAGCTACAGTTCATAGGCTTTTAACATAAAATATTCCAGCTGTCCTTCAAACCACATGGCCTCACTCAAGCAAGTCTGAGGCCTGTGGGACTTGTATATATTAAGAAGATTCATAGGCTGGTCAAAAGATCTGCTGAACTATCACTTTGTATATCCAGCGGTATAATGCATTTCTGAATAGTAACATACTATAAGATATTACTGATCTTTTTGCGGAAATCCTTGTATGTGAAAGTTGCTGCAGCACAGAAGAGGCAAACACTAAGGGGTCAATCCAATAATCTGTGAAGGATGCCAAATGCCGTTGCAATAGCGTTTAAATGCCGGCAATGGCACCTGATCTCACACCCTTCGTGGGCTCGAATTAGCCCCAAATTGCTCGGACCTCCATGGGGTGGCGAGCAGTTTTGTGCAAATACGGCCCGCCGTAAAATGCTGCCGTGAGGATATCGCAACTAATTGGATTGACCCCATAGCATTTATTGAAGAAATGGAAGACTGTTATTGTTCATCAATGATTTGGTATTCTTGAAGACAATGGTTATGCAGCAGAACTTTAGATAAATTACATAAAGCAGTAATGACTGGATGTAGATACCAATCTAGTACATTCAAGAGGATTATAACTAGAATCTGACTGGTTGCTATGGGCATCCCAGCCACTAATTTTTAGAAGTTTTAATAACTCTACAATATAAGGTGTGTACACATGGCGCGATGCGTCGTAAGCCCGACATTGCTATTCGACGGGGCCGGAGCCTGGCCCCGCTGATATAGTCAATGTTGGGCTGCCTGCACAATCTATTTTTCCTTGCGATGCCGATCCCGCGGGACCGCACATCGGCATCGCAAGGACTATACACACGGTGCGATATGCACAAAATTTTCTTACGATTTTTACTATATAGTCAAAATTGTAAGAAAAATTGCACCGTGTGTATACACCTTAAGTCTACAATTATCAGGGTAGCCTCCATGGAGTAGGGTAAGGAGGATGGTGTATAGTAAAATGTATGTATATATTTAAATAGATGTGGATGGGGGAGGGGGGGTATTAAATTGTATTTCAAACCTAGCAGAGGCCTGCCATTTTGCTTAGTCATTATCATTCTATACATAGTGGGATGCAAAGGTATCAAATGAGTAGAATTTTAGAAACATGTGAATTGAAGATCACATAGTGGCCTTACATAACTGCTCAGAAGACACCTCAAGGCGTTTCGCCCATGAGGGACCTATAAATCTAGTAGAATGGGCAGAAATAGGATTTTAACACCTACCGGTAAATCCTTTTCTTGTAGTCCTTAAGGGATATTGGGGAATTTAGTATGATGGGGTACAGACGGGGTCCAAAGGAGCCAGTGCACTTTAAATTTCTAGCAAACTAGCCAAGATAACCGTGGACCCATCTGTATATGAGAGAAGGAACATGATAAAGGGTGGTGTGATTTACACACCAGCACACCACTAACATATGACAACCAGCAACGGCTGGTAACAACAGCTGAACAGGTAACCACATAACAAGAACCTGCAGAAAAGTCGACGCGCTGAGACGGATGCCCAATATCCCTTATGGACTATGAGAAAAGGATTTACCGGTAGGTATTAAAAACCCATTTTCTCTAGCATCCATAAGGGATATTGGGAATCTGGTACGATGGGGATGTCTCAAATCTTCCAGTACGGGTGGAAACGTGTGGAGACTGCTGCAGCACCGCCTGCCCAAACTGGGTATCCTCTTTGGCCAGGTTACCAAATTAATAGAACTTCACAAAGGTGTTCTTCCCTAACCAGGTAGCAACTCGGCATAGTTGCAAGACCGAGACACCACGGGCAGCCGCCAGGAAGATCTTTCTGATCTTGTAGAATGGGCCTTTAGAGACTTAGGAACATGTAATCCTGCTGACAGATAGGCCTGTTGGATAGTAAGCCTAATCCAACGAGCAATGGACTGCTTTGAAGCAGGACAACCCTTTTTCTGCACATCATAGAGCACGAACAAGGAATCCATTTTTCTGACCCGAGCTGTGCGCTTGACATAGATCTTCAAGGCACGCACAACATCCAATGCCTCCGGAGGAGCAGAAGCGTCAGAACTGGACGGAACCACAATAGGTTGATTCACGTGAAACGCGGATACAACCTTCGGTAGGAACTGCTGTCTAGCCCGGAGTTCCGCTCTGTCCTCTTAAAAGACCAAGTACAGACTTTTACACGATAAGGCCCCCAATTCTGAGACATGTCGAGCAGAAGCCAGGGCCAGTAACATCAGTCTTCCACGTGAGGTACTTGTCTTGTCTTCTACAGTCATCAGAGGTTCAAAACAGGAGGGCTGTAGAAATGCCAACACTACATCCAAATCCCAGGGTGCCGAAGGTGGCACAAAAGGTGGTTATATGTGGAGTACCCATTGCAAGAAGGCCTGAAGGAAACGTCCCAAGTGAAACTCTGCAGGTGGATATGTGCGTTCCTCGCACCAAGAGATATCTCCTCCAGATATGATAGTGTTTTGACGTCACAGGTTTCGAGGCCTGAACCATGGTTGCAATAACCTGCTTGGAAAGGCCCTTGTGAGCTAGGATTGTCCGCTCAACCACCATGCCGTCAAACAAAGTCGCCGTAAGTCCGGGAAAACAATCGGTCCTTGTTGAAGATAATTTCTTAGGGGTAGAGGCCAAGGGTCTTCGACGGACATGTCCAGAACATCCGCATACCAAGCCCTCTGAGGCCAATCCGGGGCAATTAGAACTGCCTGGACACCTTGATTCCTGATTCGCTTTAGCACTCTTGGGAGCAATGGGATCGGAGGAAACAGGTAGACCAGCCGGTACGGCCAAGGCGACGCCAGTGCGTACACTGCCCTCACCTGAGGGTCCCTGATCCGCGAGCTCTCTTGTTGAGACGAGAAGCCATCATGTCTATTTGTCGGCAACCCCACTGGTCGATGGTCTGCTGGAACATCAGATGGTGGAGTCCCCACTCACCTGGGTGGAGATTGTGACGACTCAGGAAGTCCGCCTTCCAGTTGTCCATACCCGGAATGAAGATTGCTGACATGGCTCTTGCATTTCTTTCCGTCCAGAGGAGTATCTTTAACACCTCTTGCACGCAGGCTCTGCTTTTTGTCCCTCCTTGTCGATTGATATGTGCCACCGCCGTTGCATTGTCCGACTGTACCTGGATCGTGTGATCCTTGAGCAGAGGGGAGGCTTGAAGCATTGTAGATCGCCCGAAGTTCTAGAATGTTGATAGGAAGAAGGCTTTCGTGGGTTGATCACCTGCCCTGGAACTGCACCCCTTGGGTGACGGCTCCCCATCCCCTCAGGCTCACATCCGTCGTGAGGAGGGTCCAATCCTGAATCTCCTGCCATCCAGGAGATTGGTGGACTGTAGCCACCACAGGAGGGAAATCCTGGCATGAGGTGACCGCTGAATCATCCGGTGCATCTGGAGATGCAATCCGGACCACTTGCTCAGGCGATCCAACTGAAACGTTCTGGCATGGAACCTCCCATACTGGATTGCCTCGTATGAGGCAACCATCTTTCCCAACAATCTTATGCAGAGATGTACAGACACTCAAGTAGGTCGGAGCACCATGCGGACCATCTCCTGAAGTGTTTTCACCTTGTCCTCTAGTAGAAACACCTTCTGGACCACAGTATCCAGCAACATCCCCAGGAACAGAAGCCACTGAGTTGGCTCCAGGTGGGACTTCTGTAAGTTGAGGATCCACCCATGGTCGGACAGAAGATGGATGGTGCGGTCGATATGAAGCAACAAAAGCTCCCTGAATCTTGCCTTTATCAGAAGATCGTCCCTGCTCGCAGGGATTCCATTTTGAACTTGAATACCCTCAAATAAGGATTCAAGAATTTCAGATTCAGAATGGGTCTGACCGAACCGTCCGGCACCACAAACAGGTTTGAGTAAAACCCCTTGCCGCGTTGCGTTAGTGGTACTGGAACAATGACGTGGGACTGGACCAACTTTCGGATAGCCTGTTGCAACGTAACTTGCATATCCACCAAAGCTTTACCAGCTTTGGTGGATATGCAAGTTACGTTGTGGTGGGTGAGAGTACTGTCGAACTCCAGCTTGTAGCCTTCAGAATCGAGCTCCCTGTCTCAGGTATCCTGGCAGGAGGTCTCCCAGATGCGGCTGAAGTGACACAGTCGGGCTCCCACCTCGAGGTCCCCTTAGGGTGGGTGGGCACCTGAGGCCTTAGTGGAAGCAGAACTGGTGGACTGTCCTGAGAACTGGTACTTGCAGGTTTTCTGGACTTACCTCTGGCCTTCGATCGAATTGTGTGAGACCGGAAGGACTGGACAGACGGTCCCGGATAGGAGCGTCTCACCGGCAGGGCCCCAGAGGGGAGAAACGTGGATTTCCCAGCCGCAACTTTGGAAACCCATGCATCTAGTTCAACCCCAAAAAGCCATTCCCCAGAAAAGAGGAGGGATTCCACATTACGTTTGAATTCTGTGTCTGCAATCCACTGACGCAACCACAAGGCCCTGCGCACCGACACCGCCATGGCAGACGTCCGAGCATTAATGGTCCCCATCTCCTTGAGGGAATCACAGAGGACACGGGTAGTGTCCTGAATGTACTTCAGGAGGGTTACCATAGTAACTAAGGACATATCCCCCGAGAGGCCCCCCTGAATTTGCTTGGCCCAAGAATGAATAGCATGGGTCATCCAGCAACCCGCAATGACCGGTCTTTGTGAAAGGCCGGCTGCGGTGTATATAGATTTTAGGGTAGTCTCTATCTTACGATCCCCAGGATCCTTCATAGTACAGGAGCCCGGGGCAGACATCCACCGCAGGGGGTTCCTCCCAAAATTTTCTACCTTGAGGAACAAATGGGAAAGTGTGCAAATTTTTTTTGGACACTTGGAATTTTTTGTATGGATTTTTCCGGGCCTGTTTGAATAAGCCATCTAACGCTGGAGAATCAGGGAAAGTGACATTGGGCTTGTTTTGGACAAAGAAAAACGACTGCTGTGATGCAGCGTCCTCTAGAGGGAGCTTTAACATGTCCCTTACAGCCAGTAGTGTTGTAGTATTATAGAGCGCAACTTATTGGAAAGAATTGTGAAAACTGCTGGCAAGATAGTAGGATTTTGGTACTTACCAGGTAAATCCTTTTCTTTGAATCCATAGGGGTCACTGGAGTACTCTTGGGATATGGACGGGCTTCCGTAGGAACACAGCACTGAATATTTAAATTTAGTAACACTCCACCCCTCCATATCCCTGAGCACTTACTCAGTGTTTTTTACTGAGCCGAACAGGAATTAAGAGAGGTTAATAATGGAGTATTACATATAACATAACTGACAATAACGAAGTTAACCCATAACGTTACTGACAACTAACAGTTGACACCCTAACCAGCACTTGTAACTTGAACCAGTCGGTGAAAATGTGTTACCATAAGATCCTCAGAACTAACCCCAAGTAAGTAAACTGCTCTGGGTGGGCGTCCAGTGACCCCTATGGATTCAAAGAAAAGGATTTACCTGGTAAGTACCAAAATCCTACTTTCTTTTTCATCCACTAGGGGTCACTGGAGTACTCTTGGGACGTACCAAAGCTTCCCCCGTGGGCGGGAGAGCAGTTTGGCACTTGTAACACTAGGCGGCCAAAGCTAGATGCTGATGCCGCAAAAGTATCAAACTTGTAAAAGCGCACAAACGTGTGCACTGAAGACCATGTAGCCGCCCGGCAAAGCTGCGTCGCAGAAGCCCCACGACCAGCTGCCCATGAAGTTCCCACAGAACGTGTGGAATGAGCGGTTACTGACGTAGGCGGTTGTAACCTAGCATGAAGGTAAGCCTGGCGTATGGTCAGTTTTATCCATCTGGATAAAGTTTGTTTAGATGCTGGCCAACCCATCTTGGCAGCATCATAGAGAACAAATAACGTATCCGTCTTACGAACTGAAGACGTTCGGGTTACATAAACGCGTAACGCACGAACCACATCCAGAGTTCCAGACTGTGCTGTCAACACAGGAACTACTATTGGTTGATTGATGTGAAAAGATGACACTACCTTTGGTAAGAAGGCGGGATTCGTCCGAAGTTCCGCTCTGTCATCATGAAACACCAAATACGGTGGCTTGCATGACAAGGCACCCAAATCCGAAACACGCCTTGCCGAAGCTAAGGCTAAGAGAAAAATTGTTTTCCAAGTGAGAAACTTTATATCCACTTGTTGTAAGGGTTCAAAATATGAAGACTGTAAGAACTCCAAAACCAGATTCAAGTCCCATGGCGCTGTAGGTGGAATGAAAGGAGGCTGTACCCTGATTACACCTTGGAGAAAGGTGCGTATAGACGGCAATAGAGCCAATCGTCTTTGAAAGTAAATTGACAAAGCAGATACCTGCACCTTTAGTGTAGATAAACGCAAACCTCCATCTAAGCCTGATTGTAGAAACAACAAAAGGCGGCATAACTTGAAAGCTGATGTCGGAAATTTCCGAGCTTCACACCAACCTATATAGGCACGCCATATTCTGTAATAATGAGCTGCCGTAACCGGCTTCCTAGCTCGTAACATGGTTGGTATAACTGAATCTGGAATGCCCTCTCTTTTTAAGAGGGCGGTCTCAACAGCCACCCCGTCAAACGCAGCCGCGCTAAATCGGGGTAAAGAAAAGGACCCTGTTGTAACAGGTCTGGACGTATCGGGAGCGGCCACGGATCGTCTGCGAGTAATCCTCGAAGATCCGAGAACCAAGCTCTCCGAGGCCAATGAGGCGCCACTAGTATGACTGTGAGCGACTCTCTTTTGATCCGTTTTAGCACCAGAGGGAGCAGCGGAAACGGTGGAAACAGATACACTAGACTGTACGGCCACGCGACAGTGAGAGCATCCACCGCGACTGCCTTTGGATCTCTTGTTCTGGACACATACTGGGGCGTTTGATGATTGTGTCGAGATGCCATCAGGTCCACCTGAGGATAACCCCATCGCTGAACCAACATGTGAAACACTTCTGGATTTAATGACCATTCGCCTGGGTGAAGATCCCGACGACTGAGATAATCCGCTTCCCAGTTGTCCACTCCCGGAATGAACACGGCCGACAATATCACCTGGTGGTATTCTGCCCAATTGAGGATTCGAGCTACTTCCCGCATTGCCATGCGGCTTCTCGTTCCTCCTTGTTTGTTGATGTATGCGACCGCTGTCGCATTGTCCGACTGCACTTGGACAGGCTGAGAGCGAACCATGTGCACCGCTTGTCGTAGCGCATTGAAAATCGCGCGGAGTTCTAGAACATTTATTGACAGCAATTTTTCGTGATCCGCCCAGAGACCCTGGAGCTGACAATTTTGAATTACCGCTCCCCAACCTCTGAGACTGGCGTCCGTAGTTAGAATTATCCAATTGCAAACTCCGAACCGTCTTCCTGCGGTTAAATTGTGTTCCTTGAGCCACCATAGCAGAGAAACTCTTGCTATTGGTGACAACCTCACTCTGTGGTGAATCTGCAGATGCGAGCCCGACCACTGGGCAAGCACGTTCAGCTGAAATGGACGAGAGTGAAATCTCCCGAACTGAAGCGCCTCGAAAGCTGCCACCATTGTGCCTAACAGGCGAATGCACAAGTGTACCGACACTGTGCGTGGTTTGAGTACTAATTGTACTAGATGGCGTAGCATTTGTACTTTCTGTTGTGGTAGGTAAATCCTTTGATTGACCGTATCGAGAATCATACCTAGGAACTGAAGGCGTTGAGACGGAATCAGATGTGATTTCTTGAAATTGACAATCCAACCGTGGTGAACCAATACATTGTAAGTTAGCAGCGCATGTTGGGTAAGTATCTGTTGAGACGGAGCTTTGATGAGCAGATCGTCTAAATACGGAACTATCGTCACTCCCAGGGATCTGAGGTGAGCTATCATCACAGACATTACTTTGGTGAATACCCGAGGCGCTGATGACAGGCCAAACGGCAGAGCCTGAAACTGGTAATGGTTCTGGCGTATTGCAAATCGTAAGAATTTCTGATGAGGCTGCCAAATTGGAATGTGTAAGTACGCATCCTTGAGGTCTAGCGCAATCATAAATTCCTTGGTCTCTAACCCCGCAATCACCGACCGTAGAGACTCCATTTTGAATCTGTAGTAAGTTACGTACTGATTGAGGCCCTTTAAGTTCAATATTGGTCTGACTGAGCCATCCGGCTTCGGGACCACAAACAGGCTTGAATAATAACCCTGACCCTGTTGGTGTACAGGGACCGGAATCAACACTGCCGAATCCAGTAAGGACTGAATGGCAATTTGCAAAACTCTCCTCTTGTCGTCCGACAGAGGCAATCCTGTCTTGAAAAACCGCAGAGGCGGCAGACAGTCGAACTCTATTTTGTAACCTTTTAACACTAAATTGCGAATCCAGCCCTCCGCGGATGTGTGGAACCACGCCCCATGGAACGTCTGAAGGCGTGCTCCCACAATTGGAGAACCGAGATGGGCTGGTAACCCGTCATGCCACTGGCTTGTCGGTAACCTTAGCGTCTTGGCGAGTTGTGTTGGTTTGATGGAAACCACGTCCTCGACCACGTCTAGCAGGCGTGGCTGATCCTCTGCCACGTCCTCGAAAGGGCTGAGGTCTAAAGGATTTGAACGAAGGTCCAGCGTACCTTCTTCTTGGCGCAGGTGGAGGCAATGGTAAGAACACAGACTTACCTCCCGTAGCCTCCTTAATCCATGCGTCCAATTCTGGACCAAACAACTTCTTGCCATCGTAAGGCAACGCCTCTATACTTCGTTTGACCTCTGCCTCCGCTTGATAAGTACGCAGGTAGAGTGCTCTTCGTGCCGTAACTAGCGAAGATGAAATACGAGAAGTGAGCTGACAGACGTCAGTAGACGCTGTACAGAGATACTCTACAGCCTCAATCATTTGATTCACCTGAATTATCAGGTTTTCGTGACGGATCTTTAAGCGTAGTAGCTGATGGCACTGGTATGGTTAATTTCTTGGTAAGCTTTGACACTGAAGAATCAACTATTGGTGGATTCTCCCATGTACCCGTTACCGATTCTGGAAACGGATAACTAGACTTAAATCTGCGAGGTATAGAAAACCGTTTATCTGGATTCTGTCTGGATTCTACTAACATCTGATTTAGAGAATCCGACACAGGAAAACTTACTGGCGTCTTCCGTCGTTTAGTAAATATGACCTGATCATTGGTGAGAGGCTGCTCAGCTTCAGGAAACCTTAGCGACTGCCGTACCGCTCTGATGAGATCATCAATGCCGGAACTGTTAACATCCTCGCCGTCTGACTCCACTTCGCCCTCCTCCCCCTCATCGTGTTCCGTGAGGTCTGGGATGGAATCGTCAGACTGCAACATAGCAGACACTGGAAAATCATAAGACATATGAAAATTATCCCGTTTGCCCAAAATGGATTTGGACCCTACGCAAGGCTGAGACGCCTCCGGTAGTTCTGGCGGTCTCACCCTAGACTCAGATCTTAGCGTTTCTCGCTCCAGACGAGCAGCGGTCATTTCAGTCTGAAATTTCTCCAGTACATTTACTAACATACCCCACGGAGGGTCCGGTGATGAAATTGGTTGCAAAACCGGAGCAGAAATGGTATTCTGAACGGAATCCACAAAACATACGTTACATGTGGTAGATCCAACCGGTAACACACTGCCACATACTTTGCAAATATGCTTTTTAGTTTTTGCTGGTGCCTTACTCATTATGGCGACAGACAATACAATACACAAAACACAGACACCTGCACGACTCAGTAAAATAGCAATAAGGTGGCTCTGTATATATATCTGGCCCAGTGCAATACACGTGGCCAGTACTATGAAATTTGATCCCAAATTCCCACGAACACCCCTGCGCCTCCGGTGGAGAAGAGATGTAGGACAGGAACGTTCTGGAATCACAGAGGAAGACACAGGAAGCTGTTAAAATGGCTGCCCTGCTATACTTATACACATAATCACAGTGCATTCACTGATTATACTGTAACAATCCCTCTGCTGCTGCAGTATTTCACTGATATGTCCCCCCTGTAATGGCTGTTTATCTTATTACAGCGGCAGCGCAGCGTGTGGGCCCCCAGCGGGTATCGTAGAGCGCTACGTGTGTCCCAGCGGTGGGCTCCTATATATAGCGTGTCAGCTACCAAGGTAGCGTTCCGAGGTGCCTGGCCGGAGGCTGTGGCCTAACGGGCGGGTACCTGAGCGGGGAGAGCCGCGGCGCCTGCACGGAGGTCTGTGGCCGAACGTGTGGGCGCCTGAGTGGATAGAGCCGCTGCGCCTGCACGGAGGTCTGTGGCCGAACGTGCGGGCGCCTGAGAGGGGAGAGCCGCTGCGCCTGCACGGAGGTCTGTGACGAACGTGCGGGCGCCTGAGTGGAGAGAGCCGCGGTGCCTGCACGGAGGTCTGTGGACGAACGTGCGGCCGCCTGAGCGGGGTGGAATGGGCGGGCGCCTGAGCGGGAAGATGCCGGAGGCTGAGAGGGGAGAGCCGCTCCTTGCCGTCACCCAGCACTATGTCTCCACACGTCGGGGCGGCAGCGGGAGCTGACCGCCCCGTTTCACATACCTCACTCCTGCAGACGTGCGGAGGCTCCGACGGGGCTTTTCAGTAAGCGCCGGCCAGCCAGTGCAGGAGGATGTGAGGGCTGTGAGGGAGCTCTTTCAGAGAGGCCCGACACGCCCGTGCTGCAATCAGCAGCTGCACTATCCCTGACCCTGCCTTTTGGAAGGGGGACAGGGATGTGGTCAAACAGTAGAAAAAATAAAAATAAAAATAAATAAAAGTTTCTTCAACAAAACCGTGACTTCAGCTAAGCATGTGTTGCCACGTTCAGCACAGAAAAAACACTGAGTAAGTGCTCAGGGATATGGAGGGGTGGAGTGTTACTAAATTTAAATATTCAGTGCTGTGTTCCTACGGAAGCCCGTCCATATCCCAAGAGTACTCCAGTGACCCCTAGTGGATGAAAAAGAAAATTGGGTTACAATTGCCTAGTATTCAGTCTGTTTATGAGAAGAGGCTCCTTGCGAAGGCTGGGAGTATACTGGGTGATGCGACTCATCCTAATTATGGGATGTTTACTTTACTCCCCTCAAACTCTCGCTATAGATCGATATTGTGTAAGACCAGCCGGCTGAAAGATAGCTTTTTTCCTAGGGCTATAACAATGCTTAATGGTTCTAAATGTAGATAGGATTGTCGCAGCTGCCTATGTGTTATCATGTCCTTACGGCTTTTTTTTTAAAAAGTATCTTATGGTATTGTTCTTTGTGTTATATATATTTCGTGGTGTCTGTTCTTTTGCTTACATGAAAATTTAATTGATTATTCATGCGTTGAATATTTAATGACAATAAAACCAAATTCCAATTCCAATAAGAGGGGTTCATTACCCTGAGTAGAATCGGGATCCCAACTAATGGGATCCAGTTCATCCCCATCATTTTGAATATGATCATCTGAAACAGGTAAACCACGCTCCTGTGGACCTACATGAGAGGGGGAGGGAGGGGGCTGTGCATCTGCCTTAGCAGCTAAATCTGCAACAGCTTGTTGCAGTAGCAGAGTCTTCTGCACATTAGCAGTGAGCTGGGATGACATATCTGACATCATAGTCTTAAGAGACCCTAACCAGCCCCTTCACTTCCCCCCAGCCCCTTCACTGATTTGTGAAGATTGACTGCATTGCTCACAGGAAACAGAATCATTAGATAATGGAGAGAATGTGGTGTGACATACACTGCACAGCTTGTGTTTACCCATATTTCACAGTAAGCACAATAACATACACAGACAGTTATAATGCAAGCCTGCCCTACTGTTAGTAGCGGATCTTGCCACGGGCAAGCAGTACTTTTGCCCGGGGCGCCGCCTTCCGGAGGGCGCCGCACCATGGCAAGAACCGCTGCTGCTGTGCCCCCCGTGCCGCTGCCCGCTGTGAAGGGAACCCCTTCGTGGAGAGGACCTTTACTGTAATGATGTGCGGTGCGCATTGACGTCATCGCGCACCGCACAGCAAAGGTCCTCCCCACGAAGGGAACTAGACGCTTAGCGTCTAGTTTTCCTTCGTGGAGAGGACCTTTGCTGTGCGGTGCGCGATGATGTCATCGCGCACCGCACATCCTACTACAGTAAAGGGGGCGTAACTGACCACGGCCCTGCCTACTGTATGTGAGAGGAGACACAGATGAGAGAGAGGACACCAGCACACCATGAGCTGCACAGCCCCAGTGAGGCTGTCCGCTTTATACACAGTAAACACTAACAATTTAAGTCCTACACAGGATCAGGATACTGTACACAAGCGGCTCTCCCCTTTGTTACACCCTGTACCAGTTGTCCAGCGTGTGTTGTGAGGCAGGAAGAGCGTGTGTGCTGTAGATGGCTGCTGTAAGTAGAGGTAGGCGCCAAAACGCCTCAGGTCCCGCTCTGAGTTAGCTCCGCCCCCCTAATGGCGCCAGAGCTATAATGAATATTTAGACTGGCAAAGTCTCCTTCATAGCTTAAAACATAACACAAGTGCTAGTCAAGCCCTTTTGTGCCAGTCCTACACGGGGGATCTTAGCGGGACCACCCCAAAAAAGGGGCGGGATTCCACATTACGTTTGGATTCTGCGTCTGCAATCCGACGGTGGTCCTGCAGCGGGGAAGCGGCTCTGCATCTCGGAAGGCCGGTGACCCCCCCCCCCCCTCCCTCATTCCCACGGCGCAGGTATGCTGTTACCCAGACAGCATACCGAAAATAATAAAAGTTTAAAAGAAAAGCTGCAGAGATGTGCATCCTCTCCTGAGGGCACTTTTTTCTAAACTGCCTGTGGGAGGGGGCATAGAGGGGAGGAGCCAGCACACCCAGTTGAAGAAATTTAAAGTGCACTGGCTGCTTTGCACCCTGCCTATACCCCATCGTACTAGTTTACCTCAATATCCCTTATGGATGCTAGACAAAGTACGTATATCCGGTAGTGTAGCAATTTTGCTCTGAAAGCATACTGATAGGGCAGAAATGTGTACTTTCAGAGTAGCAAGGCGTAAACCTAGATTCAATCCTCTTTGAAGAAAAGCCAGTATTCATTTAGTGTTTTTTTTTTTTTTTTTTACTGTAGCATGTTGTACCCCCTAGGTAACCAAATATATAGGTAATGAATAAAACCAACTCAAAACAAATTAAGTGGGATATTGCTTAACATCTTATGACAAGGACTTACAATTCTACTTTTATTTCAGGGAATAACTGTAAAGACAGTGTGGTCAAAAAGTTACTGTACACTGAAAGCACACACACACTGTTCAACCGTCAACATCATTGTCCTTGCGCTGAGATGAGTAATCACTCAACACGTGCAGTGCAGGGCTACATGTGACGGAGACGAGACACAGCACTTTTTGCTGCATTATTACATCACTACATTCAGTGCACAGTAACTTTTCATACTCCCCATAGTTTAAAGGATTATAAATAAAGTGGGTCATTAAGGATGTCAAATAATACAAATGGGTAAACACTGTTGTAATACAGTTAGCTGTAGTATAGTATATAGCTAGTCTTACACCAGCAAACAAGCCCCTCTGACACTAATGTGCCATTTAAGTGTAAAATGTGTACGGAACCAATCAGCAACTAACTTTTATCTGTCTAGTGTAAGTTTGACAATGAATGAAAGTGTCTGGTTTCTATGATTTAGTGCAAAAGTAAAATAATAATAATAAAAAAATTCTTAAAACATGAAAACATTTTTTAAGGCTTTACTTAAGTAGCTTGGTCAGCTCAATTAAAAACAAAATGCAGAGAACATTATTACATAAAAAATCCTCTCGTGCCTGTGAGAACCATTGGTACAGAAAAATATTTTGTTCCGTATTTACATCCAATACAACCTTTAAAAATATACAATTGTTCTATTGAACAAAAAAACATTAAAAAAGCATGCCTAAATCAAAACACAACATAATCTCAAATAATTCTGATGTCAAAGATATGGCAACAGAATAACGCATGTAACCAAAACCATGCATCACTGTGGGGGTAACGTCCAATATGGAATATAAAGCTCTGGAATACAGGTAGTCCATTTATTAACTTCTTTTGCCATATCTTTAACATCAACTGTATTGGACTTGTCAGAGTAAACCTTGCATTTTTATAGGAGTCAAAATTGAAAAAGAAGTAAAATAAAACATAAAATCCTGCGTCTCAGGTTGCATCGCAGAAGCGGATGTGTTTGCTTGCTTCCTGTGTTTTGGCAAGCCTTATCTTTTCAGCTTTGGCAACCAACTGTAACAAAACAAACAAATGCAATTAAAATGAATAAAAATATAATCTACCAAGAGAAACTTGATACTCCGTTGTACTATTCACAGTCCTATTTTGTAATAATAATTTTCAGGTTACTCTGTTTTCCAAAGATCAGCAGAACATGCAGCTCCATACCGGATAAATATTGGTAGATTCTTAACAAAACATTGCTCTACCAATACTTCTGCTCTTCTCATTTCTCTAACTTTTTTTACACCACTCTTTACACGGACAGACATCAAAATAAATCCCAGCTGTGTGTAATGTTATATTATTATTACATTTTAACTGGTGGTGGTGGAGTGTGAGAGAAACCATGGATCCAGTGGATGTAGTTAATATACTGGCTGTCAAGATCCAGGAGTTCAGGATTCCGATGGCTGGAGTACCGGTATTCCCACTCAGGTGGTGGGTCCACACCACCACCTGAGGGAGAAAAGAACCCAGCTTGCCACCAGGGCCGTAGATGGCAAGCGCAGTCAGCCCGCAAGAGGACTCGCTGTTGGTATTACAGCTGTCGGGATCCTAACAGCCGGCATATCATACTGAACCCGGCTCCAGCTACTGTAGTTGGAGTAAGTATGTTAGGAAAATTCTCTTAGGTAGTGTGTTTTTAAGAAGCTTTACACACTGCTTGGCCTGAAAGAATATAAGATATATGTGATCTTTCCTACGTATGAGAAATGATTATTCACATGTACAAAAGTAAACTGCTAATTTCTTTCCTAGAACTGAACCAGAGACCCACTATCACATAACAATTGTTCTAGCGTACAGCATAATTGTTTGGGCATCTAAAAATCTTGTCAAAACAATTGTTACAATTCAATTGTGTTTGGGTGCCAAAGCATATCGCGCATGTTGCACCCAAACAGTCTCGGTTTAGTCGCCTAAAATGGTTAAACCCGTCTAAACTCCCTGCTAGAGGGCGTCCAATGGCAGAAATGTAATAGTCTGGACAGCCAAAGTGCTGAGTTTCAACACATTTTTTCTCGCACCTCAGGAGAGTGAGAAAAAAAAATGTGAGCTCCGCGGCCGCTGGGGCCCGAACTGCGTAACATTTGAATTGCTGCCATTGGGCACCCTCTAGTGGCGGCCACGCAAAAAACAATTGAATCGGCACCAAATAGCGGACATAACAAAGTGTAAACAGTATAAAACAGTAGATAGAGAGAAGGCTACAATACTAGCTTATTGTACATAAAAGTCAAGAAAATTACCTTTTCAGTCCCACGTTTCTTTTCACGTGGTCTGTTTAGTTTTGCCTGCCTGTCCACCAAAATTTTCTGCCAGTATCTCTGCTCATTGTCTCCTAAAAGAAGATAGAAGAAAACATTGTTTAGTATTTACTAAAACAACTAGTACGATTTAAAAAAAAAAGACCAGTAGCATGGATGTCTCTCATTGATGCAATCAGATACTGGGCTGGGGGAGGTTTCTTTTTAACAAAGATAATGAGATCTTGGGTTGATTTTGCACAATAGTGTAATGCGGATGGTCGGTGAATGTGTCAGGCCTATGGAACACAACTGGACATCAAACTTAACAACAACAATAATAATAATAATAATAATAATAATAAACGAGACTTTGGAAATTAGCTGCAACATGCAGAGGTGGCAATAAACTATCATTGTTGGTTTAATTCAGCAGTTTTCCAGCACACTGCAATCATTTTGCTGTGCATGGGGCACACGAAATGCACTAAGAGTAGAGAGTAAATTTACTACAATTTCCACAGATTTTTAATAGATTGAAAACTATCAAAACCGATGTCGTGTTTCAGAGGCTAACACACACACACTGACTAACAGACAATTTTTTATATTCATTTTTAAATGCTAGTCAATTATATAGTTCTAATGCCTTTTCATTAGCTTTCAATCTTATGTATTTAATACAGGGGGCATTCAAAGGCTACACCTGCCACACAATTTGTTGACTACTGCTCTTCAACTTAATTATTTGTTGTGGTCTTGTTCAACTTTTAGCTTTCTCATATTATCGCATAATCTTTTACTGTTAAGAAAACACAACATGAATGTCTTTATTTTTACAGAGCAATGAACAGTAAAACATGCACTATTTTATCACTGATGTCGAATAGGATTTGCTGGCTGCACGTACTGCGGGATCACATGAATGTCATGTGATCATCCTGAGTGTGTTCATAACTGAATAATATAGGGAGAGGCGACATATGTAAAATAGCATAACATCCTGCAATCTTGTCTAATTTGCTGTACTTCCTTCACATGCTAATGGCAGAAAATACTTTAATCCAAGCCTGCAGTCTGAAAAGCAATCACCAATGAGAGACCCTGCTGCAGTTCAATAATATTGTTACTAATGTATATACAACTTACACAAGAGGCTTTGAGAAGACTCCACAAAAGGAGTCTCACTACGGTTACAAGTTTACAAGAACAATTTTTGGCATGGTATACACAAAAAGACACGGTGTGTATTTAAGATGATGCCATTGACATTTAATTCAATATAAAAACAAAAAGTAAAAAAATTAAATAAAATGTACAGCATATGCATGCATGGGAAGCGGATAAAATCCCACCAGTCAGGATCCCGGCGGTCACAATACCGACACTGGAATAGCGACAGGGGGTGAAATACCCCTGACACAGACTATTTTCCCTGTGTGAGTGTCCCCGCAAGGGGCTTTGTAGCTCTCACCCTGCTGCAGGTATTCTGGCAGACGGGATCCCGCTGTCGGGGTCCCGTCCACTGGCAAATAGTACGTATTCCGCATGCACACACAAATATATATTACATACATGTACACAATATAATTAAGGCAGTAGAGTAGACTCATCAAGCATGAAAAACTTCTAATTTGTAATAAAAATTGAATAAAAAACAAGAAAAAAAAACTTTCGGTTTTAGCCCTCATGCCAAAAGGAAAATATTTGTGAGAATAACGTAAATGGTGTGAAATATTTCTGGGATTATACTGATAAAAGGGAAAAAATAAGAATTTACTTACCGATAATTCTATTTCTCATAGTCCGTAGTGGATGCTGGGACTTCCGTAAGGACCATGGGGAATAGCGGCTCCGCAGGAGACTGGGCACAAAAAGTAAAAGCTTTAGACTAGCTGGTGTGCACTGGCTCCTCCCCCTATGACCCTCCTCCAAGCCTCAGTTAGGATACTGTGCCCGGACGAGCGTACATAATAAGGAAGGATTTTGAATCCCAGGTAAGACTCATACCAGCCACACCAATCACACTGTACAACCTGTGATCTGAACCCAGTTAACAGTATGATAAACGTAGGAGCCTCTGAAAAGATGGCTCACAACAATAAACAACCCGATTTTTTGTAACAATAACTATATACAAGTATTGCAGACAATCCGCACTTGGGATGGGCGCCCAGCATCCACTACGGACTATGAGAAATAGAATTATCGGTAAGTAAATTTTTATTTTCTCTGACGTCCTAGTGGATGCTGGGACTTCCGTAAGGACCATGGGGATTATACCAAAGCTCCCAAACGGGCGGGAGAGTGCGGATGACTCTGCAGCACCGAATGAGAGAACTCCAGGTCCTCCTCAGCCAGGGTATCGAATAAAATTTTGCAAACGTGTTTGCCCCTGACCAAGTAGCTGCTCGGCAAAGTTGTAAAGCCGAGACCCCTCGGGCAGCCGCCCAAGATGAGCCCACTTTCCTTGTGGAATGGGCTTTAACAGATTTTGGCTGTGGCAGTCCTGCCACAGAATGTGCAAGCTGAATTGTACTACAAATCCAACGAGCAATCGTCTGCTTAGAAGCAGGAGCACCCAGCTTGTTGGGTGCATACAGGATAAACAGCGAGTCAGATTTTCTGACTCCAGCTGTCCTGGAAACATATATTTTTAGGGCCCTGACTACGTCCAACAACTTAGAGTCCTCCAAGTCCCTATTAGCCGCAGGCACCACAATAGGTTGGTTCATGTGAAACGCTGAAACCACCTTAGGGAGAAATTGAGGACGAGTCCTCAATTCTGCCCTGTCTGAATGAAAAATTAGGTAAGGGCTTTTATATGACAAAGCTGCCATTTCTGAGACACGCCTGGCTGACGCCAGAGCTAACAGCAGGACCACCTTCCATGTGAGATATTTTAATTCCACAGTGGTGAGTGGTTCAAACCAATGTGATTTTAGGAACCCTAAAACTACATTGAGATCCCAAGGTGCCACTGGTGGCACAAAAGGAGGTTGTATATGCAGTACCCCCTTGACAAACGTCTGAACTTCAGGCAATGAAGCCAGTTCTTTCTGGAAGAAGATCGACAGGGCCGAAATTTGAACCTTAATGGATCCTAATTTTAGGCCCATAGACAGTCCTGCTTGCAGGAAATGCAGGAAACGACCCAGTTGAAATTCCTCTGTGGGGGCCTTCTTAGCCTCACACCAGGAAACATATTTTCGCCAAATGCGGTGATAATGTTTCGCAGTTACATCCTTCCTGGCTTTGATCAGGGTAGGGATGACTTCATCTGGAATGCCTTTTTCCATCAGGATCCGGCGTTCAACCGCCATGCCGTCAAACGCAGCCGCGGTAAGTCTTGGAACAGACAAGGTCCCTGCTGGAGCAGGTCCTTTCTTAGAGGTAGAGGCCACGGGTCCTCCGTGAGCATCTCTTGCAGTTCCGGGTACCAAGTTCTTCTTGGCCAATCCGGAGCCACGAGTATAGTCTTCACTCCTCTCCTTCTTATGATTCTCAGTACTTTTGGAATGAGAGGCAGATGAGGGAACACATACACCGACTGGTACACCCACGGTGTTACCAGAGCGTCCACCGCTATTGCCTGAGGGTCCCTTGACCTGGCGCAATATCTGTCCAGTTTTTTGTTGAGACGGGACGCCATCATGTCCACCTTTGGTTTTTCCCAACGGTTTACAATCACTTGAAAGACTTCTGGGTGAAGTCCCCACTCCCCCGGGTGGAGGTCGTGTCTGCTGAGGAAGTCTGCTTCCCAGTTGTCCACTCCCGGAATGAACACTACTGACAGTGCCACCACATGATTTTCCGCCCAGCGAAGAATCCTTGCAGCTTCTGCCATTGCCCTCCTGCTTCTTGTGCCGCCCTGTCTGTTGACGTGGGCGACTGCCGTGATGTTGTCCGATTGAATCAATACCGACTGACCCTGAAGCAGAGGCCTTGCTTGACTTAGGGCATTGTAAATGGCCCTTAGTTCCAGGATATTTATGTGAAGAGACGTTTCCATGCTTGACCACAAGCCCTGGAAATTTCTTCCCTGTGTGACTGCTCCCCAGCCTCTCAGGCTGGCATCGGTGGTCACCAGCATCCAATCCTGAATGCCGAATCTGCGGCCCTCTAGAAGATGAGCACTCTGTAACCACCACAGGAGAGACACCCTTGTCCTTGGAGATAGGGTTATCCGCTGATGCATCTGAAGATGCGATCCGGACCATTTGTCCAGCAGATCCCACTGAAAAGTTCTTGCATGGAATCTTCCGAATGGAATCGCTTCGTAAGAAGCCACCATTTTTCCCAGGACTCTCGTGCATTGATGCACTGACACTTGGCCTGGTTTTAGGAGTTTCCTGACTAGCTCGGATAACTCCCTGGCCTTCTCTTCCGGGAGAAACACCTTTTTCAGGACTGTGTCCAGAATCATCCCCAGGAACAGTAGACGTGTTGTTGGAATCAGCTGTGATTTTGGGATATTTAGGATCCACCCGTGCTGACGTAGCACTACCTGAGATAGTGCTACTCCGACCTCTAACTGTTCCCTGGACCTTGCCCTTATCAGGAGATCGTCCAAGTAAGGGATAATTAAGACGCCTTTTCTTCGAAGAAGAATCATCATTTCGGCCATTACCTTGGTAAAGACCCGTGGTGCCGTGGACAATCCAAACGGCAGCGTCTGAAACTGATAATGACAGTTTTGTACCACAAACCTGAGGTACCCTTGGTGAGAAGGGTAGATTGGGACATGGAGATAAGCATCTTTGATGTCCAGAGACACCATATAGTCCCCTTCTTCCAGGTTCGCTATCACTGCTCTGAGTGACTCCATCTTGAATTTGAACCTTTTTATGTAAGTGTTCAAGGATTTTAGATTTAAAATTGGTCTCACCGAGCCGTCCGGCTTCGGTACCACAAACAGCGTGGAATAATACCCCTTTCCCTGTTGTAGGAGGGGTACCTTGATTATCACCTGCTGGGAATACAGCTTGTGAATAGCTTCCACTACCGCCTCCCTGTCGGAGGGAGACGTTGGTAGAGCAGACTTCAGGAACCGGCGAGGGGGAGACGTCTCGAATTCCAATTTGTACCCCTGTGATACTACCTGCAGGATCCAGGGGTCCACTTGCGAGTGAGCCCACTGCACGCTGAAATTCTTGAGACGGCCCCCCACCGTGCCTGAGTCCGCTTGTAAGGCCCCAGCGTCATGCTGAAGACTTGGCAGAAGCGGGGGAGGGCTTCTGCTCCTGGGAAGAGGCTGCCTGGTGCAGTCTTTTTCCCCTTCCTCTGCCCCGGGGCAGAAATGAGTGGCCTTTTGCCCGCTTGCCCTTATGGAAACGAAAGGACTGAGTTTGAAAAGACGGTGTCTTTTTCTGCTGAGAGGTGACCTGGGGTAAAAAGGTGGATTTTCCAGCCGTTGCTGTGGCCACCAGGTCCGATAGACCGACCCCAAATAACTCCTCCCCTTTATACGGCAATACTTCCATATGTCGTTTGGAATCCGCATCACCTGACCACTGTCGCGTCCATAACGCTCTTCTGGCAGAAATGGACATCGCACTCACTCTAGATGCCAGGGTGCAAATATCCCTCTGTGCATCTCGCATATATAGTAATGCATCCTTTAAATGCTCTATAGTTAATAATATACTGTCCCTATCCAGGGTATCAATATTTTCAGTCAGGGAATCCGACCAAGCCACTCCAGTACTGCACATCCAGGCTGAGGCGATTGCTGGTCGCAGTATAACACCAGTATGTGTGTATATACCTTTTAGGATATTTTCCAGCCTTCTATCAGCTGGTTCCTTAAGGGCGGCCGTATCGGGAGACGGTAACGCCACTTGTTTTGATAAGCGTGTGAGCGCCTTATCTACCCTAGGGGGTGTTTCCCAACGTGCCCTAACCTCTGGCGGGAAAGGGTATAGTGCCAATAATTTATTAGAAATCAGCAGTTTTTTATCGGGGGAAAACCACGCTTTATCACACACCTCATTTAATTCATCTGATTCAGGAAAAACTACTGGTAGTTTTTTCACACCCCACATAATACCCTTTTTTGTGGTACTTGTAGTGTCAGAAATATTCAATGCCTCCTTCATTGCCGTGATCATGTAACGTGTGGCCCTACTGGACATTACGTTTGTCTCCTCACCGTCGACACTGGATTCAGTATCCGTGTCTGGGTCGACCATCTGAGGTAATGGGCGTTTTAGCGCCCCCGACGGTGTCTGAGACGCCTGAACAGGCACTAATTGATTTGCCGGCTGTCTCATGACGTCAACAGTTTTTTGCAAAGTGCTGACACTGTCACGTAATTCTTTAAACACGACCATCCAGTCAGGTGTCGACTCCCTAGGGGGTGACATCACTAACACAGGCAATTGCTCTGCTTCCACATCATTTTCCTCCTCATACATGTCGACACAATCGTACCGACACCCAGCACACACACAGGGAATGCTCTGAAAGAGGACAGGACCCCACGAGCCCTTTGGGGAGACAGAGGGAGAGTTTGCCAGCACACACCAGAGCGCTATATATATACAGGGATAACCTTATGTAAGTGTTACTCCCTTTATAGCTGCTGTTTTATATTAGCTGCCAATAGTGCCCCCCCCTCTCTTGTTTTACCCTGATTCTGTAGCAGGACTGCAGGGGAGAGTCTGGGAGCCTTCCTTCCAGCGGAACTGTGAGGGAAAATGGCGCTTGTGTGCTGAGGAGATAGGCTCCGCCCCCTTCACGGCGCCCTTTTCTCCCGCTTTTTTTAGGAAAACTGGCAGGGGTGAAATGCATCCATATAGCCCAGGAGCTATATGTGATGTATTTCTTTAGCCATATAAGGTTTAAAATAAGAATTTACTTACCGATAATTCTATTTCTCGTAGTCCGTAGTGGATGCTGGGGACTCCGTCAGGACCATGGGGAATAGCGGGCTCCGCAGGAGACAGGGCACATCTAAAAAGCTTTTTAGGTCACATGGTGTGTACTGGCTCCTCCCCCCATGACCCTCCTCCAAGCCTCAGTTAGGTACTGTGCCCGGACGAGCGTACACAATAAGGAAGGATCTTGAATCCCGGGTAAGACTCATACCAGCCACACCAATCACACCGTACAACTTGTGATCTGAACCCAGTTAACAGTATGATAACAAAACGAAGTAGCCTCCGAAAAGATGGCTCACAACAATAGTAATAACCCGATTTTTGTAACAATAACTATGTACAAGCATTGCAGACAATCCGCACTTGGGATGGGCGCCCAGCATCCACTACGGACTACGAGAAATAGAATTATCGGTAAGTAAATTCTTATTTTCTCTAACGTCCTAGTGGATGCTGGGGACTCCGTCAGGACCATGGGGATTATACCAAAGCTCCCAAACGGGCGGGAGAGTGCGGATGACTCTGCAGCACCGAATGAGAGAACTCCAGGTCCTCCTTAGCCAGAGTATCAAAATTTGTAAAATTTTACAAACGTGTTCTCCCCTGACCACGTAGCTGCTCGGCAAAGTTGTAATGCCGAGACTCCTCGGGCAGCCGCCCAGGATGAGCCCCACCTTCCTTGTGGAATGGGCATCTACATATTTCGTCTGTGGCAGGCCTGCCACAGAATGTGCAAGCTGAATTGTACTACAAATCCAGCGTGCAATAGACTGCTTAGAAGCATGAGCACCCAGCTTGTTGGGTGTATACAGTATAAACAGCAAGTCAGACTTTCTGACTCCAGCCGTCCTAACTATATATATATATATATATATATATATATATATATATATATATATATATATATATATATTTTTAGGGCCCTGACCACGTCTAGTAACTTGAAGTCCTCCAAGTCCCTAGTAGCCGCAGGCACCACAAGAGGTTGTTTTAGGTGAAAACGCTGACACCCCTTTATGAAGAAACTGGAGACGAGTCCCAGTTCTGTCCTGTTCAAATGGAAAATTTTAATATGGGCTTTTGTAAGACAAAGCCGCCCATTCTGACAATCGCCTGGCCGAGGCCAGGGCTAACAACATGGTCACTTCCCATGTGAGATATTTGTCAACAGCATGGTCACTTTCCATGTGAGATATTTCAAATCCACAGATTTGAGCGGTTCAAACCAATATGATTTTAAGAAATCCCAACACTATGTTGAGATCTCACGGTGCCCCTAGGGGCACAAAAAAGCTGTATATGCAATACATCCTTTACAATCTGGACTTCAGGAACTGAAGTCAATTCTTTCTGGAAGAAAATCTACAGGGCCGAAATTTAAATGTTAATGAACCCCAATTTGAGGTCCAAAACACTCCTGTTTTCAGGAAGTGTAGAAATCGACCTAGTTGAATTTCCGTCGTGGAGCCTTCCTGGCCTCACCCACGCAACATATTTTCACCACATGTGGTGATGACGTTGTGCGGTCACCTCCTTCCTGGCTTTGACCAGGGTAGGTATGACCTCTTATGGAATGCCTTTTCCCCTCAGGATCCGGCATTCAACCGCCATGCCGTCAAACGCAGCCGCGGTAAGTCTTGGAATAGACATGGTACTTGCTGAATCAAGTCCCTTCTTAGCTCCCCAGGCCCTTAGTCCTCTGTGAGCATTTCTTGAAGTTCCGGGTACCAAGTCCCTCTTGGCCAATCCGGAGCCACTAGTATAATTCATACTCCTCTATGTCTTATAATTCTCAATACCCTGGTTATGAGAAACAGAGGAGGGAACACATACACAGACTGGTACACCCACGGTGTTACCAGAACATCCACAGCTATCGCCTGAAGGTCTCATGACCTGGCGGAATACCTGTCCCGTTTTTTGTTCGGGCGGGACGCCATCATGTCCACCTTTGGTCTTTGCCAACGGTCCACAATCATGTTGAAAAACTTCCCTATGAAGTTTCCACTCTCCCGGGTGGAGGTCATGCCTGCTGAGGAAGTCTGCTTCCCAGTCGTCCACTCCCGGAAAGAACACTGCTGACAGTGCTATCACATGATTTTCCGCCTAGCGAAAAATCCTTGCAGTTTTCACTGCCCTCCTGCTTCTTGTGCCACCCTTCTGTTTACGTGGGCGACTGCCGTGATGTTATCCCACTGGATCAATACCGGCTGACCTTGAAGCAGAGGTCTAGCTAAGTTTAGAGCATTATAAATTTGCTCTAAGCTTATTTATGCGGAGAGAATTCTCCAGACTTAATCACACTTCCCTGGAAATTTTTTCCCTGTGTGACTGTTCCCCAGCCTCTCAGGCTGGCCTCCGTGGTCACCGGCATCCAATCCTGAATGCCGAATCTGCGGCCCTCTAGAACAGGCATTCCCAACCACGGTCCTCAAGGCACACCAACAGTGCAGGTTTTAGTGATATCCAGGTTGCAGCACAGATGGTTGAATCAAAATAACTGAGCTACTAATTAAGTCACCTGTGCTGGAGCCTGGATATCACTAAAACCTGCACTGTTGGTGTGCCTTGAGGACCGTGGTTGGGAATGCCTGCTCTAGAAGATGAGCACTCTGTAATCACCACAGGAGAGACACCCTTTTCCTTGGATATAGGGTTATCCGCTGATGCATCTGAGGATGCGATCCGGACCATTTGTCCAGCAGATCCCACTGAAGAGTTCTTGCGGGAAATCTGCCGAATGGAATTGCTTCGTAATAAGCCACCATTTTTACCAGGACTCTTGTGCAATGATGCACTGACACTTTTCCTGGTTTTAGGAGGATCCCGATTAGCTCGGATAACTCCCTGGTTTTCTCCACTGGGAGAAACACGTTTTTCTGGACTGTGTCCAGAATCTTCCCTAGGAACAGTAGACGTGTCGTCGGAAAAAGCTGCGATTTTGGAATATTTAGAATCCACTCGTGCTGTCGTAGAACTACTTAAGATAGTGCTACTCCGACCTCCAACTGTTCTCTGGACCTTGCCCTTATCAGGAAAGCGTCCATGTTTCTTTTAAGAAAAATCATCATTCCGGCCATTACCTTGGTAAAGACCCGGGGCGCCGTGGACAATCCAAACGGCAGCGTCTGAACGGATAGTGACAGTTCTGTACCAGGAACCTGAAGTACCCTTGGTGAGAAGGGCAAATTCGGACCTGTAGGTAAACGTCCCTGATATCCAGTGACATCATATCGTCCCCTTCTTCCTGGTTCGCTATCACTGCTCCGAGTGACTCCATCTTGATTTGAACGCTTGTATGTAAGTGTTCAAATATTTCAGATCTCACCGAGCCGGTTGGCTTCAGTACCACAATATAGTGTGGAATACTACCCCCTTCCTTGTTGTAAGAAGGGTACTTTGATTATCACCTGCTGGGAATACAGCCTGTGAATTGTGTGAGGGGGAGACGTCTCGAATTTCCAATGTACACCTGGGATATTACATGTAGGATCCCGGAGTTCCCTTGCGAGTGTTGCTGAAACTCTTGAGATGACCCCCTACCGCACCTGAGTCCGCTTGTACGGCCCCAGCGTTATGCTGCGGACTTGGCAGAAGCCGTGAGGAGCTTCTGTTCCTGGGAATGAGCTGCTTGCTGCAGTCTTCTTCCCTTTCCTCTCCCCCTGGGCAGATATGACTGGCCTTCGCCCGCCTGCCCGTATGGGGACGAAAGGACTGAGACTGAAAAGACTGTGTCCTTTTCTGCCAATATGTGACTCGGGGTAACAAAAGGTGGATTTTTCAGCTGTTGCCATGGCCACCAGGTCCAATGGACCGCCCCTTTATACGGCAATACTTCCATATGCCGTCTGGAATCTGCCTCACCTGACCACTGTCGTGTCTTCGTCTGGCAGATATGTACATCACATTTACTCTTGATGCCAGAATGCAAATATGCCTCTGCGCATCACACATATATAGAAATGCATCCTTAAAATGCTCTATAGACAATAAAATCCTGTCCCTGTCAAGGGTATCAAAATTTTCAGTCAGGCAATCCGACCAAGCCCCCTCAGCGCTGCACATCCAGGCTGAGGCGATTGCTGGTCGTAGTATAACACCAGTATGTGTGTATATACTGTTATGATATTTTCCAGCTTCCTATCAGCTGGCTCCTTGAGGGCGGCCGTATCTGGAAACGGTAACGCCATGTTTTTTATAAGCGTGTGAGCGCCTTGTCCACCCTAAGGTGTGTTTTCCAACTCGCCCTTACTACTGGCGGGAAAAAGGGTATACCGCCCATAACTTTCTGTCGGAGGAACCCCACGTATCATCACACACTTCATTTAATTTATCTGATTCAGGCAAAACTACAAGTAGTTTATTCCCACCCTACAAAATACCCTTATTTGTGGTACTTGTGGTATCAGAAATACGTAACACCTCCTTCATTGCCCTTAACATGTAACTTGGGGCCCTAAAGGAAAAATACGTTTGTTTCTTCACCGTCGACACTGGGGTCAGTGTCCGTGTCAGTGTCTGTCGACCGACTGAGGTAAATGGGCGCTTTTACAAGCCCCTGACGGTGTCTGAGACGCCTGGACCGATACTAATTTGTCCGCCGGCTGT
Organism: Pseudophryne corroboree; assembly: GCF_028390025.1. NCBI lineage: Eukaryota > Metazoa > Chordata > Amphibia > Anura > Myobatrachidae > Pseudophryne > Pseudophryne corroboree. The sequence goes on along the minus strand of NC_086444.1, from coordinate 888,372,175 downwards.
CTCATGTCGTCAACCGGCTTGCAGCGTGTTGACATTATCACGTAATTCCATAAGTAAGCCATCCATTCTGGTGTCGACTCCCTAGAGAGTGACATCACCATTACAGGCAATTTTCTCCGTCTCCTCACCAACATTTTCCTCATACATGTCGACACACACGTACCGACCTACAGCACACACATACAGGGAATGCTCTGATAGAGGACAGGACCCACTAGCCCTTTGGGGAGACAGAGGGAGAGTTTGCCAGCACACACCAAAAGCGCCATAATGTATATAACAACCCTAGAAGGTGTTGTTTCTATATATGGGCTCTTAATATATAATTATATCGCCAATTTATGCCCCCCTTCTCTTTAACCCTGTTTCTGTAGTGCAGGGGAGAGTGGGAGCCTTCCTCACCAGCGGAGCTGGTCAGGAAAATGGCGCTGAGTGCTGAGGAGAATAAGCTCCGCCCCTTTCACGGCGGGCTTTTCTCCCGGTTATTAGGAAAACTGGCCTGGGTTAAATACATACATATAGCCTTAATGGCTATATGTGATGTATTTATTTGCCAAATAGGTATTTATATTGCTGCCCAGGGCGCCCCCAGCAGCGCCCTGCACCCTCCGTGACCGTGTCAGTGAGCCGTGTAGCAACAATGGCGCACAGCTGCAGTGCTGTGCGCTACCTCTCTGAAGACTGTGAAGTCTTCTGCCGCCTGTTTCCGGACCTCCGTTCCGCCGTCTTTCTTCAGCGTCTGTAAGGGGGATCGGCGGCGCGGCTCCGGGACGAACCCCAGGCTGACCTGTGTTCCGACTCCCTCTGGAGCTCAGTGTCCAGTAGCCTAAAACTTCAATCCTCCTGCACGCAGGTGAGTTGCAAGTCTCTCCCCTAAGTCCCTCGTTGCAGTGATCCTGTCGCCAGCAGGAATCACTGATTAGAAACCTAAAAAAAACTTTACTAAACAGCTCCTTAAGAGAGCCATCCAGTTTGCACCCTTCTCGGACGGGCACAAAAACCTAACTGAGGCTTGGAGGAGGGTCATGGGGGGAGGAGCCAGTACACACCATGTGACCTAAAAAGCTTTTTAGATGTGCCCTGTCTCCTGCGGAGCCCGCTATTCCCCATGGTCCTGACGGAGTCCCCAGCATCCACTAGGACGTTAGAGAAACATGTTTTATTGCGTCTCAGGGCGCTCCCCCCCAGCGCCCTGCACCCTCAGTGACCGGAGTGTGAAGTGTGCTGAGAGCAATGGCGCACAGCTGCAGTGCTGTGCGCTACCTTATCTGAAGACAGGAACGTCTTCTGCCGCCGATTTCTCCGGACCTCTTCGCTCTTCTGGCTCTGTAAGGGGGCCGGCGGCGCGGCTCCGGGACCCATCCAGGCTGAACCTGTGATCGTCCCTCTGGAGCTAATGTCCAGTAGCCAAGAAGCCCAATCCACTCTGCACGCAGGTGAGTTCGCTTCTTCTCCCCTTAGTCCCACGATGCAGTGAGCCTGTTGCCAGCAGGACTCACTGAAAATAAAAAACCTATTTAAACTTTTACTTCTAAGCAGCTCAGGAGAGCCACCTAGCATGCACCCTTCTCGTTCGGGCACAAAAATCTAACTGAGGCTTGGAGGAGGGTCATAGGGGGAGGAGCCAGTGCACACCAGCTAGTCTAAAGCTTTTACTTTTTGTGCCCAGTCTCCTGCGGAGCCGCTATTCCCCATGGTCCTTACGGAAGTCCCAGCATCCACTAGGACGTCAGAGAAATAAAATGTAGACTAATTACAGGTGCAAATAAAAAATAAACAAACATGTTACAATGCTACAAATGCAATGTAAAATTGAGATCAGAACACATAAAAAAAGTACAAGATACGGCACCTACTCTAGGTCATTAATGAGTTAAATGCAAAGAGAGGCTGAATTTGTGCATGCTTACAAAAGCTTGATTTGAACTACCACAGTGTCAACAAAGTAATCACAATAGTCTATTGTTTGGACACATTGGTAGAAGGCAACACATGTTGCTACCTTTTATCACTGTTTGTCAGATAGCTGATGCTGCTTAACAAAGCACTTACCAGAAAGGATGAGAAGCTTCCAGTTGTGCTTGCTCTGCAGATCTGAGTGTGCTTTCAGGACAGTCTGAGCATCCTCAGGAGACTTAAAACGGACATGACACTCTGTGTCTCCCTCTAGCATATCTACATAGACCACTTCAGACACTCCAGACAACGCATCCTAGAAAGAATGGGAAACACATTTCTAATCTTTAGAAACTTGTATTCTCGACATTGCAACAAGAAGCATCTAACCCCCACTTCTATTAATCAGTACACAATTACTTTTTATGACCCATTATGCTATCATTGCAGATCACCATTACAATTAGCCTGTGAGCATATTTGATATCCATCAGTTTGTCCCAGCCACCAATAACTGGCGGCTTTGACAATGGATTGGAAGTGACACCGACTGATAGAAAACGGGGTATATTTACTATCAATGGAATCCTTTACACCAACATACTATTGGGCTGCAAATAGGTTCCACTACTAACCATTAAGAGGAAAAGGTAACAATGTCTATTTTTTGGCATGTGGTGCACAGTCTTACAACACAAAGTACTGCAATTTTGCTATGTGTTGGTTTGACCTTACAGTATTTCATAATGACCACAAAAGTAACAAAACAATAGCAATCACTACCCACATAGGTATAAGAATACTGTATATAACATTTATTTGTAACCTATTAATGTCCTGACAATAGTATAAAAGAGAGAACGCCCTTTAGCGCATACTGGGCCTAATTCTGAGTTGATCGCAGCAGCATTTTTGTTAGCAGATGGGCAAAACCATGTGCACTGAAGGGGGGCAGATATAACATGTGCAGAGAGAGTTAGATTTGGGTGGGGTGTATTCAAACTGAAATCTAAATTGCAGTGTAAAAATAAAGTAGCCAGTATTTACCCTGCACAGAAACAAAAGAACCCACCCAAATCTAACTCTCTCTGCAAATGTTATATCTGCCCCCCCCTGCAGTGCACATGGTTTTGCCCAATTGCTAACAAACTTGCTACTGCGATCAACTCAGAATTACCCCCATTGTTTGATCATCTGCTATCTAACCTTTGCTATCTCTATTTGCTAACACGGTTTAATTTAAAGTGATCTATACATAGTAAGGGGTTATGAGGTCAACTTCTGTCATCATTGGTCGCCCCTTGCGGCCAGAAGATAAGTATGTGGCTAAATTGGACATTAATCCAGTTGCTAGCATTGAGTAACAGTACTGGTCCGTGTATGACCATCTTTAAATCTTTGTGGCCTTATTATGTAAGCCAGTGGTTCTCAAACCCAGTCCTCAGGACCCCACACAGTTCACGTTTTCCAGGTCACCCGGCAGGTGCACTGTGCATCGCCAACTGTCACATTTTAAAAATCCACAGGTAACCTGGAAAACATGAACTGTGTGGGGTCCCGAGGACCGAGTTTGTGATGTAAGCTATGTGTCACTGCCATTATGCGAGGACAGCCCACTCACAGCTACTGTAATATGTATGGAACAAAACATAAAATGAAGTGTTACCTTTACAAGTTTGCGATTTGGCAGTGGATCTAAACTGGTGATCTTCACAATGACTCCACTAACGAACTGAGGTCCAAGTGTTTCTACTAGAAGACAAATAACATGAAAACAATTGTGACATAACGAAAAATAATTATATCTATATTCATTCATCTATATTTTTTATGTTTCCTATAAAATTTAAAAATCAGAGACTAGCCATGTATGGATTATAATTTTTTCCCCCTGTGGCATAAGTAAAATGTTCTAAATATGGGATTACAGGCTATAACTCTTAAACAGTTGCAAAATGTTAAAACCTTTGAATGGGCGTATTCCGTAAGGATTCTGCATAGAACTACACTATTTCTTTTTTATTATAGAATTAAGTCACTTTATCAGATCCTGTTATGTGTAATGTCCACTGATCTGTGTATTAGATTGGACCTAGCCACTTCTATACCCCTAATAACAATAAAAGACCCTTTTAAATGACAGGATTACACTCTGCATACATCTTTGTCAAGACTTTGGCAAATTCAACTCACAATCACTGCAACAAATGTGATGGACATAGGGATTTAGGGTGGGATGTACTTAAGGGAAAATGCGTGAAAACCCCAGAAAACTTCAGTTTTTGGACTTTGGCCGCATTTCCCATATGTACCAAGCTCTGGAATGCAATGCATTCCAGGGATTGGATGCAGTAGGTAACACCAGCTTCTTTACGCATTTTCCCCAGCACCCCCCATGGCTACCGCATCTCTTTTGAGCATGTGCAGAGGGATCCCTGCGTCCGAATTCTGGGAGCCCCAACATCACAAAGGACAGCCCTTATCGTGGGAGCTGTCCTTTGCGATACTAATCGCATTAGTATGAATGCGGTAAGTGGCCGGATGTACTGCATTACGATATCGATGCTTAGTACATGCATCCCTTTGTCACTTACCCCGATTGATGGCAAAGTCCTCAGGGAAACCAGTGCATGTTTTCCACATCTCCTTGCCAAGCAGGAATTTAGTAATTACTGAGTCTCATTTTAAAAGATCCACAGGTGGTACTAATCACTTGAGATTCTGGGAGGAGAACTAGAAACATGCAATGTTATTGTGCCCTGAGAACTGGAGTTAGGAAAAAATGTCAAAAACAATTGTTTTAGAGTTCACTGATGGCCCAGTCTGTCAACTAGGTTGAAAATGACCAAACCAGGATACCATACCTGTACTTGTGTGGACAGCTTGACAGCAGTGATGTGTTGCCCAGAACAGGGAAGTTTGTCAATGCGCATACTGGCAAAGCATGATACCCTTGTATTTAAGACCCTGGCACTCATGTTTATGAAAAGCATAGGATTGTCATCATTTAAATAGTTTGTAAATATGTTAGAAGCAATCAGAACAGCCGAGAAACCACAAATTACTGAAAATACTGCAACTTCAAATTAAAATTTGTATGTACGAGTTCTGCACAGTACACGTGACTATCAGGACAATGTTAACACTGGCAAAAGCCATTATATTCTGAATTAGTTTTAGACAGGTACAATTCTGAAAAAAAGATATAATGTGTACTGTATAGTGGATATGAGACTGCGGGGGTAAACACTGGTGTATTGTGTACGGTTTTGCAGCACTGTGTATGCTAAGCATACCACAAGCATACTAGGCGTAACCACTTCCTTACAAATACTTCTTTCCCTACACAGCAAATCAAGCTACTTAGTCCTTCAGATGCATGTTCAAAAAAAAACAACAAACAACTGTACAGACCTTAGAAGTTAGCATTTTGTGGCCCTCTTAAATACTGTCTATGTTCTATTGAAAACTAGCTCCTATATTAGTACAACACTGCACAGAAAGCATGCTAAACACAAAGGGCGGTATTCAATTCCTTCCACCCACTTTCACACCCATTCTGTTTCTGTTGACGGGTGTGGCATCATAATTTCAGCTCGATACCCCTGGGGTAGCGAGACGCTTAACCCTTTACGTACCTAAACCTGATTACTATGGGCGCGATAACGTGAATCACTTTAAAAAGGAGATCGGCTGTGATATATCATTTGAATACCGCCCAAAGTCTTTTATATAACCGGGTTATCTACTGTGTATCAGACCAACCGAAGAAGCCCTTTGTGCATAGTGACATGACAACCAAAAAACAATGTTGTCAGTAACTGTTGTGCATTTAACATTTGAATGTCAACCTTTACAGAGTTTCTCCAGCTAAAAAATATAAAATGTATATGTATCTGCTAGTACAGGAATATGTAGAGACTTTACATGCTGCACATCTACTTGCTCACAGTATGGGGAGAAACCTGTGTTTTCCTGCCTAAAAAAAACTATAACATGTGTGTTATCAAATGATAAAGTTACACTCTTTTTACTATAAAGTTATGCGATCACTATGGGAAAGGGAGAAAGGCTTTATTTACATTACTGGAGTACCCTCAGTCCATTTTTATTTCAGTTTTAGAGGCCGATCCAATAAGGTGCGAGTTGGATTTTGTGAGCCGTTCTCACTGCAAACTAACACCATGAATTTACATTTGCAATCCAATTCCAAACTGGCATTGCTTTTTCAAAGGAAATTCATGATTTTTGGGCACACCCCTGAGCAGGTGAAGAGTGTGAAAATTTTTATGTAAAAATTTAAGGACAGTGCAGAACCTCTGCTGCACCCCTCCCAATGAATAATTACACACTTTGAGAGGCTTAAATAGCAGAACTTGTCCGATGACGTCAGTTTGCAGGTGATTTTCTTAAAAAAATAAAAATAAAAAAAAGTACAATAATGTGTTAAATATGTGGGAAAGTCACACTCAACTTCACCGCGGATACAGTGAATTGGCATTTCTAACTGGATCTTGCATTCCTCGGGTGCGCGCATTGCCACAATATATGAGGGTTTCATGATGCAAACTCGCACCTAATTGGACTGACCATGTTGTATTGAGCTCAAAGGACATGAAGCAGCAAATCCATCAACTAAAGTGTGTGCAGCTCTATATAAGACTACCAGCGTTAGAGGTGGAAATTGTTCAGCTTCACATAACTACAGTATTACCGTCTTTCATGTTTTTAGGTTCTGCTTCCACTTCTCCTGTAGTTGACTGATTTCTGCTACTTATTGCCTTTTTGAGGGAGGCCATGCTGGCTCGCTGCAGTGCCAAATATTCAGCCTTCAGAACCATCCATTCTTTCCTGCAGAGAAAGTGACAGAACATTCATCTACGGCAGTACTGTTAGAGTACTTGAATGAAATGGGACGCATATGTTCACATTATGTGCATGTGGGTTGAATTCATTGCAAAAAATAAGATTTTACTCACCGGTAAATCTATTTCTCGTAGTCCGTAGTGGATGCTGGGAACTCCGAAAGGACCATGGGGAATAGCGGCTCCGCAGGAGTCTGGGCACAACTAAAAGAAAGCTTTTAGACTACCTGGTGTGCACTGGCTCCTCCCACTATGACCCTCCTCCAAGCCTCAGTTAGGATACTGTGCCCGGAAGAGCAGACACAATAAGGAAGGATTTTTGAATCCCGGGTAAGACTCATACCAGCCACACCAATCACACCGTATAACACGTGATACCATATCCAGTTAACAGGATGAAACCTAACTGAGCCTCTCAGCAGATGGCTCATAACAATAACCCGTTAGTGAACAATAACTATGTACAATTATTGCAGACAATCCGCACTTGGGACGGGCGCCCAGCATCCACTACGGACTACGAGAAATAGATTTACCGGTGAGTAAAATCTTATTTTCTCTAACGTCCTAGTGGATGCTGGGAACTCCGAAAGGACCATGGGGATTATACCAAAGCTCCCAAATGGGCAGGAGAGTGCGGATGACTCTGCAGCACCGAATGAGAGAACTCAAGGTCCTCCTCAGCCAGGGTATCAAATTTGTAGAATTTAGCAAACGTGTTTGCCCCTGACCAAGTAGCAGCTCGGCAAAGTTGTAAAGCCGAGACCCATCGGGCAGCCGCCCAAGATGAGCCCACCTTCCTTGTAGAATGGGCTTTAACTGATTTAGGACGCGGCAGTCCAACCGCAGAATGCGCCAGCTGAATTGTGCTACAAATCCAGCGAGCAATAGTCTGCTTAGAAACAGGAGCACCCAGTTTGTTGGGTGCATACAGGATAAATAGCGAGTCAGTTTTCCTGACTCCAGCCGTCCTGGAAACATACATTTTCAAGGCCCTGACTACGTCCAGCAACTTGGAATCCTCCAAGTCGCTAGTAGCCGCAGGCACTACAATAGGTTGGTTCAAGTGAAAAGCTGATACCACCTTAGGGAGAAACTGGGGACGAGTCCTCAATTCTGCCCTATCCATATGGAAAATCAGATAAGGGCTTTTAAATGACAAAGCCGCCAATTCTGATACACGCCTGGCCGAAGCCAAGGCCAACAACATGACCACTTTCCACGTGAGATATTTTAGATCCACGGTCTTTAGTGGCTCAAACCAATGTGATTTTAGGAAATTCAACACCACGTTGAGATCCCAGGGTGCCACTGGAGGCACAAAAGGGGGCTGAATATGCAGCATTCCTTTTACAAATGTCTGAACTTCAGGTAGTGAAGCTAGTTCTTTTTGGAAGAAAATCGACAGAGCCGATATCTGCACCTTAATGGAGCCTAACTTTAGGCCCATACACACTCCTGCCTGTAGGAAGTGCAGAAATCGACCCAGCTGAAACTCCTCTGTTGGGGCCTTATTGGCCTCACACCAAGCAACATATTTCCGCCATATGCGGTGATAATGTTTTACAGTTACATCTTTCCTGGCTTTAATCAGCGTAGGAATGACATCCTCCGGAATGCCCTTTTCCTTTAGGATCCGGCGTTCAACCGCCATGCCGTCAAACGCAGCCGCGGTAAGTCTTGGAACAGACAGGGCCCCTGCTGCAGCAGGTCCCGTCTGAGCGGCAGAGGCCATGGGTCCTCTGAGATCATCTCTTGAAGTTCCGGGTACCACGCTCTTCTTGGCCAATCCGGAACCACGAGTATTGTCCTTACTCCTCGTTTTCTTATTATTCTCAGTACCTTTGGTATGAGAGGCAGAGGAGGGAACACATAAACCGACTGGTACACCCACGGTGTCACTAGAGCGTCCACCGCTATCGCCTGAGGGTCCCTTGACCTGGCGCAATATCTCTCTAGTTTTTTGTTTAGGCGGGACGCCATCATGTCCACCTGTGGCCGTTCCCAACGATTTACAATCAGTGTGAAGACTTCTGGATGAAGTCCCCACTCTCCCGGGTGGAGGTCGTGTCTGCTGAGGAAGTCTGCTTCCCAGTTGTCCACTCCCGGAATGAACACTGCTGACAGTGCTAACACGTGATTTTCCGCCCATCGGAGAATCCTTCTGGCTTCTGCCATTGCCGTCCTGCTTCTCGTGCCGCCCTGTCGGTTTACATGGGCGACCGCCGTGATGTTGTCTGACTGGATCAGTACCGGCTGGTTTTGAAGCAGGGTTTTTGCCTGACTTAGGGCATTGTAAATGGCCCTCAGTTCCAGAATATTTATGTGCAGGGAAGTCTCCTGACTTGACCATAGTCCTTGGAAGTTTCTTCCCTGTGTGACTGCCCACCAGCCTCGAAGGCTGGCATCCGTGGTCACCAGGACCCAGTCCTGTATGCCGAATCTGCGGCCCTCTAGAAGATGAGCACTCTGCAGCCACCACAGCAGAGACACCCTGGTTCTTGGAGACAGGGTTATCAGCCGATGCATCTGAAGATGCGATCCGGACCATTGGTCCAACAGGTCCCACTGAAAGATTCTGGCATGGAACCTGCCGAAAGGAATTGCTTCGTAAGAAGCCACCATCTTTCCCAGGACTCGCGTGCAGTGATGCACCGACCCCTGTTTTGGCTTCAGGAGGTTTCTGACTAGAGATGACAGATCCTTGGCTTTCTCCTCCGGGAGAAACACCTTTTTCTGGACTGTGTCCAGAATCATTCCCAGGAACAGTAGACATGTCGTCGGAACCAGCTGTGGCTTTGGAATATTCAGAATCCAACCGTGCTGGTGTAGCACCTCCTGAGATAGTGCTACTCCTACCAACAACTGCTCCCTGGATCTCGCCTTTATTAGGAGATCGTCCAAGTATGGGATAATTAAAACTCCCTTTTTTCGAAGGAGTATCATCATTTCCGCCATTACCTTGGTAAACACCCTCGGTGCCGTGGACAGACCAAACGGCAGCGTCTGGAATTGGTAATGGCAATTCTGTACCGCAAATCTGAGGTACTCCTGGTGAGAATGATAAATGGGGACATGCAGGTAAGCATCCTTGATGTCCAGGGATACCATGTAATCCCCCTCGTCTAGACTTGCAATAACCGCCCTGAGCGATTCCATCTTGAACTTGAATTTTTTTATGTATGTGTTCAAGGATTTCAAATTTAAAATGGGTCTCACCGAACCGTCCGGTTTCGGTACCACAAACAGTGTGGAATAGTAACCCCGTCCTTGTTGAAGTAGGGGCACCTTGACTATCACCTGCTGGGAATAAAGCTTGTGAATTGCCTCTAGTACAGCCTCCCTGTCCGAGGGAGTTGTTGGCAAGGCAGATTTGAGGAAACGGCGGGGGGGAGACGCCTCGAATTCCAGCTTGTACCCCTGAGACACTACTTGAAAGATCCAGGGATCCACCTGTGAGCGAGCCCACTGATCGCTGAAATTTTTGAAGCGGCCCCCCACCGTACCTGGCTCCACCTGTGGAGCCCCACCGTCATGCGGCGGACTTGGAAGAAGCGGGGGAGGACTTTTGCTCCTGGGAACCAGCTGTTTGTTGAAGCCTTTTTCCCCTACCTCTGCCTCTGGACAGAAAGGACCCGCCTTTTCCTCGCCTGTTTTTCTGGGTCCGAAAGGACTGTACCTGATAAAACGGCGCTTTTTTAGGCTGTGAGGGAACATGGGGTAAAAATGCTGACTTCCCAGCTGTTGCTGTGGAAACGAGGTCCGAGAGACCATCCCCGAATAACTCCTCACCCTTATAAGGCAAAACTTCCATGTGCCTTTTGGAATCTGCATCCCCTGTCCACTGCCGAGTCCATAAGCCTCTCCTAGCAGAAATGGACAATGCACTTATTTTAGATGCCAGCCGGCAGATCTCCCTCTGTGCATCTCTCATGTATAAGACTGAGTCTTTTATATGCTCTATGGTTAGCAGAATAGTGTCCCTGTCTAGGGTGTCAATATTTTCCGACAGGGAATCTGACCATGCAGCGGCAGCACTGCACATCCATGCTGACGCAATAGCTGGTCTAAGTATAATGCCTGTGTGTGTATATATAGACTTCAGGATCGCCTCCTGCTTTCTATCCGCAGGCTCCTTCAGGGCGGCCGTATCCGGAGACGGAAGTGCCACCTTTTTAGACAAACGTGTGAGCGCTTTATCCACCCTAGGAGGTGTTTCCCAACGTGCCCTATCCTCTGGCGGGAAAGGGAACGCCATTAGTAATTTTTTTGAGATTATCAATCTTTTATCAGGGAAAGCCCACGCTTCTTCACACACTTCATTTAATTCTTCAGATGGGGGAAAAACTACGGGTAGTTTTTTCTCCCCAAACATAATACCCTTTTTAGTGGTACCTGGGTTTATATCTGAAATGTGTAACACCTCTTTCATTGCCTCAATCATGCAACGAATAGCCTTAGTGGACATTAGATTAGACTCATCGTCGTCGACACTGGTATCAGTATCCGTGTCGACATCTGCGTCTGCCATCTGAGGTAGCGGGCGTTTTAGAGCCCCTGATGGCCTTTGAGACACCTGGACAGGCACGAGCTGAGAAGCTGGCTGTCCCGCATTTGGCATGTCGTCAAATTTTTTGTGTAAGGAGTCGACACTTGCACGTAATTCCTTCCATAAAACCATCCACTCAGGTGTCTGCCCCGCAGGGGGTGACATCACTTCTATAGGCATCTGCTCTGCCTCCACATAATTTTCCTCCTCAAACATGTCGACACAGCCGTACTGACACACCGCACACACACCGGGAATGCTCTAACAGAGGACAGGACCCCACAGAAGCCCTTTGGGGAGACAGAGAGAGAGTATGCCAGCACACACCAGAGCGCTATATAATGCAGGGACTAACTGAATTATGTCCCCTATAGCTGCTATAATATTTACTGCGCCTAAATGTAGTGCCCCCCCTCTCTTTTTTACCCTTTTCTGTAGTGTAGACTGCAGGGGAGAGCCAGGGAGCTTCCTTCCAGCGGAACTGTGAGGGAAAAATGGCGCCAGTGTGCTGAGAGAGATAGCTCCGCCCCTTTTTTGCGGACTATTCTCCCGCTTTTTTAAGGATTCTGGCAGGGGTAATTATCACATATATAGCCTCTGGGGCTATATATTGTGATTGTTTTGCCAGCCAAGGTGTTTTTATTGCTGCTCAGGGCGCCCCCCCCCAGCGCCCTGCACCCTCAGTGACCGGAGTGTGAAGTGTGTATGAGAAGCAATGGCGCACAGCTGCAGTGCTGTGCGCTACCTTGGTAAAGACATTAGTCTTCATGCCGCCGATTTTCCGGACTTCTTCTTGCTTCTGGCTCTGTAAGGGGGACGGCGGCGCGGCTCCGGGACCGAACACCAAGGCCAGTTCCATGCGGTCGGTCCCTCTGGAGCTAATGGTGTCCAGTAGCCTAAGAAGCCCAAGCTAGCTGCAAGCAGGTAGGTTCGCTTCTTCTCCCCTTAGTCCCTCGTTGCAGTGAGCCTGTTGCCAGCAGGTCTCACTGTAAAATAAAAAACCTAAAATATACTTTCTTTCTAAGAGCTCAGGAGAGCCCCTAGTGTGCATCCAGCTCGGCCGGGCACAAAAATCTAACTGAGGCTTGGAGGAGGGTCATAGTGGGAGGAGCCAGTGCACACCAGGTAGTCTAAAAGCTTTCTTTTAGTTGTGCCCAGACTCCTGCGGAGCCGCTATTCCCCATGGTCCTTTCGGAGTTCCCAGCATCCACTAGGACGTTAGAGAAATTATGTTAGAGGATAAAAGAAGGCGTGGTCACATAAATTGCTAATAATCTAGTACAGCTATAACCACAGAAGCCATCCAGCTGGACAACTCTTCTCTCTGACACACAGACCACTGGAGACCATCAATACTTGGTAAAGCTGAAGAAACATTCGCCTTTGTAATTTCACCACCGAGAGCAGTGATCCTCTGAAAGCAGATGTTAGCTCTACGCAGCCACCAATGCAATTACCATTCTCAAGTACTTCCTCCACTAACTATTCATACTCTAGATGGGTTACATACGTTATACCGGCAGACGGGATGCCGGCTGTCAATATACCGACAGCTGCATCCCACCCACCAGAATGCTGGCAGCGGGGCAAGCGCTAAGAGTCCCCTTGCGGTGATCGCTGCGCTTGCCACAGGATCCATTCCCACTATGGGTGTCGTGGACACCAACAAGTGGGAATAGCCCTGGTGCGCCGGGATTCTAGCTGTCGGCACTGTCGGGATTTTGGCGTTGGTATCCTAAACTCCGGGATCCGACAGCCAGCATTTCAACTGCATCCCCTCTAAATCGATATAGGCTTTTGCATACAGTTCTTCAGTGACTGCTTCAGTGTAATAAAAACCACAGCTGAATTGCTACACAGTTACCCAACGGCTTACATTCTTAGAAGTTCCTACAATTTAAAAATAAGAATTTACTTACCGATAATTCTATTTCTCGTAGTCCGTAGTGGATGCTGGGAACTCCGTAAGGACCATGGGGAATAGCGGCTCCGCAGGAGACTGGGCACAAAAAGTAAAAGCTTTAGACTAGCTGGTGTGCACTGGATCCTCCCCTAATGACCCTCCTCCAAGCCTCAGTTAAGATACTGTGCCCGGACGAGCGTACATAATAAGGAAGGATCTTGAATCCCGGGTAAGACTCATACCAGCCACACCAATCACACCGTACAACTCGTGATCTGAACCCAGTTAACAGTATGATAACCGTAGGAGCCTCTGAAAAGATGGCTTCCAACAATAAACAACCCGATTTTTTTGTAACAATAACTATATACAAGTATTGCAGACAATCCGCACTTGGGATGGGCGCCCAGCATCCACTACGGACTACGAGAAATAGAATTATCGGTAAGTAAATTCTTATTTTCTCTGACGTCCTAGTGGATGCTGGGAACTCCGTAAGGACCATGGGGATTATACCAAAGCTCCCAAACGGGCAGGAGAGTGCGGATGACTCTGCAGCACCGAATGAAAGAACTCCAGGTCCTCCTCAGCCAGGGTATCAAATTTGTAGAATTTAGCAAACGTGTTTGCCCCTGACCAAGTAGCTGCTCGGCAAAGTTGTAAAGCCGAGACCCCTCGGGCAGCCGCCCAAGATGAGCCCACCTTCCTTGTGGAATGGGCTTTTACAGATTTTGGCTGTGGCAGGCCTGCCACAGAATGTGATGATCACAACACTGATGTATATTTCAATAAAACAAATTTATTTCTAAAATAGCACAATAGGTATACGTAAGGTATTAAATAAAATATGCACATATATCGAGTATTAAATAATACAATTATTAAAATATAAAATTAGCATATAGAAGGACTACCCAATTCGCCAGGTGTTTTATTAGGACTCAGTGGAGATCTATGCAGTGACCGTTCCTGATGTATTTCCCCTATATTAGCATAGTCCAGCTTAAATAATAGTCTCAGAATTTTAGGCAATGTTCAATGGATGGACTTGTTACCGTTAGAGGGTAATATGCTCCAGAATCTGTAGTGGAGAGCTCCTCATGCATTACGGTGTATGCTGTCCTTTAAGCGACGATTGCCATATGCAGTCCGAGAATAAAGCAGGACGTCTGGACGAAGCTTCGGGGAATGGTTCGGTCCTCCTTAGAGTCACTCCTGGCAGGGGTCCCTGGTAGCACCTGACGCGTTTCGCTGCAACCAACTGGCAGCTTTCTCAAAGGTATGTGCAGTCTAAAACATGAGGGGTTTATATACCACCTCTAATATGGTGGCTAATTAGCCCCTTAGAACACATGAGTGCAATTACATGACCATATTTTAGGCTAAATACATAAAATCATAATAATCTTGAAAGCTGAGACAGACCTACTTCAAATGACATGTGTTAAGTAACAAATGTGTATATTATTTGTAAAAACGAGATGTTTCAAAAGGTTTTTATTAATATGTAAATAAATGAATAAGGGCAAACAGGAAGTGTGCAAACGGACCTTAGCCAATGGCTATGTTTGTTGTGACTCCTGTTGCCTGGGGGACAAGGTTATTAGCTTCCCTTATAGGTAGGGGAAGAGATAGAGACGAGAACCGGAGTTATATAGGAACATTCTATTCCGGTCACGTGACTCGTCACGTGATCGGAGTTTTTCTTCTACTATGTCCGCAACATGCGGCGGAATATAGAAGCGGTTGCCAAGCAACCGGCATTATAGGTGGGGAAACAATTGCGAGACGGGACTGAGGTTACGATATTCTGTTTACTTCCGGTCACAAAAAAAAAAAAAACCCCTCTTTTTTGTGCTATAACATACGGGAGTGACTCTCCCCCCTTTCTTGTGACTGCAGCTCGACGAAGCATCTCACACCTAAAGCGCCCAATTACCTTCGGGTATTTTCTTTTCTGCCACAGAATGTGCAAGTTGAATTGTACTACAAATCCAACGAGCAATCGTCTGCTTAGAAGCAGGAGCACCCAGCTTGTTGGGTGCATACAGTATAAACAGCGAGTCAGATTTTCTGACTCCAGCCGTCCTGGAAACATATATTTTCAGGGCCCTGACCACGTCCAGCAACTTGGAGTCCTCCAAGTCCCTAGTAGCCACAGGTACCACAATAGGTTGATTCATGTGAAACGCTGAAACCACCTTAGGGAGAAATTGAGGACGAGTCCTCAATTCCGCCCTATCCGAATGAAATATCAGGTAAGGGCTTTTATAGGATAAAGCCGCCAATTCTGATACACGCCTGGCTGAAGCCAGGGCCAACAGCATTACCACTTTCCATGTGAGATATTTCAAATCCACTGAGGCAAGTGGTTCAAACCAATGTGATTTTAGGAACCCTAAAACTACATTGAGATCCCAAGGTGCCACTGGAGGCACAAAAGGAGGCTGTATATGCAGTACCCCTTTGACAAACGTCTGAACTTCAGGCACTGAAGCCAGTTCTTTCTGGAAGAAGATCGACAGGGCCGAAATTTGAACCTTAATGGATCCTAATTTTAGGCCCATAGACAATCCTGCTTGCAGGAAATGTAGGAAACGACCCAGTTGAAATTCCTCCGTAGGGGCCTTCTTGGCCTCACACCACGCAACATATTCTCGCCAAATGCGATGATAATGTTTTGCAGTTACATCCTTCCTGGCCTTGATCAGGGTAGGGATGACTTCATCTGGAATGCCTTTTTCCTTCAGGATCCGGCGTTCAACCGCCATGCCGTCAAACGCAGCCGCGGTAAGTCTTGGAACAGACAAGGTCCCTGCTGGAGCAGGTCCTTCCTTAGAGGTAGAGGCCACGGGTCCTCCGTGAGCATCTCTTGCAGCTCCGGGTACCAAGTTCTTCTTGGCCAATCCGGAGCCACGAGTATCATTCTTACTCCTCTCCTTCTTATGATTCTCAGTACTTTTGGTATGAGAGGAAGAGGAGGGAACACATATACCGACTGGAACACCCACGGAGTTACCAGAGCGTCCACCGCTATTGCCTGAGGGTCCCTTGACCTGGCGCAATATCTGTCCAGTTTCTTGTTGAGACAGGACGCCATCATGTCCACCTTTGGTTTTTCCCAACGGTTTACAATCACTTGGAAGACTTCTGGATGAAGTCCCCACTCCCCCGGGTGGAGGTCGTGTCTGCTGAGGAAGTCTGCTTCCCAGTTGTCCACTCCCGGAATGAACACTGCTGACAGTGCTATCACATGATTTTCCGCCCAGCGGAGAATCCTTGCAGCTTCTGCCATTGCCCTCCTGCTTCTTGTGCCGCCCTGTGTTTACGTGGGCGACAGCCGTGATGTTGTCCGACTGGATCAATACCGGTTGACCCTGAAGCAGAGGCCTTGCTTGACTTAGGGCATTGTAAATGGCCCTTAGCTCTAGGATATTTATGTGAAGAGACGTTTCCATGCTTGACCACAAGCCCTGGAAATTTCTTCCCTGTGTGACTGCTCCCCAGCCTCTCAGGCTGGCATCCGTGGTTACCAGCATCCAATCCTGAATGCCGAATCTGCGGCCCTCTAGAAGATGAGCCTTCTGTAACCACCACAGGAGAGATACCCTTGTCCTTGGAGATAGGGTTATCCGCTGATGCATCTGAAGATGCGATCCGGACCATTTGTCCAGCAGATCCCACTGAAAGGTTCTTGCATGGAATATTCCGAATGGAATCGCTTCGTAAGAAGCCACCATTTTTCCCAGGACTCTCGTGCACTGATGCACTGACACTTGTCCTGGTTTTAGGAGGTTCCTGACTAGCTCGGATAACTCCCTGGCCTTCTCCTCCGGGAGAAACACCTTTTTCTGGACTGTGTCCAGAATCATCCCTAGGAACAGTAGACGTGTTGTCGGAATCAGCTGTGATTTTGGCATATTTAGAATCCACCCGTGCTGACGTAGCACTACCTGAGATAGTGCTACTCCGACCTCTAACTGTTCCCTGGACCTTGCCCTTATCAGGAGATCGTCCAAGTAAGGGATAATTAATACGCCTTTTCTTCGAAGAAGAATCATCATTTCGGCCATTACCTTGGTAAAGACCCGTGGTGCCGTGGACAATCCAAACGGCAGCGTCTGAAACTGATAATGACAGTTTTGTATCACAAACCTGAGGTACCCTTGGTGAGAAGGGTAGATTGGGACATGGAGATAAGCATCCTTGATGTCTAGAGATACCATATAGTCCCCTTCTTCTAGGTTCGCTATCACTGCTCTGAGTGACTCCATCTTGAATTTGAACCTTTTTATGTAAGTGTTCAAAGATTTTAGATTTAAAATTGGTTTTACCGAGCCGTCCGGCTTCGGTACCACAAACAGCGTGGAATAATACCCCTTTTCCTGTTGTAGGAGGGGTACCTTGATTATCACCTGCTGGGAATACAGCTTGTGAATAGCTTCCAATACTGCCTCCCTGTCGGAGGGAGACGTTGGTAGAGCAGACTTCAGGAACCGGCGAGGGGGAGACGTCTCGAATTCCAATTTGTACCCCTGTGATACTACCTGCAGGATCCAGGGGTCCACTTGCGAGTGAGCCCACTGCGCGCTGAAATTCTTGAGACGGCCCCCCACCGTGCCCGAGTCTGCTTGCAGAGCCCCAGCGTCATGCTGAGGATTTGGCAGAAGCGGGGGAGGGCTTCTGCTCCTGGGAAGAGGCTGCATGGTGCAGTCTTTTTCCCCTTCCTCTGCCCCGGGGCAGGAACGAGCGGCCTTTTTCCCTCTTGCCCTTATAGGGACGAAAGGACTGGGTTTGAAAAGACGGTGTCTTTTTCTGCTGAGAGGTGACCTGGGGTAAAAAGGTGGATTTTCCAGCCGTTGCTGTGGCCACCAGGTCCGATAGACCGACCCAAAATAACTCCTCCCCTTTATACGGCAATACTTCCATATGTCGTTTGGAATCCGCATCACCTGACCACTGTCGCGTCCATAACGTTCTTCTGGCAGAAATGGACATCGCACTTACTCTAGATGCCAGGGTGCAAATATCCCTCTGTGCATCTCGCATATATAGTAATGCATCCTTTAAATGCTCTATAGTTAATAATATACTGTCCCTATCCAGGGTATCAATATTTTCAGTCAGGGAATCCGACCAAGCCACTCCAGCGCTGCACATCCAGGCTGAGGCGATCGCTGGTCGCAGTATAACACCGGTATGTGTGTATATACCTTTTAAGATATTTTCCAGCCTTCTATCAGCTGGTTCCTTGAGAGCGGCCGTATCAGGAGACGGTAACGCCACTTGTTTTGATAAGCGTGTGAGCGCCTTATCTATGTCGACCATCTGAGGTAACGGGCGTTTTAGCGCCCCTGACGGTGTCTGAGACGCCTGAACAGGCACTAATTGATTTGTCGGCTGTCTCATGTCGTCAACAGTTTTTTTGCAAAGTGCTGACATTGTCACGTAATTCTTTAATTACTACCATCCAGTCAGGTGTCGACTCCCTAGGGGGTGACATCACTAACACAGGCAATTGCTCTGCTTCCACATCATTTTCCTCCTCATACATGTCGACACAATCGTACCGACACCCAGCACACACACAGGGAATGCTCTGATAGAGGACAGGACCCCACTAGCCCTTTGGGGAGACAGAGGGAGAGTTTGCCAGCACACACCAGAGCGCTATATATATATATACAGGGATAACCTTATATAAAAGTGTTACTCCCTGTTATAGCTGCTGTATTTATATATTAGCTGCCAATAGTGCCCCCCTCTCTGTTTTACCCTGTTTCAGTAGTGCAGGACTGCAGGGGAGAGTCAGGGAGCCGTCCTTCCAGCGGAGCTGTGAAAGAAAATGGCGCTTGTGTGCTGAGGAGAAAGAAAATGGCGCTTGTGTGCTGAGGAGAAAGGCTCCGCCCCCTTCACGGCGGCCTTTTCTCCCGCTTTTTTCAGGAAACTGGCAGGGGATAAATGCATCCATATAGCCCAGGAGCTATATGTGATGCATTTTTTTTAGCCATATAAGGTTTTTATATCGTTTATATTGCGTCTCAGGGCGCTCCCCCCCAGCGCCCTGCACCCTCAGTGACCGGAGTGTGAAGTGTGCCGAGAGCAATGGCGCACAGCTGCAGTGCTGTGCGCTACCTTATTTGAAGACAGGAACGTCTTCTGCCGCCGCTTTCTCCGGACCTCTTCGCTCTTCTGGCTCTGTAAGGGGGCCGGCGGCGCGGCTCCGGGACCCATCCAGGCTGAACCTGTGATCGTCCCTCTGGAGCTAATGTCCAGTAGCCAAGAAGCCCAATCCACTCTGCAGTCAGGTGAGTTCGCTTCTTCTCCCCTTATTCCCACGATGCAGTGAGCCTGTTGCCAGCAGGACTCACTGAAAATAAAAAACCTATTTAAACTTTTACTTCTAAGCAGCTCAGGAGAGCCACCTAGCTTGCACCCTTCTCGTTCGGGCACAAAAATCTAACTGAGGCTTGGAGGAGGGTCATAGGGGGAGGAGCCAGTGCACACCAGCTAGTCTAAAGCTTTTACTTTTTGTGCCCAGTCTCCTGCGGAGCCGCTATTCCCCATGGTCCTTACGGAGTTCCCAGCATCCACTAGGACGTCAGAGAAAAATGATTTCCATTATTCTTTAACATTAAGGAAAACACCTGCGGCTAGCATATTCAGTAATGCAATGCACAGTTCAAGGAATACCACTTTATTTGTTTTTCTTCCTGATGCAGCACAAACAAAAAAGGATCTAGACCAGAGGTTCCCAAACTGTGTGCCGTGGCTCCCTGGGGTGCCTCGGGACACTTGCAGGGGTGCCCTGGGTTGGTGGTCTAGGACCAATTCAAATTATTTATGGTCAATATAATAGGCAAAACCAGTGCTAGTGGCTGCCAGTCATAAAATATGTGGCCAAACAGAAGCAAATCCTGTCCCTCACCACACAACTGACCCTAAGGATGACATATAAACGCGATCTACTTAATGCAATATTTCTTTCTAAATTTCTCAATAAGAAATTTTTGTCCTAGGGGTGCCGTGAAATAAATTCTGATATTCTAGGGCGCCGTGATTCAAAAAAGTTTGGAAACCACTGATCTAGACAAATAACTAATTTACAGAAACACCTCAATTTAAAAATACTAAGTCATCACCTCAAATAACCAGAAACTGATGGCCCTGGGCAATGAGAATAATGTGAGCGGAAGACAATTGCACCTTACCAAAGTAAACCTGCAGTTTGTGGGCGATATGATTACAGGCATGCAAAACCTGGTTATAAAATAGTAGCACTCAAATCCAGAATTAATCAATAAGTCATTCACAGATTAATAACAGGAAGTCTAAAGGATAGTCCACACAAATCACATGGGGACACAGAGCCGGATGTGGAACTTATACAGGGTGAAGCAAAAAACCTCCCAGATTTTAAATGTTAACAAAAAAGGCATGGTAAATGGTACATGATCTAAAAGCGCATGGAATAGAGTTTATTTTCAGTAGGTTCTGAATATGCTATAGTAATTTTGTGATGTATAGAAGCCTTCAGTTCATTAATGGTTCTTGGTTGATGTTTGTAGACCTCAGCTTTCAGATGGGAGTTTTATTGTTGCCCCACCCTGTACAAATAAATGCCATGAGACACATCACTTATGTTTGAGAGGTCTTACAACTATTATGAGCAAACAAAAACAGCAAATCAAAGACATCACTGTAGAAACATAGAATTTGACGGTAGATGAGAACCACTTGGCCCATCTAGTCTGCCCCCTTTTTTTTATTTATTTTTTACATTATTTGTTTCTCTAACCCTGTTTGATCCTTATTTCTTTGTAAGCATATCCTTAGGTCTTATCCCATACATGTTTAAATTGCTCCACTGTCTTAGCCTCTACCACCTCTGATGGGAGACTATTCCACTTGTCCACTACCCTTTCTTTGAAGTAATTTTTCCTCAAATTTCCCCTGAACCTCCCCCCCTCCAGTCTCAGTGCATGTCCTCATGTCCTATTGCTTCTCTTCATTTGGAGAATGTTTCCCTCCTGGACTTTGTTAAAACCCTTGATATATTTGGGTTTCTATCATGTCTCCCCTTTCCCTTTTCTGCTCCAAACTATACATATTGAGATTTCTTAGTCTTTCTGGGTATGTTTTGTGATGTAGGCCATGCACAATTTTAGTTGCCATTCTTTGTACAGTTTCTAATGTATTAATATCCTTTTGAAGATATGACCTCCAGTATTGAACACAGTATTCTAGATGAGGCCGTACCAATGACCTATACAGTGGCATTATTACTTCTTTCTGCTGCTGATTCCTCTCCCAATGCAGCCAAGCATCTGACTAGTCTTCCTCATTGCCTTGTTACATTGCTTACCTACCTTTAAGTCACCTGAAATAGTAACTCCTATATCCCTTTCCTCCTCAGTAGTTTCCAGTATAGTGCCATTAATACTATATTTAGCCTTTGAATTTTTGAGATCCAAGTGAATGATTTTGCTTTTGGCATTAAACTGTAATTGCCACACTCTTGACCATTCCTCTAGTCTACCTAGATCCTCAATCATTTGTTTTACTGTAGTGTAGTAAAGACGCCTGCACATATGCAGGCATATAGTACATGGGCTCCTATTTGCAGAAATCTAGTTTGTACACAGATCTTTTAATTATGTTGAAACATTTAGAGGTTACTGTAGTTGTCAGCCAAATAAAGCTAACGCATCAGCTACATCTAATGCTTTACTGACAAAAGTTGTACATAAAATACTACAATAAGTGATATGTTGCATTACTAATATGTACTTTATTACAGTTTTCCCACAGAATGACCAAGTTTGCAATCTGGAGAAAAAGGATGGACAGTGTGAACAATGCTGCACAAGTGTGTTTGCGCCTTGGGTTTCTGATTATTTTTCTTGTCATATTGTTCTCACTTATATCAGTTCTCTAGGCAGCAAACATGTTTCGTCACAGGACCAAACGTAATGGTTTGGTAGATATTATATTTGAAGGTAATCCTGTTATAGATGTGGAAGATGAGACCCTTGAAAACATCATGAGTAAATTGGAAAAGATACTTCTCAAGGAGAATCGCATCTGGTGGGAGATTGTGACACTTGAGAAGTACCTTATGTTAAAATTGATTCCCAAGGGCCTACAGATACAAAAACAGGCCTCTTTTACTGACATGAATGAGTATTTTTCTTCCAAATGGAGTAGCATTTTGGAAATGTGCTCATTCTCATTGATGGAATTGATCATCCAGGAACGGCGAAAGGAGGCCGATTCACTGGATGCTCAAATTAAGTCTCTAGAACAGGGGTGGGCAATTATTTCAGCTGGGGGGCCGCTTAACACTTCCAGTGAACATTCGAGGGCCACACACAAAGTATCTTGTATATACAATACAAGACAATTTTACAAATTACAGTAGCAGAGTCCCCTTTTTACACATTACAGTAGCAGAGTCCCCCTTTTTACACATTACAGTAGCAGAGTCCCCCTTTTTACACATTACGGCAGCAAAGTCCCCCTTTTTTACACATTACGGCAGCAGAGTCCCCCTTTTTTACACATTATGGCAACAGAGCCCCCCTTTTTTACACATTACGGCAGCAAAGTCCCCCTTTTTTACACATTACGGCAGCAGAGTCCCCCTTTTTTACACATTACGGCAGCAGAGCCCCCCTTTTTACACATTAGGCAAGCAGAGACCGAGAGAGAGAGCGAGCAAGCAGTTCAAGGCTGGTGACATCCACAGCCACACTAATATAATGTACAAAATACCAATAATTTTTAACCAAAGCAACAATACATCACTTGTCCTCCACACACTCATGCCCATGACATGAGTGTGTGATTTTTCACCTTGCAGGATCCTGTTTCCCCGTAGTAGGAGGAGGTGGTGGCGCCAAGCTGCCTGAGGAGGAGGCAGCACTGATCAGTGAGCTGGGGAAGGGAGGCGAGCATGTGCCCATGCAGCTGCATCGCCTCCCCGCTAATGTCACCTGTGGAG
This sequence comes from Pseudophryne corroboree, assembly GCF_028390025.1. Classification (NCBI taxonomy): domain Eukaryota; kingdom Metazoa; phylum Chordata; class Amphibia; order Anura; family Myobatrachidae; genus Pseudophryne; species Pseudophryne corroboree. The sequence continues at coordinate 888,348,959 of NC_086444.1, read as the reverse complement.
TGAGGACATCTGATGACCAAGCGAAGAGGGGGCAGACAATGAGTGCTGGCCACACCGATGTAATGCGGGGTAATGTATGTAGAGGTGTGCTCAGCAGACACAGAGCTGAGCGCACAGCTACATACACTACCAGCGCATTCAAACAAAGACAAGACAGTGCGGCCCCGCTGCTGCTGCCGCTGATGCAGAGGGTACATATCCACGATCCTGCCGTGGCTCCACCCCCAGCGCCGCCCAGCGCCTGACGTCACAGAGGAAATACCGGTCAGCAGTCCCTGTGACGTGACCGGGTCTTTCCTCAGCGCCGCCGCATCTCAGAGCTCTGTAGCGCAATGACAAGCGGCTCAGCCAGTCGGGCCACTTGTCATTGCACACTGGTGGGGGACAGCGGGCCAGGCAGCATCGGTTCGCGGGCCGCATCCGGCCCGCGGGCCGCATGTTGCCCACCCCTGCTCTAGAACCTCTTTTAACACCATTTAAGGATCTAGAGGAATACAAAAGTATGGAAGAAACCATCACAAACAGAATTAGGAAAAATGAAAGGGACATTATACAGCGCAAAAATAAGATTTTACTCACCGGTAAATCTATTTCTCGTAGTCCGTAGTGGATGCTGGGACTCCGTAAGGACCATGGGGAATAGCGGCTCCGCAGGAGACTGGGCACAACTAAAGAAAGCTTTAGGACTACCTGGTGTGCACTGGCTCCTCCCTCTATGACCCTCCTCCAGACCTCAGTTAGGATACTGTGCCCGGAAGAGCTGACACAATAAGGAAGGATTTTGAATCCCGGGTAAGACTCATACCAGCCACACCAATCACACCGTATAACTCGTGATAATATACCCAGTTAACAGTATGAACAATAACTGAGCCTCTCAACAGATGGCTCAACAATAACCCTTTAGTTAGGCAATAACTATATACAAGTATTGCAGACAATCCGCACTTGGAATGGGCGCCCAGCATCCACTACGGACTACGAGAAATAGATTTACCGGTGAGTAAAATATTATTTTCTCTGACGTCCTAAGTGGATGCTGGGACTCCGTAAGGACCATGGGGATTATACCAAAGCTCCCAAACGGGCGGGAGAGTGCGGATGACTCTGCAGCACCGAATGGGCAAACTCTAGGTCCTCCTCAGCCAGGGTGTCAAACTTGTAGAATTTAGCAAATGTGTTTAACCCCGACCAAGTAGCTGCTCGGCAAAGTTGTAGAGCCGAGACCCCTCGGGCAGCCGCCGAAGAAGAGCCCACCTTCCTTGTGGAATGGGCTTTCACTGATTTAGGATGCGGCAGTCCAGCAGCAGAATGTGCAAGCTGAATCGTACTACAGATCCAGCGAGCAATAGTCTGCTTTGAAGCAGGAGCACCCAGCTTGTTGGGTGCATACAGGATAAACAACGAGTCAGTTTTCCTGACACTAGCTGTCCTGGAAACATAAATTTTCAGGGCCCTGACTACGTCCAACAACTTGGAAGCCTCCAAGTCTTTAGTAGCCGCAGGCACCACGATAGGTTGGTTCAAATGAAAGGCTGATACCACCTTAGGGAGAAACTGGGGACGAGTCCTCAATTCTGCCCTATCCATATGGAAAATCAGATAAGGGCTTTTACATGACAAAGCCGCCAATTCTGACACACGCCTGGCCGAAGCCAAGGCCAACAGCATGACCACTTTCCACGTGAGATATTCTAATTCCACGGTTTTAAGTGGCTCAAACCAATGTGACTTTAGGAAATCCAACACCACGTTGAGATCCCAAGGTGCCACTGGAGGCACAAAAGGGGGCTGAATATGCAGCACTCCCTTAACAAAAGTCTGAACTTCAGGTAGTGAAGCCAGTTCTTTCTGGAAGAAAATCGATAGAGCCGAAATCTGGACCTTAATGGAACCCAATTTTAGGCCCATAGTCACCCCTGACTGTAGGAAGTGCAGAAAACGGCCCAGCTGAAATTCCTCCGTTGGGGCCTTCCTGGCCTCACACCACGCAACATATTTTCGCCAAATGCGGTGATAATGGTTTGCGGTCACTTCTTTCCTAGCTTTAATCAGCGTAGGAATGACTTCCTCCGGAATGCCCTTTTCCTTCAGGATCCGGTGTTCAACCGCCATGTCGTCAAACGCAGCAAGTCTTGGAACAGACAGGCCCCCTGCTGCAGCAGGTCCTGTCTGAGCGGCAGAGGCCATGGGTCCTCCGAGATCATTTCTTGAAGTTCCGGGTACCAAGCTCTTCTTGGCCAATCCGGAACAATGAGTATAGTTCTTACTCCTCTTCTCCTTATTATCCTCAGTACCTTGGGTATGAGAGGAAGAGGAGGGAACACATAAACCGACTGGTACACCCACGGTGTCACTAGAGCGTCCACAGCTATCGCCTGAGGGTCTCTTGACCTGGCGCAATATCTTTCTAGCTTTTTGTTTAGGCGGGACGCCATCATGTCCACCTGTGGCCTTTCCCAACGGTTTACAATCAGTTGGAAGACTTCTGGATGAAGTCCCCACTCTCCCGGGTGGAGGTCGTGCCTGCTGAGGAAGTCTGCTTCCCAGTTGTCCACTCCCGGAATGAACACTGCTGACAGTGCTAACACGTGATTTTCCGCCCATCGGAGAATCCTTGTGGCTTCTGCCATCGCCGTCCTGCTTCCTGTGCCGCCCTGTCGGTTTACATGGGCGACTGCCGTGATGTTGTCTGACTGGATCAGTACCGGCTGGTTTTGAAGCAGGGGTTTTGCCTGACTTAGGGCATTGTAAATGGCCCTCAGTTCCAGAATATTAATGTGTAGGGAAGTCTCCTGACTTGACCATAGTCCTTGGAAGTTTCTTCCCTGTGTGACTGCCCCCAGCCTCGAAGGCTGGCATCCGTGGTCACCAGGACCCAGTCCTGTATGCCGAATCTGCGGCCCTCTTGAAGATGAGCACTTTGCAGCCACCACAGCAGAGACACCCTGGTCCTTGGAGACAGGGTTATCAGCCGATGCATCTGTAGATGCGATCCGGACCACTTGTCCAACAGGTCCCACTGAAAAGTCCTTGCATGGAACCTGCCGAATGGAATTGCTTCGTAGGAAGCTACCATTTTTCCCAGGACTCGCGTGCAGTGATGCACCGACACCTGTTTTGGTTTCAGGAGGCCTCTGACTAGAGATGACAGCTCCTTGGCTTTTTCCTCCGGGAGAAACACTTTTTTCTGTTCTGTGTCCAGAACCATCCCCAGGAACAGTAGACGTGTCGTAGGGACCAGCTGTGACTTTGGAATATTTAGAATCCAACCGTGCTGTTGTAGCACCTCCCGAGATAGTGCTACCCCGACCAACAACTGCTCCCTGGACCTCGCCTTTATCAGGAGATCGTCCAAGTATGGGATAATTAAAACTCCCTTTTTTCGAAGGAATATCATCATTTCGGCCATTACCTTGGTAAATACCCTCGGTGCCGTGGACAGACCAAACGGCAACATCTGGAATTGGTAATGACAATCCTGTACCACAAATCTGAGGTACTCCTGGTGATGATGGTAAATGGGGACATGCAGGTAAGCATCCTTGATGTCCAGTGATACCATGTAATCCCCCTCGTCCAGGCTTGAAATAAGCGCCCTGAGCGATTCCATCTTGAACTTGAATTTTTTTATATATGTGTTCAAGGATTTCAAATTTAAAATGGGTCTCACCGAACCGTCCGGTTTCGGTACCACAAACATTGTGGAATAGTAACCCCGTCCTTGTTGAAGGAGGGGCACCTTGACTATCACCTGCTGGGAATACAGCTTGTGAATTGCCTCTAGCACTGCCTCCCTGCCTGAGGGAGTTGTTGGCAAGGCAGATTTGAGGAAACGGCAGGGGGGAGACGTCTCGAATTCCAGCTTGTACCCCTGAGATACTACTTGAAGGATCCAGGGATCCACCCGTGAGCGAGCCCACTGATTGCTGAAGTTTTTGAGACGGGCCCCCACCGTACCTGGCTCCGCCTGTGGAGCCCCAGCGTCATGCGGTGGACTTGGAGGAAGCGAGGGAGGACTTTTGCTCCTGGGAACTGGCTGTATGCTGCAGCTTTTTCCCTCTACCTCTGGGCAGAAAGGACGCGCCTTTAACCCGCTTGCCTTTATGGGGCCGAAAGGACTGTACCTGATAATACGGTGCTTTCTTTGGCTGTGAGGGAACATGGGGTAAAAATGCTGACTTCCCAGCTGTTGCTGTGGAAACGAGGTCCGAGAGACCATCCCCGAACAACTCCTCACCCTTATAAGGCAAAACTTCCATGTGCCTTTTAGAATCTGCATCACCCGTCCACTGCCGAGTCCATAATCCTCTCCTGGCAGAAATGGACATTGCACTTATTTTAGATGCCAGCCGGCAAATATCCCTCTGTGCATCTCTCATGTATAAGACTGCGTCTTTTATATGCTCTATGGATAGCAATATAGTGTCCCTGTCTAGGGTATCAATATTTTCCGACAGGGAATCTGACCACGCAGCTGCAGCACTGCACATCCATGCTGAAGCAATAGCTGGTCTCAGTATAATACCTGAGTGTGTATATACAGACTTCAGGATAGCCTCCTGCTTCCTATCAGCAGGCTCCTTTAGGGCGGCCGTGTCCAGAGACGGTAGTGCCACCTTTTTTGACAGATGTGCGAGCGCTTTATCCACCCTAGGGGATGTTTCCCAACGTGACCTATCCTCTGGCGGGAAAGGGTACGCCATTAGTAACCTTTTAGAAATTACCAGTTTCTTATCGGGTGAAGCCCACGCTTCTTCACACACCTCATTTAATTCCTCAGATGGGGGAAAAACCACTGGTAGTTTTTTCTCCCCAAACATAATACCCTTTTTTGTGGTTCCTGGGGTAATATCAGAAATGTGCAACACATTTTTCATTGCCTCAATCATGTAACGTGTGGCCCTATTGGAATGTACATTTGTCTCATCGTCGTCGACACTGGATTCAGTATCCGTGTCGACATCTGTGTCTGCCATCTGAGGGAGCGGGCGTTTTAGAGCCCCTGATGGCTTTTGAGACAGCTGGGCAGGCACAAGCTGAGAAGCCGGCTGTCCCACATCTGATATGTCGTCAAACCTTTTATGTAAGGAGTTGACACTTTCACGTAATTCCTTCCACAAGTCCAACCACTCAGGTGTCGGCCCCGCAGGGGGTGACATCACATTTATCGGCACTTGCTCCGCCTCCACATAAGCCTCCTCATCAAACATGTCGACACAGCCGTACCGACACACCGCACACACACAGGGAATGCTCTGACTGAGGACAGGACCCCACAAAGCCCTTTGGGGAGACAGAGAGAGAGTATGCCAGCACACACCAACAGCGCTATATAACACAGGGATTAACACTATAACTGAGTGATTTTTCCCAATAGCTGCTTGTATACACAATATTGCGCCTAAATTTAGTGCCCCCCCTCTCTTTTTTACCCTATGTAGTCTGGAAACTGCAGGGAGAGCCTGGGAGCGATCCTTCCAGCGGAGCTGTGAGGGAAAATGGCGCCAGTGTGCTGAGGGAGATAGCCCCCGCCCCCCCCCCCCCCCCCCCCTTTTTCGGCGGACTTCTCCCGCTTTTTTCTATGTATATCTGGCAGGGGTATTTTACACATATATAGTCTCTATGACTATATTATGTGTTTTTTTGCCAGCCAAGGTACTTAATATTGCAGCCCAGGGCGCCCCCCCCCAGGCGCCCTGCACCCATCAGTGACCGGAGTGTGAGGTGTGCATGGGAAGCAATGGCGCACAGCTGCAGTGCTGTTCGCTACCTTGTTTGAAGACCGAAGTCTTCTGCCGCCGATTTCCAGGACTCTTCTTGCTTCTGGCTCTGTAAGGGGGACGGCGGCGCGGCTCCGGGAACGGACGATCGAGGTCGGGCCCTGTGTTCGATCCCTCTGGAGCTAATGGTGTCCAGTAGCCTTAGAAGCCCAAGCTAGCTGCAAGCAGGTAGGTTCGCTTCTCTCCCCTTAGTCCCTCGTAGCAGTGAGTCTGTTGCCAGTAGATCTCACTGAAAATAAAAAACCTAAAATAAACTTTCTTTTTCTAGGAGCTCAGGAGAGCCCCTAGTGTGCATCCAGCTCAGCCGGGCACAAAATTCTAACTGAGGTCTGGAGGGGGGTCATAGAGGGAGGAGCCAGTGCACACCAGGTAGTCCTAAAGCTTTCTTTAGTTGTGCCCAGTCTCCTGCGGAGCCGCTATTCCCCATGGTCCTTACGGTGTCCCAGCATCCACTTAGGACGTCAGAGAAATAGGATTTTAGTATTATCCTCACATTGTTGGTTTGCTGGTCCCATAGATATACGGGACAATAAGGATATGTAGTCGATCCATTGCACTCCGCGGCATCAAGCGATATTACGGGTTGCCACGGCAACACACGCGGGAAGTGACGTCGCTGCGGGCGAAAATGTGTTTTCCGTCTGTGGACGACGATGCCCACACAGGACGTAGGCAATTGTAACTTTGTGCATTGCATGCTGGCCCCACGTGGACATGTGTTGCTAAGGCAACACAGCTGTTCCAATCCAGCTCAATTAGATTTTCTCTGTGTTAATCTCCGGGGATTTCATTTAAATAACAGACAGGTAAAGGCACTCTTGTTCCTTGAAAAAGCCCCATAAACGGGGAGAAACGCGTTGGAAGGGTGCAGTAAGGTAGTATCACACATTACTCATCTCTTGTAGTTGTGATTGTGCATTACATCTGGCTGGTATTGCCGTTTTCGGCCAGCGGCCACCACCGGCTTTTCTATTGCCACCCTTGAGTTGTATATGTGTGGTCTCCTGACAATTTTTAACTTTTTAAATAAATAGTGTTTTATATTACCACTCCCTCGTCCATTTTTGGAGCAGGACATAAAAGAAACCGTTATGGGAGGATCTACGCTTGATTCTGAGTGAGTAATGGTACGCATTCATTGTTATGGAATATCCTTACAGCCCAGTCTAAAAAGATACCTTTACGTGTGAAGCTCAATTTTATCCATTGTGAGTGGGGAACGCCACCCTTTAACATTTGGTCTAGCAATTGTCTGAGAGAATATCATTCAGATTTACTGGACTTACTACACCATATTTTATTTATTTTTCCATTGCATATCACCGTGAGTTATCTGTGGAATAGAAGATTCGTCAACATCCCTACAGGAGGTTCTTATTGGAGTTGGACTCTTTTTTCCTTTGTCGCACATATGGACTTCAAGTATTCACCATATTTGTTTATATGAAACAACACTGAGCGCCTATTTGAGTATTTGTTTTTGTTGTTTTAGTGTGAACAATGCTAATTAAAAGATAGAATTGCTTGAAGGGTTCACAAAGGTAACTGAAGTTTGCACACATCCCAAATAATCTCTAGTTGTGTATACTATTAGTATGCGGTCAAAGCCCAGCCTGAATGCAACACAATGGTCTCTCCTGGCTGTAGGTCATTCTTGTGTTCATTTGCCCCAGGAAAGCACAGTAAGTTTAACTGGGAGCTTTAACCCTTGCAGGAACTTATTAGCATATGAAATGCACTTGAAAGCATGCCATTTAATGCAATACAGGAATGAGAAGAGTTAAATGTTAACGACTTCCTCTGGTCACATGAGACAAAGAGTTAAAGCGGCCACCCCAAAGGTTTCATTTTGCACACAACTTGTGCATCACAATAGCAAAAGGGCAACAACTACTGCTTCTGGATTAGATTTATCCCAGAGATAATATGGAGGTATAAAAGTCAGGGATGGAAAGGCAAAGTCCATCAACCAAGTCAGCAAAACATGAGAGGAGATACAGGCCTTGCAGGTGAGTAACACTGGATCTAGGTGGGAGATTAATGTCATCATACCTGCACTAAGCAATCACATCCTTACCTTATGTGTTTATGTTTTACTAACCCTGACATGTCGCTGTTATCACCCTAGCCACAAGCAGCCATGTGCATTTCAAAATTATTAATGTAAAAGTCTATTAGGGTGGTATTTATCAAAGCTTGGAGAAACATAAAATTGTAAGAGATAAAGTACCAACCAATCAGCTCCTGACATTTTTCAAACAGTCTGTAAAATGTAAGGCACAAGCTGATTGGCTAGTACTCACACTTCTCTAGCTTTGATAAATAGCCCCCTTAATATGCATTTTGTAGCCCTGATACCCTGAAATAATGGCAGAACAAAGAACTAAGTCATTCACACTTTTCAGGATTGTTGCTGTTGAATATACCCAACACTGAATAAAGCTGCATTAAGACTCAGTGTATATTCTGTCATTAGTAATTCATAAAGCATAATGACAAGTGGCATGTTTTATTTACACCACTTTTCTTATATTCATATATTAAATTTTTGAGCCTCCAAAAAACAAGCAGTCTGAGTTGCAGTATGCACTGTGTATCTTCTTATTCCATAGCTATTTGATGAAAATACGTACATGCTGATTACCTTAAGTATATTGTTGCCATATGAGTAGCACTGGAAAAGTAACATTATATTTTAGTGTCAAGTTCTATCAACATAATGTATTACTGGTATAAATCTAATGTCTTGTCCTCAATATAGGTGTCCTTTCTTTATTACTCTAGATCAGGAACTAAAAATAAGACAGAAATCGGCACAAAGAAGAGCCTACATAAGAACTGAAGACATTGGTGGTCATTCAGAGTTGTTCGCCCGGTAATTTTCTTCGCATCGCAGCGATTTTCCGCTAATTGCGCATGCGCAATGTTTGCACTACGACTGCGCCAAGTAAATTTGCTATGAAGTTTGGTATTTTACTCACGGCATAACAAGGTTTTTTTCTTCGTTCTGGTGATCGTAATGTGATTGACAGGAAGTGGGTGTTTCTGGGCGGAAACAGGCCGTTTTATGGGAGTGTTTGAAAAAACGCTACCGTTTCTGGGAAAAACGCGGGAGTGGCTGGAGAAACGGAGGAGTGTATGGGCGAACGCTGGGTGTGTTTGTGACGTCAAACCAGGAACGACAAGCACTGAACTGATCGCACTGGAAGAGTAAGTCTCGAGCTACTCAGAAACTGCACAGAGAAGTCTTTTCGCAATATTGCGAATCTTTCGTTCGCAATTTTGCTAAGCTAAGATTCACTCCCAGTAGGCGGCGGCTTAGCGTGTGCAAAGCTGCTAAAAGCAGCTTGCGAGCGAACAACTCGGAATGAAGGCCATTGTTAGCATTCGCTTTAGTGAAGTGCTTGCATGGTTTTGTGACAGTGGATTCTGCTTCTTGACACTTAGAATTCTAGCAGGACAGTTATCAACACGACGGAAAAAATTGCCGTGGACACACAATGATCACAATATTATCAAGAAAGACATCTATCTGCCGTATCAACTAACTGGACCACAGAACATTTGAAAAGGACCCCCAGTACTTTAACATTGGGATGCTTACTGAATCTTGGAAAAAAGAGTAAGTGCTCTAATGTTTTAGTGTTGGTGAATCCTGTAATCCTGATAGAGAGAATTGTTACAGCATGGTACCCTGGATGAAAGTGACAAGCGCAGGAAACATGGAGCACATTCTGATGTGCCTCCTGATGCATGCTGGTGGGCATATGGCAAATTTACATTACTACTGCATGCAGTTACTATTGCCAATGTGCACCTCTGTGGTATAAGAGCAAGAATTGCACTTTAGCAATGGTGACTGCGTGTGACTTACCTACACTGTTGGTACATTACTTATCATGGCAGGAAGTTGTGTAAATTTTATATTAATTTACAATACAGTATGTCCACAACTGTCAAATAATTATGTGGTGTTATATTAAAGAATAAAAGATTGCACAGAAGTATACAAATATCCATAGCTTTTTGGCAGTTTAAAATAAGATTTTACTCACAGGTAAATCTATTTCTCGTAGTCCGTAGTGGATGCTGGGAACTCCGTAAGGACCATGGGGAATAGACGGGCTCCGCAGGAGACTGGGCACTCTAAAAGAAAGATTAGGTACTATCTGGTGTGCACTGGATCCTCCCACTATGACCCTCCTCCAGACCTCAGTTAGGATACTGTGCCCGGAAGAGCTGACACAATAAGGAAGGATTTTGAATCCCGGGTAAGACTCATACCAGCCACACCAATCACACCGTATAACTCGTGATACTATACCCAGTTCACAGTATGAAATATAACTGAGCCTCTCAACAGATGGCTCAACAATAACCCTTAGTTAGGCAATAACTACATACAAGTATTGCAGACAATCCGCACTTGGGATGGGCGCCCAGCATCCACTACGGACTACGAGAAATAGATTTACCGGTGAGTAAAATCTTATTTTCTCTGACGTCCTAGTGGATGCTGGGAACTCCGTAAGGACCATGGGGATTATACCAAAGCTCCCAAACTGGCGGGAGAGTGCGGATGACTCTGCAGCACCGAATGAGAGAACTCAAGGTCCTCCTCAGCCAGGGTATCAAATTTGTAGAATTTTGCAAACGTGTTTGCCCCTGACCAAGTTGCGGCTCGGCAAAGTTGTAAAGCCGAGACCCCTCGGGCAGCCGCCCAAGATGAGCCCACCTTCCTCGTGGAATGGGCTTTTACTGATTTAGGATGCAGCAATCCAGCCGCAGAATGCTCCAGCTGAATTGTGCTACACATTCAGCGAGCAATAGTCTGCTTAGAAGCAGGAGCACCTATTTTGTTGGGTGCCTACAGGATAAAAAGAGTCAGTTTTCCTGACTCCAGCCGTCCTGGAAATATAAATTTTTAAGGCCCTGACTACGTCCAGTAACTTGGAATCTTCCAAATCCCTAGTAGCCGCAAGCACTACAATAGGTTGGTTCAAGTGAAAAGCTGATACCACCTTAGGGAGAAACTGGGGACGAGTCCTCAATTCTGCCCTATCCATATGGAAAATCAGATAAGGGCTTTTACATGACAAAGCCGCCAATTCTGACACACGCCCGGCCAAAGCCAAGGCCAATAACATGACCACTTTCCACGTGAGATATTTCAAATCCACAGTTTTAAGTGGCTCAAACCAATGTGATTTTAGGAAACTCAACACCACGTTGAGATCCCAAAGTGCCACAGGAGGCACAAAAGGGGGCTGAATATGTAGCACTCCCTTTACAAATGTCTGAACTCCAGGCAGTGAAGCCAGTTCTTTCTGGAAGAAAATCGACAGAGCCGAAATCTGGACCTTAATGGAACCCAAGTTTAGGCCCATAGTCACTCCTGACTGTAGGAAGTGCAGAAAACGACCCAGCTGAAATTCCTCTGTTGGGGCCTTCCTGGCCTCACACCACGCAACATATTTTCGCCAAATACGGTGATAATGGTTTGCGGTTACTTCTTTCCTGGCTTTTATCAGCGTAGGAATGACTTCCTCCGGAATGCCCTTTTCAAACGCAGCCGCGGTAAGTCTTGGAACAGACAGGGCCCCTGCTGTAGCAGATCCTGTCTGAGCGGTAGAGGCCATGGGTCCTCTGATATCATTTCTTGAAGTTCTGGGTACCAAGCTCTCCTTGGCCCATCCGGAACCACGAGTATCGTTCTTACTCCTCGTTTTCTTATTATGCTCAGTACCTTCGGTATGAGAGGCAGAGGAGGGAATACATAAACCGACTGGTACACCCACGGTGTCACTAGAGCGTCCACAGCTATTGCCTGAGGGTCCCTTGACCTGGCGCAATATCTAGTTTTTTGTTTAGGCGGGACGCCATCATGTCAGTTGGAAGACAGGGTGTAGGTCGTGTCTGCTGAGGAAGTCTGCTTCCCAGTTGTCCACTCCCGGAATGAACACTGCTGACAGTGCTAAGACGTGATTTTCCGCCCATCGGAGAATCCTTGTGGCTTCTGCCATCGCCATCCTGCTTCTTGTGCCGCCCTGTCGGTTTACATGGGCGACTGCCGTGATGTTGTCCGATTGGATCAGTACCGGCTGGTTTTGAAGCAGAGGCCTTGCCAGACTTAGGGCATTGTAAATGGCCCTCAGTTCCAGAACATTTATGTGTAGGGACGACTCCTGACTTGACCAAAGTCCTTGGAAATTTCTTCCCTGTGTGACTGCCCCCCAGCCTCGAAGGCTGGCATCCGTGGTTACCAGGACCCAGTCCTGTATGCCGAATATGCGGCCCTCTTGAAGATGAGCACTCTGCAGCCACCACAGTAGAGATACCCTGGTCCTTGGAGACAGGGTTATCAGCCGATGCATCTGAAGATGCGATCCCGACCACTTGTCCAAGAGGTCCCACTGAAAGGTTCTTGTATGGAACCTGCCGAATGGAATTCTGCTTCGTAAGAAGCTACCATTTTTCCCAGGACTCGTATGCAGTGATGCACCGATACCTGTTTTGGTTTCAGGAGGTCTCTGACTAGAGATGACAGCTCCTTGGCTTTCTCCTGCGGGAGAAACACTTTTTTTTTTTTCTGTTCTGTGTCCAGAACCATCCCCAGGAACAGTAGGCGTGTGGTAGGAACCAGCTGTGACTTTGGAATGTATAGAATCCATCCGTGCTGTTGTAGCACTTCCCGAGATAGTGCTACTCCGACCAACAACTGCTCCTTGGACCTCGCCTTTATAAGGAGATCGTCCAAGTACGGGATAATTAAAACTCCCTTTTTTCGAAGGAGTATCATCATTTCTGCCATTACCTTGGTAAAGACCCTCGGTGCCGTGGACAGTCCAAACGGCAGTGTTTGGAATTGGTAATGGCAATCCTGTACCACAAATCTGAGGTACTCCTGGTGAGGATGGTAAATGGGGACATGTAGGTAAGCATCCTTGATGTCCAGGGATACCATGTAATCCCCCTCCTTCAGGCTTGCAATAACCGCCCTGAGCGATTCCATCTTGAACTTGAATTTTTTTATGTATGTGTTCAAGGATTTCAAATTTAAAATGGGTCTCACCGAACCGTCCGGTTACGGTACCACAAACAGTGTGGAATAGTAACCCCGTCCTTGTTGAAGTAGGGGCACCTTGACTATCACCTGCTGGGAATACAGCTTGTGAATTGCCTCTAGCACAGCCTCCCTGCCTGAGGGAGTTGTCGGCAAGGCAGATTTGAGGAAACGGCAGGGGGGAGACGCCTCAAATTCCAGCTTGTACCCCTGAGATACTACTTGAAGGATCCAGGGATCCACCTGTGAGCGAGCCCACTGATCGCTGAAATTTTTGAGGCGGCCCCCCACCGTAACTGGCTACGCCTGTGGAGCCCCCGCGTCATGCGGTGGACTCAGAGGAAGCAGGGGATGAATCTTGATTCTGGGAACTGGCTGACTGGTGCAGCTTTTTCCCTCTTCCCTCGTCTCTGTGTAGAAAGGAAGCGCCTTTGACCCGCTTGCTTTTCTGAAGCCGAAAGGACTGTACCTGATAATACAGTGCTTTCTTAGGCTGTAAGGAAACCCGAGGTAAAAATTTTTCTTCCCAGCTGTTGCTGTGGATACGAGGTCCCAGAGACCATCCCCAAACAATTCCTCACCCTTATAAGGCTCTATGTGCCTTTTAAAGTCAGCATCACCTGTCCAGTGTCGGGTCTCTAATACCCTCCTGACAGAATGGACATTGCATTTATTCTGGATGCCAGCCGGCAAAATATCCCTCTGTGCATCCCTCATATATAAGACGACGTCTTTAATATGCTCTTATGTTCGCAAAATAGTATCCCTGTTTGACAGGGTCACAGACCACGCTGCAGCAGCACTATCTGCAGGTCTCAGTCTAGTACCTGAGTGTGTAAATACAGACTTCAGGATAGCCTCCTGCTTTTTATCAGCAGGTACCTTCAAAGTGGCCGTATCCTAAGACGGCAGTGCCACCTTTTTTGACAAACGTGTGAGCGCCTTACTCACCCTAGGGGATATCTCCCAGCGTAACTTATCCTCTGGCGGGAAAGGGTACGCCATCAGTAACTTTTTAGAAATTACCAGTTTCTTATCGGGGGAACCCACGCTTTTTCACACTTCATTCACTCATTTGATGGGGGAACAAAACACTGCCTGCTTTTTCTCCCCAAACATAAAACCCTTTTTTAGTGGTACTTGGGTTAATGTCAGAAATGTGTAACACATTTTTTATTGCCGGGATCATGTAACGGATGTTCCTAGTGGATTGTGTATATGTCTCAACCTCGTCGACACTGGAGTCAGACTCCGTGTCGACATCTGTGTCTGCCATCTGAGGGAGCGGGCGTTTTTGAGCCCCTGATGGCCTCTGAGACGCCTGGGCAGGCGCGGGCTGAGAAGCCGGCTGTCCCACAGCTGTTACGTCATCCAGCCTTTTATGTAAGGAGTTGACACTGTCGGTTTATACCTTCCACCTATCCATCCACTCTGGTGTCTGCCCCACAGGGGGCGACATCACATTTATCGGCATCTGCTCTACCACCACATAAGCCTCCTCATCAAACGTGTCGACACAGCCGTACCGACACACCGCACACACACAGGGAATGCTCTGACTGAGGACAGGACCCCACACAGCCCTTTGGGGAGACAGAGAGAGAGTATGCCAGCACACAACAGAGCGCTATATAATTTAGGGATTAACACTATATTGAGTGAATTTTTCCCAATAGCTGCTTGTATATACAATATTGCGCCTAAATTTAGTGCCCCCCCTCTCTTTTTAACCCTTTGAGCCTGCAAACTACAGGGGAGAGCCTGGGGAGCTGTCTTCCAGCTGCACTGTGAAGAGAAAATGGCGCCAGTGTGCTGAGGGAGATAGCTCCGCCCCTTTTTCGCAGACTTTTCTCCCGCTTTTTTATGGATTCTGGCAGGGGTATTTATCACATATATAGCCTCTGGGGCTATATATTGTGATATATTTGCCAGCCAAGGTGTTTTTATTGCTGCTCAAGGCGCCCCCCCCCCCCAGCGCCCTGCACCCTCAGTGACCGGAGTGTGAAGTGTGTATGAGGAGCAATGGCGCACAGCTGCAGTGCTGTGCGCTACCTTGGTGAAGACAGAAGTCTTCTGCCGCCGATTTTCCGGACCATCTTCATGCTTCTGGCTCTGTAAGGGGGACGGCGGCGCGGCTTCGGGAACGAACACCAAGGACGGGTCCTGCGGTCGATCCCTCTGGAGCTAAGGGTGTCCAGTAGCCTAAGAAGCCCAAGCTAGCTGCAAGCAGGTAGGTTCGCTTCTTCTCCCCTTAGTCCCTCGATGCAGTGAGCCTGTTACCAGCAGGTCTCACTGTAAAATAAAAAACCTAAAATAAACTCTCTTTCTAGGAGCTCAGGAGAGCCCCTAGTGTGCATCCAGCTCGGCTGGGCACAGAAATCTAACTGAGGTCTGGAGGAGGGTCATAGTGGGAGGAGCCAGTGCACACCAGATAGTACCTAATCTTTCTTTTAGAGTGCCCAGTCTCCTGCGGAGCCCGTCTATTCCCCATGGTCCTTATGGAGTTCCCAGCATCCACTAGGACGTCAGAGAAACAATATTAAAGTGAATAGCACACAACACACGGTTGCCTATTCATTTGAACAACTTAAAGCTAGTTATAGTTATGCATCACATAGAGAGACTTATACACGTGTGTACGTGTACCTGCAGCAGAACAGAAGACCTTCCACACAGTGGCAAGCCAATCATGACTGACAAACGTCCACTTGCATAGCAATCCAACAGATAACTTTTGGTGCACATACACTAGGGCGATATCGGGTTCAATCATGCAATTGCGACCGCATCAGTGCGAAATATCGCATGGATTGCATGTCAATCGCATGTGTCCCCTGATGCGATGCGCGGGTAAGCTGGTCGAATCTTGCATCTCAAGATATTATGTGCTGCACTTAATATTTATCGCATCGTAAGTGGGTTTTAAGCAGGCTACACCACTGCCCACCAATGCAATATTATGCTGGCTGCACCTTGGGCACTGTTATGCTGGCCGCACCCTGCCCACCAATGCAATATGCTGGCTGCACCCTGCCCAACATTATGTTGGCCCACTGACCACCAATGTCTTATTATACACCAATTTCAGGTCACAAGGGGCATGCGATATCGCATGCACACTGAATGCAAAAAAGCACTACAGATGTGATTTATCGCAGGCTTGCCTGCCGGGGAAATCGCAGTGTGAATTCAATTCACGGCCAATCGCACAAGTGTATGGACACCATTACTCACCTGCAGCATGTCCCAGCATTCTCTATAAGACTGCCATAGCTGCTTCCAAGTGAATTGCTGGGGCAATCTGCAAGTGAATTTGATTTTCACTGTATTACTATGCAGGCAGTCCTGTATGGTAACACTGCGGAAACACCCTTTAATTGTCTAGATCAGGGTCGTTATAAATGTACAGTAAACTGAGTGAAAATAAAGTTACTCCAGATATAATGAATACATATATTGGTAAGCTGTAGTTAGAGTGGTCTTAAAAAAAAAAATAAGATTTTACTCACCGGTAAATCTATTTCTCGTAGTCCGTAGTGGATGCTGGGAACTCCGAAAGGATCATGGGGAATAGCGGCTCCGCAGGAGACTGGGCACAACTAAAGAAAGCTTTTAGGTCACCTGGTGTGCACTGGCTCCTCCCACTATGACCCTCCTCCAAGCCTCAGTTAGGACACTGTGCCCGGACGAGCTGACATAATAAGGAAGGATTTTGAATCCCGGGTAAGACTCTTACCAGCCACACCAATCACACCGTATAACTCGTGATACTATACCCAGTTTAACAGTATGAAAACAACTGAGCCTCTCAACAGATGGCTCAACAATAACCCTTTAGTTAACAATAACTATGTACAAGTATTGCAGACAATCCGCACTTGGGATGGGCGCCCAGCATCCACTATGGACTACGAGAAATAGATTTACCGGTGAGTAAAATCTTATTTTCTCTGACGTCCTAGTGGATGCTGGGAACTCCGAAAGGACCATGGGGATTATACCAAAGCTCCCAAACGGGCGGGAGAGTGCGGATGACTCTGCAGCACCGAATGAGAGAACTCAAGGTCCTCCTCAGCCAGGGTATCAAATTTGTAGAATTTTGCAAACGTGTTTGCCCCTGACCAAGTAGCAGCTCGGCAAAGTTGTAAAGCCGAGACCCTTCGGGCAGCCGCCCAAGATGAGCCCACCTTCCTTGTGGAATGGGCTTTTACTGATTTAGGATGCGGCAGTCCAGCCGCAGAATGCGCCAGCTGAATTGTGCTACAAATCCAGCGAGCAATAGTCTGCTTAGAAGCAGGAGCACCCAGTTTGTTGGGTGCATACAGGATAAATAGCGAGTCAGTTTTCCTGACTCTAGCCGTCCTGGAAACATAAATTTTCAAGGCCCTGACTACGTCCAGTAACTTGGAATCCTCCAAGTCCCTAGTAGCCGCAGGCACCACAATAGGTTGGTTCAAGTGAAAAGCTGATACCACCTTAGGGAGAAACTGGGGACGAGTCCTCAATTCCGCCCTATCCATATGGAAAATCAGATAAGGGCTTTTACATGACAAAGCTGCCAATTCTGACACACGCCTGGCCGAAGCCAAGGCCAATAACATGACCACTTTCCACGTGAGATATTTTAGATCCACGGTTTTAAGTGGCTCAAACCAATGTGATTTTAAGAAACTCAACACCACGTTGAGATCCCAAGGTGCCACTGGAGGCACAAACGGGGGCTGAATATGCAGCACTCCTTTCACAAACGTCTGAACTTCAGGTAGTGAAGCTAGTTCTTTCTGGAAGAAAATCGACAGAGCAGAGATCTGTACCTTAATGGAGCCTAATTTCAGGCCCATAGTCACTCCTGCCTGTAGGAAATGCAGAAATCGACCTAGTTGAAATTCCTCTGTTGGGGCCTTTTTGGCCTCACACCAAGCAACATATTTCCGCCATATGCGGTGATAATGCTTTGCAGTTACACCTTTCCTGGCTTTAATCAGCGTAGGAATGACTTCCTCCGGAATGCCCTTTTCCTTCAGGATCCGGCGTTCAACCGCCATGCCGTCAAACGCAGCCGCGGTAAGTCTTGAACAGACAGGGCCCCTGCTGCAGCAGGTCCTGTCTGAGCGGCAGAGGCCATGGGTCCTCTGAGATCATCTCTTGAAGTTCCGGGTACCACGCTCGTCTTGGCCAATCCGGAACCACGAGTATTGTTCTTACTCCTCGTTTTCTTATTATTCTCAGTACCCTTGGTATGAGAGGCAGAGGAGGGAACACATAAACTGACTGGTACACCCACGGTGTCACTAGAGCGTCCACAGCTATCGCCTGAGGGTCCCTTGACCTGGCGCAATATCTCTCTAGTTTTTTGTTTAGGCGGGACGCCATCATGTCCACCTGTGGCCGTTCCCATCGATTTACAATCAGCGTGAAGACTTCTGGATGAAGTCCCCACTCTCCCGGGTGGAGGTCGTGCCTGCTGAGAAAGTCTGCTTCCCAGTTGTCCACTCCCGGAATGAACACTGCTGACAGTGCTAGTACGTGATTGTCCGCCCATCGGAGAATCCTTGTGGCTTCTGCCATTGCCATCTTGCTTCTTGTGCCGCCCTGTCGATTTACATGGGCGACTGCCGTGATGTTGTCTGACTGGATCAGTACCGGCTGGTGTAGAAGCAGGGATTTTGCCTGACTTAGGGCATTGTAAATGGCCCTTAGTTCCAGAATATTTATGTGTAGGGAAGTCTCCTGACTCGACCATAGTCCTTGGAAGTTTCTTCCCTGTGTGACTGCCCCCCAGCCTCGAAGGCTGGCATCCGTGGTCACCAGGACCCAGTCCTGTATGCCGAATCTGCGGCCATCTAGAAGATGAGCACTCTGCAGCCACCACAGCAGAGACACCCTGGTTCTTGGAGACAGGGTTATTAGGCGATGCATCTGAAGATGCGATCCGGACCATTGGTCCAACAGGTCCCACTGAAAGATTCTGGCATGGAACCTGCCAAAAGGAATTGCTTCGTAAGAAGCCACCATCTTTCCCAGGACCCGCGTGCAGTGATGCACCGATACCTGTTTTGGTTTCAGGAGGTCTCTGACTAGAGATGACAGATCCTTGGCTTTCTCCTCTGGGAGAAACACTTTTTTCTGGACTGTATCCAGAATCATACCCAGGAACAGTAGACGTGTCGTCGGAACCAGCTGTGATTTTGGAATATTCAGAATCCAACCGTGCTGGTGTAGCACCTACTGAGATAGTGCTACTCCCACCAACAACTGCTCCTTGGACCTCGCCTTTATTAGGAGATCGTCCAAGTACGGGATAATTAAAACTCCCTTTCTTCGAAGGAGTATCATCATTTCCGCCATTACCTTGGTAAACACCCTCGGTGCCGTGGAGAGTCCAAACGGCAGCGTCTGGAATTGGTAATGGCAATCCTGTACCACAAATCTGAGGTACCCCTGGTGAGGATAGTAAATGGGGACATGCAGGTAAGCATCCTTGATGTCCAGGGATACCATGTAATCCCCCTCGTCCAGGCTTGCAATAACCGCCCTGAGCGATTCCATCTTGAACTTGAATTTTTTTATGTATGTGTTCAAGGATTTCAAATTTAAAATGGGTCTCACCGAACCGTCCGGTTTCGGTACCACAAACAGTGTGGAATAGTAACCCCGTCCTTGTTGAAGTAGGGGCACCTTGATTATCACCTGCTGGGAATACAGCTTGTGAATTGCCGCTAGCACAGCCTCCCTGTCTGAAGGAGTAATCGGCAAGGCAGATTTTAGGAACCGGTGGGGTGGAGACGCCTCGAAATCCAGTTTGTACCCTTGAGATACTATTTGCAGGATCCAGGGATCCACCTGTGAGCGAGCCCACTGACCGCTGAAATTTTTGAGGCGGCCCCCCACCGTACCTGGCTCCGCCTGTGGAACCCCACCGTCATGCGGCGGACTTGGAAGAAGCGGGGGGAGGACTTTTGCTCCTGGGAACCTGCTGTTTGTTGCAGCCTTTTTCCCCTACCTCTGCCTCTGGACAGAAAGGACCCGCCTTTTCCACGCCTGTTTTTCTGAGTCCGAAAGGACTGTACCTGATAAAACGGCGCCTTTTTATGCTGTGAGGGAACATGGGGTAAAAATGCTGACTTCCCAGCAGTTGCTGTGGAAACTAGGTCCGAGAGACCATCCCCAAATAACTCCTCACCCTTATAAGGCAAAACTTCCATGTGCCTTTTTGAATCTGCATCCCCTGTCCACTGGCGAGTCCATAAGCCTCTCCTAGCAGAAATGGACAATGCACTTATTTTAGATGCCAGCCGGCAGATCTCCCTCTGTGCATCTCTCATGTATAAGACTGAGTCTTTTATATGCTCTATGGTTAGCAGAATAGTGTCCCTGTCTAGGGTGTCAATATTTTCTGACAGGGAATCTGACCACGCAGCGGCAGCACTGCACATCCATGCTGACGCAATAGCTGGTCTAAGTATAATGCCTGAGTGTGTATGTACAGACTTCAGGATCGCCTCCTGCTTTCTATCAGCAGGTTCCTTGAGGGCGGCCGTATCCGGAGACGGTAGTGCCACCTTTTTAGACAAACGTGTGAGCGCTTTATCCACCCTAGGGGGTGTCTCCCAACGTGACCTATCCTCTGGCGGGAAAGGGAACGCCATTAGTAACTTCTTAGAGATTACCAATCTTTTATCAGGGAAAGCCCACGCTTCTTCACACACTTCATTTAATTCTTCTGAAGGGGGAAAAACTACGGGTAGTTTTTTCTCCCCAAACATAATACCCTTTTTAGTGGTACCTGGGTTTATATCAGAAATTTGTAACACCTCTTTCATTGCTTCAATCATGCAACGAATGGCCTTAGTGGACATTAGACTAGACTCATCGTCGTCGACACTGGTGTCAGTATCCGTGTCGACATCCGCGTCTGCCATCTGAGGTAGCGGGTTTTTTGTGTAAGGAGTCGACACGTGCACGCAATTCCTTCCATAAGTCCATCCACTCAGGTGTCTGCCCCGCAGGGGGTGACATCCCTTCTATAGGCATCTGCTCCGCCTCCACATCATTATCCTCATCAACATGTCGACACAGCCGTACCGACACACCGCACACACACAGGGAATGCTCTAACAGAGGACAGGACCCACAAAAGCCCTTTGGGGAGACAGAGTGAGAGTATGCCAGCACACACCAGAGCGCTATATAATGCAGGGACTAACTGAATTATGTCCCCTATAGCTGCTGTTATATATACTGCGCCTAAATTTAGTGTCCCCCCTCTCTTTTTTACCCTTTTCTGTACTGTAGACTGCAGGGGAGAGCCTGGGAGCTTCCTTCCAGCGGAGCTGTGAGGGAGAAATGGCGCCAGTGTGCTGAAGGAGATAGCTCCGCCCCTTTTCCGCGGACTATTCTCCCGCTTTTTTATGGATTCTGGCAGGGGTAATTATCACATATATAGCCTCTGGGGCTATATATTGTGGTATTTTTGCCAGCCAAGGTGTTTTTATTGCTGCTCAGGGCGCCCCCCCCCCCCCTAGCGCCCTGCACCCTCAGTGACCGTAGTGTGAAGTGTGTATGAGGAGCAATGGCGCACAGCTGCAGTGCTGTGCGCTACCTTGGTGAAGACTGATGTCTTCTGCCGCCGATTTTCCGGACCTCTTCTTGCTTCTGGCTCTGTAAGGGGGACGGCGGCGCGGCTCCGGGACCGAACACCAAGGCCAGTTCCATGCGGTCGATCCCTCTGGAGCTAATGGTGTCCAGTAGCCTAAGAAGCCCAAGCTAGC
Source organism: Pseudophryne corroboree (assembly GCF_028390025.1). Classification (NCBI taxonomy): domain Eukaryota; kingdom Metazoa; phylum Chordata; class Amphibia; order Anura; family Myobatrachidae; genus Pseudophryne; species Pseudophryne corroboree. Next base: position 888,327,342 of record NC_086444.1, on the reverse strand, counting down.
TGCAAGCAGGTAGGTTCGCTTCTTCTCCCCTTAGTCCCTCGCTGCAGTGAGCCTGTTGCCAGCAGGTCTCACTGTAAAATAAAAAACCTAATTATATACTTTCTTTTTAGAAGCTCAGGAGAGCCCCTAGTGTGCATCCAACCTCGGCCGGGCACAAAATCTAACTGAGGCTTGGAGGAGGGTCATAGTGGAAGGAGCCAGTAAACACCAGGTGACCTAAAAGCTTTCTTTAGTTGTGCCCAGTCTCCTGCAGAGCCGCTATTCCCCATGGTCCTTTCGGAGTTCCCAGCATCCACTAGGACGTCAGAGAAATAAAAAAAATAAAAAATTGTTTCTGAACTTGCATGCAATACAGCACTCTTCCTTTTTGTAAAAAGAGGAGAAACTTGCAAGCAGCTTTTTATTTCCATCTGATTATAAGCAGAGACGTCTCCGTAGAAGACACCTTCTGCATGTAGCTGCGATCCCAGCATTGTGACCGACGTTGCAAGCTGGATATCGGTTGAGATGTTCCATGCAGAGGGTAAGCTGACTGACCGAAGTGGGGGCTGCGAGGCCTGGAAGTCTGTGTGGTAACAAGCAGACCTTGGACTCTCCCCTGCCAGAAAACAGGGCGCCACTTCGGGAAATGCAGACCTCCCTCCTCCCCCTCAATGCCACAGCCCGTCAATCAGACAGTGGCAGAGAGGAACTGTGGGCGACATCGCAAGGCTATTCTGTGCATGCGCAGATTAGACCTTGCACAGCCACAGATTCCAGATAGCTGGGAATCGGATTCTCACTCTGAATCAGGCCCATAGGTCGCACATTTATTTATATAGCGCACACAATTCAGCAGCTTTTTAAAAAGCACATCACACTACTTACACCCAAGTCATTAGGGGGACAATTGCGAATGCGCACATTACTGTATATTACAGTAGCCTGTGTTGGAATGCACATTGTGACGTTACATAGTTCCTCTATGTTTACTAATGTTGTGGCCCTTTTCAAGTTACACCACTGCATAAATACAAAAAAGAATCTGTGACATTGTTTTATAGAAAACACTGTAAATTACATACTTGAACAAGACTCTTAAGGGGACAACCTCTTCCCCAACTCTATGTCTCTCCTTATGTTTCTTCTTTCGTTTCCGCTTAATTTTCACTGTAGATGTTTCCTTCTTGTCAATTGCGTCCTTTTCTTCTTCTGTAGAAACTTCTGATAAACATACATGAAATGGGAAAAAACCCAAACACTATTTACTATGTCTCAGGTGCCATGGCCTCAAACAAATCTGAATCTCAGAGACCCATTAATTACATTAGCATACATATGAGCTATCTTGAATATTTAATAAGAAAGTAATAGAAATGTCACCTTTACATTCAGGGAGGTCTGTAGACTTCCCTGCTTCATCTTTCACTTTCCTGTGCTTAGATGAGGAGTCCTCTGAGCTGCTACGTTTCCTCTTGCCAGATCGGCCTTCCTCTGACTGGTCTGAGCTCTCTGCCCTATCCCTTTTCCTCGTCTCTTTCTTAAAAGTTTGCTCTTTAGTTTCTGATGTCTCTGTCATAGAGCTTTCCGACACACTGCGATGCCTTTTTGTCCTTTCTACCTTCATGGATACTTCCATATTCTGGTCATTATTTTCCTCTTCTGCTTTCTCATTGTTTTCCTTTCGGCTTTTAGACTTTTTTTTCTTCTTCTTTTTCTTCTCCTCTAGCAAATAAATAGAACTCAATTACACTTCTACCATATGTATACACCCCCACGTCCACATTATTGATCGGGCAATGACTACATTGTTAGTGTATTTTAACATACCATCACTGTTGTGTTAGTTCTCGCAGTAAAATACCAGAGAGGTGGGGGAGCGGCTAAATAGCTGCGCAGGGCAATGTTAACATGTCAAATGTAATTTTTTCTGTGTAAAGGTGCATACACTGGGCGTTTATGCACAGCGATAATGTGAACGTCACTGGCAGGAATATCGCTCAGTGCATACACACTGAGCGATTTTCACTGTGCCCAGCGATATTCACAGTGATGAACCACTTTCCACAGTAGGAGACTGTGGAAAGTGGTTCACTCAGCCGGTAAAACTGATGGCGGTGGACAGCGATTATGCGGGAGCGCGCATCAGCGCTCATCACCTGTCCATACACACAACGAGGTTTTGAGCTCAAAGTAGCTCAAAACTCCAAAAGTGAGCTACTTTGAGCTCAAATTCTTCTAGTGTGTATGGGCCTTTAGACAGAATTTGCTTGTTCAGATAGAGATGGTAAAAGTTAATCGATTATAACCAAATGTAATATACAAAAATCAAATAAGCTAGAAGATAAATACATGGAACCTGCACAGATTTAGCATCCTATTCACGGACAAATATTTATTACATACCAAAGTAATTCGCCTCCGATGCTGTAAGCTCAGGAACAGGCTTGCTTTTCACTGTTTTTGGGAACATCCCAGCTTTCCTTGGTGCTTCTTCTGGAGGGTTATTTAGAAACTAAACAGTTTAAGGGGGAATAAAGGTGGACGAATATAATTATCACCACGTGGTTTCATGGAGCATATTAATTGCTTTAGTTATGTTAATAGAAAACATTAAATCAAATGTTATCTCCTGTCAGCTATGGGCAACTGCAAAATGCCACAACTGGTGCCCATAGTTGACACATTAGTGCCATACTTGCCTAATTGTGAAAAAGCATTTCAGAGAGCTTGTGAAAGTAACACCTACTGTGTAAGTGCAGACGTGACATATTGCATAAAACTACACTGTTTGCCCCCCCCCAATTGGAAGTAGACAAAAGAAAATGTAGAAATACAAACATATGTCACAAAGTAGGTGCTATTATCATATAATGTGGGACCACCAAAGCAGAGACGCTTTACCATGGATGGTGGCTTACCATGTATGCAAATGTATGTAACAGATTTGTATTATTATGTAGGCTGTAAATCTCATTTGGTGTTCACTGCAGTGTGCTGGAGGAACTTGCTTTTTCAGGTCTGAGTTAGAGCCTAGTGTCTCCAAACTTGCACTCTACGATACCCACAGCAGACTGGCACACAGAAAGATACCAGCAAGGAATTAGCCATCGACATCCAGGAGGTGCACTGTATACACGTGACTGCACACCCAGGAGCTGTTCTAGGGGAGACTACACCTCTTGGGATGGTGACAGGGAATCACTATACCCCAGTAGTGGTGAAGTAAGCACATTAGGTAGCACTGCTTAACTGTATTCATGTCTTTTTAATCGTGGTTATTGTATCCATTTTCTTATATTTTTTGGACTCGTGTATGTCACACCTGTAAGACTGATGCTATGGAACATGTGTCCACCAATAAATCAACAATTATGTTGATTTATGTGCATCGATCTAATAATTGGTAGCAGCAGTGATAGCTCTGTATGGTGATGAAGCCGGAGATACATATTACAGGTAGACACCTCCTGCTGCAGTAGTGATCTGAGCTGCGATGGCATTGGATCACTCATCCACCATCAGAAAAGGCTTACAACACCCATGTCGCCGCGTAAGCCTTCTGTCGCAGAGGCCAGGAAACCTAGAAGTTTGCAGTTAGGTTAGGGTCGGAGGTTAGTATATTACGGTTAATGTTTAGGGTGTGTAGGCTGCTATAGTTACACACAATGGGGGAGATTCAAATGTTTGAAAAGTCAGTTGGGAGTCTGTTTTTTCCTAATAGACAGGAAAAAACAGACTCCCAACCGACTTTTCAAACATTTGACTCTCCCCCAATGTGAGAGTAAGCCAGTGCCATACAGGGTAGGCTACTATAGATACACAAAATATATAAAGTGTCGATGGTTACAAAAGCTGTTATAATAAAATACACAGAATGTTCCTCTTTCTTTTGTGGGGTTCCTCAGGAAACTTCTTCAAAATTCTCCAGCAGTTTAAAAGAACAAAGAAACCTCAACAGTGGTAATTGATGGCACTTTTTGTACCCAGTGCTTGGCCAGAACACTCACCTCAACAGAGTGAGATGCGTGCATTGAAAAGGTTCTTTGGGGCTTTTATACCCTTCACCAACATACGCCCATCATGCATTCAGCTCTCTATAAGAAATACACTCACCAATATATAAGGTGCCGCGTTCATCAAAATGTATCTTTAGTCAAGGAGCCCACACCGGATGATCATCAATCCTTACCCAGGTACAGAGATGCAGTCATTACTTATAATCCAACATTTTTTGTAAATATGTTTTCTGGGGATTATAAGTAAGGACTGCATCTATGTACCTGGGTGAGGACTGACGACCATCTGGTATGTGCATGCACTCTTTTTATTGTGCCCAGTGAGGTTGGGTTTAGTCACGTAAAGCAGCTAAACCCGCTCTAAGTAATGGGCGCAACGCGAAAAAGTCCCATTTGGGCATCCAAACGGGTCACTTTTTGCTCATTTTAGCTTGCCACTCCCGGGGGTAGCGAGCTGAAATGCAGGCTCCGGCAGCTGATCGCGTCACAATGGAGCAACATTTGAATAACTCTGTTAGGCACCAGTGTACTAAACCAGTGGTTCTCAACCTCGGTCCTCAAGTACCCTAACAGTTCATGTTTTCCAGGTCACCTAGCAGTTGAACAGGTGTATTCATTACTCACTGACACATTATAAAAGATCAACTGGAGAAGCAAATTATTTCACTTGCAATCCTGTGAGGAGACCTGGAAAATATTCGTTTTATGGTAAGAACCTTTGTTAAAACTCTATCTGCGAGGTACACTGGGCTCCACAAGGATAGACATTGGGGGTGTAGAATAGGATCTTGATCCGAAGCACCAACAGGCTCAAAAGCTTTGACCTTCTTCCCAAGATGCATAGCGCCGCCTCCTATATCGCCCCGCCTCCGTGCACAGGAGCACAGTTTTTAGTTAACCAGCCCAATGCAGTTGCAGGTAAAGAGACGACAACGGTTAGTAGCCACATACACCACACTCTCACGACAGGAGAAGTGTCAGCGGCTAATGCCATACCAACCCAAAGAATCTAAGTGCGTCAGGGTGGGCGCCTTGTGGAGCCCAGTGTACCTCACAGAAAAAGAGTTTTAACAAAGGTAAGTTCTTACCATAAAACTCGTTTTCTGCTGCGGGGTACACTGGGCTCCACAAGGAAAGACTTTGGGGATGTCCTAAAGCAGTTCCTTATGGGAGGGGACGCACTGTAGCGGGCACAAGAACCCGGCGTCCAAAGGAAGCATCCTGTGGAAGCGGAATTAAATATTGCCGATCTGGCCGTAGATGGCGCTCCGCCCAATGTAGAATCTGTGAGACTTCCTTCATTGCCAAACGGCTTCGAGTGCCGCCTTGATGGTTTATGTAAGCCACTGTGGTGGCGTTGTCCGACTGTACTTGAACAGGACGGTTCTGAATTAAATGCTGGGCCAGGGTCAACGCATTGAAGACTGCCCGCAATTCCAGAATGTTGATCGAGAGGAGAGATTCCTTCTTGGTCCACCGACCCTGAAGGGAGTGTTGCTCCATCACCGCTACCCAACCTCTGAGACTGGAATCTGTCGTCAACAGGACCCAGTCGGATATCCAGAAGGGACGGCCCTTGCACAATCGTTGGTCCTGGAGCCACCAGTACAGCGACAGACGGACCTCTGTAGTCAATGAGATCATGCGAGACCTGATCCGGTGAGGTAGGCCGTCCCACTTGGCTAGAATCAGCCTCTGGAGGGGGCGAGAATGGAATTGAGCATACTCCACCATGTCGAATGCTGATACCATGAGGCCCAGCACCTGCATCGCCGAATGTATCGACACTTGCGGACGAGAAAGGAAGCAACGAATCCTGTCCTGAAGCTTCAGGACTTTCTCCTGAGACAAGAACAACCGCTGGTTGTGAGTGTCCAATAGCGCTCCCAGGTGCACCATGCTCTGAGCAGGGACCAGGGAGGATTTCTTCCAGTTGATGAGCCACCCGTGGGCTTGTAGAAACCGGACAGTCAGATCCAGATGATGTAGGAGAAGTTCTGGGGAATTTGCCAGGATTAACAAGTCGTCCAGATACGGCAGTATCCTGACCCCTTGAAGGCGGAGTACCATCGTCATCACCGCCATAACTTTGGTGAAGACTCGCGGAGCCGTAGTTAAACCAAAAGGTAACACCCGAAACTGGTAATGGAGGTTGCCAATCACAAACCTCAGGTATTGCTGATGTGACACTGCTATAGGAATATGCAGGTAAGCATCCTGTATGTCCAGGGAGACCATGTAGTCCCCAGGTTCCAAGGCCAGAACTATAGAGCAAAGGGTTTCCATACGGAACTTGGAAACTTTCACAAACCTGTTCAACGCCTTGAGGTTGAGAATGGGCCTGGAGGACCCATTCGGTTTCGGGACCAGAAACAGCGGAGAATAGTACCCCCGGCCCCTCTGAGCAAGAGGCACCTGTACTACGATTCCTGTATTCAGGAGGGTCTATACCACCGAATGTAGAGTGTTTGCCTTTGTCTGGGCCAACGCGACGTCTGTCCGGCAAAATCGATGAGGGGGTCGGTTTTTGAAGGCTATGGCGTAACCTCGAGTGACTACTTCCCGTACCCAGGCATCTGAAGTGGTCTTCAACCATTCCTGGGTATACCCTAGAAGCTAGCCCCCCACCCTGGGATCCCCCAGGGGGAAGCCCGCCCCGTCATGCGGCAGGCTTATCGGTCTTGGAAGCTGGCTGACGGGCAGCCCAGGCTCTTTTGGGCTTCGGCTTACCAGGTTTGGAAGTGCGGGCCTGCTTGTTGTACGCTTGACCTGAAGGACGAAAGGGGCAAAAGGACGTATCTTTAGCCTTCGACACAGAAGGAGCGGTACTTGGCAGACAGGCAGTTTTGGCAGTAGCCAAGTCAGCCACTATCTTATTTAAGTCCTCCCCAAACAGAATATCTCCCTTGAAAGGGAGTACCTCCAGGGTTTTTCTAGACTCCAGATCCACAGACCAGGATCTCAGCCACAATATCCGGCGTGCCAGGACTGACGTAGTAGAGACCTTGGCTGCTAGGATACCGGCATCAGAAGCCGCCTCTTTAATATAGTCAGAAGCTGTGACAATATATGACAAGCATTGTTTAGCATGGTCTGAAGAGATTTCAGCTTCTAACTCTAGGGCCCATGCTTCAATAGCCTCTGCAGCCCATGTTGCTGCAATAGTGGGCCTTTGTGCAGCACCCGTGAGGGTGTAAATTGCTTTTAGACAACCCTCCACACGTTTATTCGTAGGCTCTTTTAGAGAAGTGACGGTAGTGACAGGTAGAGCTGAGTAAACCACCATCCTAGCCACATGTGAGCCTACTGGAGTAGGCGTTTCCCAATTTTTAGACAGCTCTGGTGCGAGGGGATAGCGAGCCAGCATCTTCTTTTGAGGCACAAGCTTCTTTCCCGGGTTCCCCCAGGGTTCCTGACGTATATCCACTAGGTGGTCAGAGTGAGGTAAAACTTGTTTAACCACCTTCTGACGCTTGAACCTATCTGGTTTCTTAGGAGGGACGGATGGCTCGGGATCATCTGTAATCTGCAGAATCAACTTAATAGCCTCCAAAAGATCAGGAACATCCACATTTGAACTACCCTCCCTATCAGCCGTATCTGAGTCAGAGCCTGTGGGGTCAGTGTAAGTGCCGTCTTCATCAGACGAGGTGTCAGTGACAGCAGTGGATTGTGAGGAGACAAGAGCTCGCTTAGAGGACCCATTGGGCTTAGGCGAGCGATGGTCAGACTTTTTAGTAGTCAGGGACTGGTTCAACTTCCTCAATTGAGCAGATAAAATCGTCCGCCCACGGCGGGTTAGCTGCAGGGACCACATACGGCTGTATCAGCATAGGGGGTCCCCTAGGGGGTGTTAGTTTATTAACTAGCGTATATAGAAGCGTGGAAAAAGCGGCCCATGGTGGGTCATTATGTGCCCCCATTGCCACAGTCCCACTGGGGGGCAAGGAGCCCCCAGAACCACAGCCCCCAGTTGCTATATTTTCCTCATAGGGGTCTGTGGCTTCAGCAACACCGGCAGTGTGTTCAGCCCCAGAACCGTTACCTTCAGAAGCAGACATATCACTTGCAGTATCAAGTAACACAGTACAATTATCAGCAGCACAATTCCTCTTACCCAAACCCCTGCGCAGTGTAGTCAGCACTAGCAGAGATAAAGGAGAGATATGGTGACTAAATCACAGAGAAAATACGTATTAAAGTATATCTTTGAAAATCCTATATAATTATAAAACCTGACGCAACAAGCCCTCTCAGCTTATAGAATATAGGGATAGCCAGTTTAGTGAGAGACACGAGCTAATGCACACACACATAGTCACAGTTATACAATGCAGAGGTTATTACTAACAATAATACTGCACTGGACCAGCATATATCTCTATCTATCTATATATATATATATATAAAATAAGATTTTAAACCTACCGGTAAATCTATTTCTCCTAGTCCGTAGAGGATGCTGGGGACTCCGTAAGGACCATGGGGTATAGACGGGCTCCGCAGGAGATAGGGCACCTAAAAAGAACTTTGACTATGGGTGTGCACTGGCTCCTCCCTCTATGCCCCTCCTCCAGACCTCAGTTAGAGAACTGTGCCCAGAGGAGATGGACAATACAAGGCAGGATTTAGCAATCCAAGGGCAAGATTCATACCAGGCCACACCAATCATACCATGTAACCTGGAACATACATAACCAGTTAACAGTATGAACAAAAACAACAGAAACGGTCCTAGACCGATGTCAACTGTAACATAACCCTTATGTAAGCAACAACTATATACAAGTCTTGCAGAGTTTCCGCACTGGGACGGGCGCCCAGCATCCTCTACGGACTAGGAGAAATAGATTTACCGGTAGGTTTAAAATCTTATTTTCTCTTACGTCCTAGAGGATGCTGGGGACTCCGTAAGGACCATGGGGTTTATACCAAAGCATCCAATCGGGCGGGAGAGAGCGTATGACTCTGCAGCACCGACTGAGCAAACGCTAGGTCCTCATCAGCCAGGGTATCAAACTTGTAGAATTTTGCAAAAGTGTTTGACCCCGACCAAGTCGCCGCTCGGCAAAGTTGTAAAGCCGAGACGCCTAGGGCAGCCGCCCAAGAAGAGCCCACCTTCCTAGTGGAATGGGCCTTAACCGAATTTTGTACCGGCAATCCAGCCGTAGAGTGAGCCTGCTGAATCGTATTACAGATCCAGCGAGCAATAGTCTGCTTTGAAGCAGGAGCGCCAATCTTATTGGCCGCATACAGGACAAACAGAGCCTCTGTTTTCCTAATTCTAGCCGTCCTGGCTACATAAATCTTTAAGGCCCTGACTACGTCCAGGGATCTGGAATCCTCCAGGTCACCGGTAGCCACAGGCACCACAACAGGTTGATTCATATGGAACGACGAAACCACTTTAGGCAAAAATTGCGGACGTGTCGTCAATTCAGCTCGATCCACATGAAAAATCAAGTAGGGGCTCTTGTGTGAGAGAGAGCAGCCAATTCTGACACTCGCCTTGCTGATGCTAAGGCCAACAACATGACCACCTTCCAGGTAAGAAATTTCAACTCAACCTTGGTAAGCGGTTCAAACCAGTGTGATTTTAGGAACTGCAACACCACGTTCAGGTCCCATGGTGCCACTGGAGGCACAAAAGGGGGCTGGATGTGCAGCACTCCCTTTACAAACGTCTGGACTTCTGGAAGAGAAGCCAATTCCTTCTGAAAGAAAATCGAGAGGGCCAAAATCTGTACCTTAACCGAGCCTAATTTCAGGCCCATATCCACTCCTGTCTGTAGGAAGTGGAGAAAACTACCCAGATGAAAATCTTCCGTAGGTGCATTCTTGGTCTCACACCAAGACACATACTTTCGCCATATACGGTGATAATGTTTTATCGTCACCTCCTTCCTAGCCTTTATTAAAGTAGGGATAACATCTTCCGGAATCCCCTTTTTTGCTAGGATTCGGCGTTCAACCGCCATGCCGTCAAACATAACCGCGGTAAGTCTTGAAATACACAGGGCCCCTGCTGCAACAGGTCTTCCCTCAGAGGAAGAGGCCAGGCGTCTCCTGTGAGCATCTCTTGTAGATCCGAGTACCAGGCTCTTCGAGGCCAGTCTGGGACAACGAGTATCGTCTGTACTCTTCTTCGTCTTCTGATCCTCAACACTTTCGTGATGAGAGGAAGAGGAGGAAACACGTAGACCGATTCGAACACCCACGGTGTTACCAGTGCGTCTACTGCTACTGCCTGAGGGTCCCGAGACCTTGCGCAATACCTCCGAAGTTTTTTGTTGAGGTGTGACGCCATCATGTCTATTTGAGGAGTTCCCCAAAGATGTGTTACGTCTGCAAAGACTTCTTGATGAAGTCCCCACTCTCCTGGATGGAGATCGTGTCTGCTGAGGAAGTCTGCTCCCAGTTGTCCACTCCCGGAATGAAGACAGCCGACAGAGCGCTTACATGATATTCCGCCCAGCGAAGTATCCTTGTGGCTTCCGCCATCGCGACTCTGCTTCTTGTCATGCCTTGGCGGTTCACATGAGCCACTGCTGTGACATTGTCTGATTGAATCAGAACCGGTAGGTTTCGAAGAAAACTCTCCGCTTGTCGAAGGCCGTTGTAAATGGCCCTGAGTTCCAACACACTGATGTGTAGCCAGGACTCCTGGTCTGACTAAAGACCCTGAAAAGTCTTTCCCTGTGTGACCGCTCCCCATCCTCAGAGGCTCGCGTCCGTGGTAACCAGGATCCAGTCCTGAATCCCAAACCGGCGACCCTCCAGCAGGTGAGCACTTTGCAACCACCACAGGAGGGACACTCTGGTTCCTGGGGACAGAGTTATTTTCCGATGTAAGTGCAGATGGGACCCTGACCACTTGTCCAGAAGGTCCCATTGAAAAGTCCTTGCATGGAACCTTCCGAAGGGAATGGCCTCGTAGGCCGCCACCATTTTCCCTAGAACTCGAGTGCATTGGTGAACGGACACCCCTTTCGGTTTTAGCAGGTCTCTGACCATGTTCTGGATGTCTTGGGCTTTCTCTATTGGGAGAAAGACCTTAATTTGTTCCGTATCCAGTATCATACCTAGGAACGGTAGTCGAGTTGTCGGAATCAACTGTGACTTTGGTAGATTTAGAAACCAACCGTGTTACTGGAGCACTCTCAGAGAGAGCGCCACACTGCTCAGCAATTTCTCCCTTGATCTCGCTTTTATCAGGAGATCGTCCAAGTATGGGATAATTGTGACTCCATGCTTGCGCAGGACCACCATCATTTCCGCCATTATTTTGGTGAAAATCCTCGGGGCCATGGAAAGTCCAAACGGCAACGTCTGAAATTGGTAATGACAATCCTGTACAGCGAATCTCAGGTATTCCTGATGGGGGGTATATATGGGGACATGAAGGTACGCATCCTTTATGTCCAGAGACACCATAAACTCCCCCTCCTCCATGTTGGCTATTATCGCTCTGAGAGATTCCATTTTGAATTTGAATCTTTTTATGCACAGGTTTAGGGATTTCAGATTTAAAATCGGTCTGACCGTTCCGTCCGGTTTCGGGACCACAAATAGGGTTGAATAGTAACCTCTTCCCTGCTGGTGCAGGGGAACCTTGATTATCACTTGCTGTATACACAGCGTTTGAATTGCAGCTAACACTACATCCCTATCCGATGTGGAAGCTGGTAGGGCCGATTTGAAAAACCGGCTCGGGGGCACATCCTCGAATTCCAATTTGTAACCCTGGGAAACTATTTCCAACACCCAGGGATTCAGGTCCGAACTGACCCAGGACTGACTGAAAAGTCGAAGACGTGCCCCCACCGGTGCGGACTCCCTCAGGGGAGTCCCAGCGTCATGCTGTGGTTTTTGGAGCAGCAGAGTAGGACTTTTGTTCCTGGGCACCTGCCGAAGCAGGTGCTCTCTTGCCTCTGCCCTTACCTCTGGCGACCTCTTTTGGACTTGTGCGACCGAAAGGACTGCATCTTTTGCTGTTGGGGAATATATGGTAAAAAATTTGATTTACCTGCTGTAGCTGTGGAAACCATGTCCGTCAGCCCATCCCCAAACAATACATCACCCTTATAGGGTAGTACTGCCATATGTTTTTTGGAATCCGCATCACCCGTCCATTGGCGAGTCCATAAGGATCTTCTCGCTGAGATAGACATGGCATTGGTCCTGGAAGCTAGCAATCCAATGTCCCTTTGAGCATCCCTCATAAATAAGACTGCGTCTTTTATATGGGCTAGAGTTAGGAATATAGTATACTTATCCATAGTATCAAATTGATCTGTCAGCTCATCTGTCCAAGCTGCTATTGCGCTACACACCCATGCCGACGCAATCGTCGGTCTTAACACAGCACCCGTATGAGAATAAATACCCTTTAATGTAGTTTCTTGCCTGCGATCTGCAGGGTCCTTAAGGGCCGCTGTGTCAGGAGACGGTAGCGCCACTTTCTTGGACAAGCGCGTCAGGGCCTTGTCCACAGTGGGGGGGTGATTCCCAAATCTCCCTGTCCTGCTTAGGGAAAGGGTATGCCATAAAAATTCTTTTGGGGATCTGCGGTCTCTTATCCGGAGTCTCCCAAGCTTTTCCAAAGAACTCATTTAATTCATGAAATGTGGGAAAATTAATAATCTGTTTCTTTACCTTAAACATGTGTACCCTTGTGTCGGGGACCGAGGGTTCATCCACAATATGCAACACATACCTTATTGCCACGATCATGCACTGAATGGTTTTAGTCACCCTAGGGTGCAATTTTACTTCGTCATAGTCGACACTGGAATCAGAATCCGTGTCGGTAGTAGTGTCTTGTGTTAAGGGACGCTTTTGAGACCCCGACGGGCCCTGTAAGTCGGTCCAATCTGAGGATTGACCGCCTGATGTCCCCCCTAAACCAGCCTTATAAAGCCTTTTATGTAAAGATGCCACACTTGCATGCAACGTATGTCACATGTCCATCAAATCTGGAGTCGGCACAACCGACGGGGACACACCACTCATTTGCTCCACCTCCTCCTTGGAGAAGCCTTCCACCTCAGACATGTCGACACACACGTACCGACACCCCCCACACACAGGGATCAACCTATAAGGGGACAAAACCCCAACCAGGTCCTAAGGAGAGACAGAGAAAGAGTATGCCAGCACACACCAGCGCTTAACAACACTGGAAGAAAATATATATATCCAGATAGCGCTTTTTTATATATATTATGTCAATTCCCACTCACTGCGTCGCCAAAGTGCCCCCCTCCTCTTTTTTCCAGCCTGTGTTCAGCAGGGGAGAGACCAGGGAGTCAGCGTTTTCTTTCTCATGCAGCTTCTGTGGAGAAAATGGCGCTGGTTAGTGCTGAGGATCAAGCCCCGCCCACCCAACGGCAGGCTTCGGTCCCAGTGATTTTTCAATAAAATGGCGGGGGATCAGCGATTTACTGCCTCCGCAGTCTAATGCCACTGTATTTGTGCCAAAATGTGAGGTTTATTGCTGCCCAGGGCGCCCCCCCCCCCCCCTGCGCCCTGCACCATTCAATGCTGCACTGTGTGTGTGTGACTGGGAGCATGAAGATCTGATGTCTTCTGCCGCCTAAGATGTCTTCTGTCTTCTCTATCTGCTTCTACCTTCAGCATCCGTGAGAAGGACGGCGGCGCGGCTCCGGGACGAACCCCAGGTGAGACCTGTGTTCCGACTCCCTCTGGAGCTAATGGTGTCCAGTAGCCTTAGGAGCAGTGCCCAACTTGACAACCCAGCTCTGCTTCTCTCTCCTCGGTCCCACGATGCAGGGAGCCTGTTGCCAACAGGACTCCCTGAAAATAAAAAACCTAACAAAATTATTTTTCCACAGAACTCTGGAGAGCTCTCTGCAGTGCACCCATTCTCCTCTGGGCACAAGATCTAACTGAGGTCTGGAGGAGGGGCATAGAGGGAAGAGCCAGTGCACAACCATAGTCAAAGTTCTTTTTAGGTGCCCTATCTCCTGCGGAGCCCGTCTATACCCCATGGTCCTTACGGAGTCCCCAGCATCCTCTAGGACGTAAGAGAAATATATATCTATGTAGTCAATAGATATAACACTGCACAATTCGAACTGGATGTATATCACAGGGTACTTGTACCAGAGAACCCTGACTAAATGCACTCTTTCTTAACTAACACTATCTAATTGACATGTACAATACTTAAGTGTCATGTAAAGTCACAGCGCTGTCAACCAGGCGGCTTTACAAAGGAGGATTTGCCCAAGCAGTCCCAGGAACAGTGTAGCTGAGAGAAATGGCGCCCAAACACTGACAGGGAGTGAGGGAGAGACTGATATGTAGCTCCAGGGCGGGAACATTTGCTGGAAATGGCGCCCTGGGGCTGGGGGAGGGGCTCCAGGTTTAAGCCTTATCCCCTCTGCTGGCAAAACCACCGGGTACTGCGGGCTACACACAAAAAAAGGTTTTAAGAGAAAACCTGACCTGCACCCATGCCCTGGTAACAGTGTCCACCGCGCACGGGCCGCCTCCCACCGACCGCGCCGGATCGCAATAAAGCACGGGTCCCACGAGCGGGACCCACTCACCACCTCCCGAAGCGCGGCCACGCGATCCCGGAGAGCCCCCGTTGTGTGTGCCTGACTCAGAAGAAAACCGGAGCCTCCTGCTGTAGTTACCTGGCAACCAGGGCTCGGGAGTGTACAGCGCCGCTGGGGAGAGATGGAGCTGCAGCAGTGAATGTCACTAGACATGTACACACTGCTACAGCCTTTGAAGTCTTCACTTTCTTCTCAAAAAAAGCTCTTCTTAGGGCTGCCCAGAGCAGCCCCTCTGTTATGTGCCTGCTATCTGCGGCACCAACTACAAAACTGAGCTCCTGTGCAAGGAGGCGGGGTTATAGAGGAGGCGGGGCTATGCATTCTGGGAACAGTCAAAGCTTTTGACCTGTTGGTGCCTCGGATCAAGATCCTACTTTACACCCCTATGTCTTTCCTTGTGGAGCCCAGTGTACCCCGCAGCAGAAATCTCAAGTAACGATAGTCAGTATCGGTGGTTCAGGGCTCCAGGCAGTTCAGGGTAAAACGCAAAGTTAAAATCTCACCGTGTGTATGCACCTTCAGTGGGCAGGAGACAGTCTATAATAAGCTGCACTGCCTGCTGGTACGACAGTACAATATATAAATGCCTACAGCAACCTCTTGCACTAAAAATACCCCATACATGGGCAGACTTAGCAATTAGATTGAATGCCAGAGCATGTCCCCAACTTGGCTATGAAGGATCACTGACCATATGTCTAAATTAGTGCAATATATCACTGTCCATCTAGCTATAGACAACTGAACAATTACAATCACACTGGTGCATTTTGCCATCTAAATTGCCTGAAATGACAAAATGAGCTGATACAATTACACCTTAACATTAGATAGATCAATTAAAACCAATTGCTGGGTGGTTGCTATAGAAAACAACCAGTGTTCTCTCCAGCTGGGTGGTATCAAGAAGTAGTCGGGTAGGGACCTTCACAATAATACAAATTTTAAATCATGACCATATTAATTTAAACTTGAGATTTTTATAGATTTATTCTTCTCTTCTTCTTAGAGGCTCAGTCGTCTGCAGCTTTTTCATAATCAAAGTCTGCAGGATCTGGTCCCTATAGTGAAATAAGCATCAGGTTATTTAGGGTGCCCTGCTTCATCCGGTTCCTTAGACAGGTTTTAATTCATTTTAGAGTAGAAAATCCTTTCACATTCAGCTGTGCTTACGGGTAGGTCAGTCCAATAGCAGCTAGTTTTTCTGATTCTCTGAGCTCAGATGTCGCTGAAAAAATTCAGCATAATTTGTTTTGAATCTAGATTTTTATAAGATTGTAGTTGAAACAATTTTGATGCAACAGCCCATTCTAATTTAATATTTTCAGAATGTAAGATTGTGGGTCTTCCATTTTTAGAACAATGCTCAAAAAGAATCTCACACGCCTCATTTTGATCATGGCTTTCTGTATTGAAAAGTCTTGGCATATCTGGAAATCTTGCTTCTAGGTGGTTAATAACGGTGTATGTATTTACCATAGACATTTCTCTTAAAAACAGTAGCATTAGCATCGGAACAGTTTACTCGAAGGTCTGACCATTCACCAGCAAGCTGTCGCTGGAGATTTTTCAAATGAGTAGCAGGTGTATCTTTTGGTTTCATGATGCACAGTTTTGTAGCTTTTAAGATAGGGTCTATTTCTGTTAAATTAACATCTTGCCTTTGCCAAACTTTAGACAACTTAAGACAAATAAGGCAGCACATCTGAAAGCATCATAAGTGAAGCTACAAAATTGTATGTTCTCATATATTTGCTTAAACCTTCAGCTGTGATGTCATTTCTCTCAGTCGCCTTTCTTTCCAATGCAGCAATGACAATAACTTGGGATTCGTTTAAAGACTGTACAGCAAAGTCAACAGCCAGCCACCTAGTGTCACTGGCCATTTTAAGTTTAATGTGAGGACTGTTCAGAATATTTTGCATTTCCGTTAACCCAGCCATTGTAACTGGGGAATTTTGAAAACAGTTGTCTTAAGATGTCATTAAATTTGACTAAATAAGGCACCTCAGCAGCTGCTTTG
The DNA here is from genome assembly GCF_028390025.1 of Pseudophryne corroboree. Taxonomy (NCBI): domain Eukaryota; kingdom Metazoa; phylum Chordata; class Amphibia; order Anura; family Myobatrachidae; genus Pseudophryne; species Pseudophryne corroboree. The sequence continues at coordinate 888,310,735 of NC_086444.1, read as the reverse complement.
GCACTAGCAAGACAGTGGTTTATACAATGACAGTTGACTATGACCCCGCCTGTTTTCTTTTAATAGTTTTGCTACCCCTTTGTGCTACCCAATCATCACTGCTGCTCCATCAGAGCCTAGGCCCACCAAGTTAGATTTTTTCAACCTTATGGGGTATATTAAATAAGAGTCGGATCCATTCCGACATGCAGTTGTAGGAATGGATCAGACAACCCCTATTCAATGGACGGCCAAATCTGACTGTTGGATTTGGCCGTACACAGGGACCCGTCCTGCCGCTGCTGTCAGCGGCTGCAGATGCGCCGACAGCAACGGCCAGGTGCGCAGATGGCGGCGGACGAGAACGGGACGGCGGTGGGGGTAAGCTGAGCGGTGGGGATAAGCAGAGATCGGCGGCAGCCGGAGGAGTTGGCTGCAGGGAGAGAGGTGCCTGTGGGCAGCAGGGAGAGCATAGATCGATGGCCAGCGGGGGGACATGTCTGCAGCGGGAGGCGCTGCAGGGAAAGAGGTGCCTGGCCGGGGGACGGCCAGGCACCTCTCTCCCTGGATCTCCTCCCCCGCCACTGCAGACATGTCCCCCCCGCCGGTCGGCGCTCTAAGCTTCCCCCAGCTGCCAGCAGCACCGCTTGTCTTCTCATCTCAATAAGACTTGTTTTCAAGTCGGATTGAGTTTGTCGGAAAAAGGGGCCAAAACCGGTCGGATTTCCCCTATTGAATAGGACGGCAAGACGGCAGCTTCCAACAGTTATTGAATATAGCCCTATATTGTCAATTTACTCAATTATTTTGTTAGTTTCAGCTTTGCCATCAGTGATACTACATGTTCATATAAAACTAACAGTAATCTCTTTTTTAAATTGACTAACGTTTAATGTATATAGTAAGCTGCTTCAAAACAGATATCTGTAGTTTCATCACACTGAAAATAGGATTTTAACTACCTACCGGTAAAAACTTTTCTCGTAGTCCGTAGGGCAGGCATTCCCAACCACGGTCCTCAAGGCACACTAACAGTGCATGTTTTAGTGATATCCAAGCTTCAGCACAGGTGACTTAATTAGTAGCTCAGTTATTTTGATTTAACCATCTGTGCTGCAGCCTGGATATCACTAAAACCTGCACTGTTGGTGTGCCTTGAGGACCGTGGTTGGGAAAGCCTGCCGTAGGGGATACTGGGAATCCATTTAGTACCATGGGGTACAGATGGGTCCACTAGGAACCATGGGCACTTTAAGAAATTGATAGTGTGTTCTGGCTCCTCCCTCTATGCCCCTCCTACCAGACTCAGTCTAGGAAACTGTGCCTGAGGAGACGGACATACTTTGAGAAAAGGATAGATAAGGAAAGTGGTGAGATTACGAACCAGCACACACAGAACAAGAGAAAAGCCATGCTAACCAAACCTGAAACAGGAACAGCTACAGCTGAACCAAAGAACATTACTAAACCAAGTAACAGTGCAGGAAGAACAAAGCACCGGGCTGGCGCCCAGTATCCCCTATGTACTACGAGAAAAATAAGATTTTACTTACCGATAAATCTATTTCTCGTAGTCCGTAGTGGATGCTGGGACTCCGTAAGGACCATGGGGAATAGCGGCTCCGCAGGAGACAGGGCACAAAATAAAAGCTTAAGGATCAGGTGGTGTGCACTGGCTCCTCCCCCTATGACCCTCCTCCAAGCCTCAGTTAGGATACTGTGCCCGGACGAGCGTACATAATAAGGAAGGATATTGAATCCCGGGTAAGACTCATACCAGCCACACCAATCACACCGTACAACTTGTGATCTGAACCCAGTTAACAGTATGATAAACGCAAGGGAGCCTCTGAAAAGATGGCTCACAACAATAATAACCCGAATTTTTGTAACAATAACTATATACAAGTATTGCAGACAATCCGCACTAGGGATGGGCGCCCAGCATCCACTACGGACTACGAGAAATAGATTTATCGGTAAGTAAAATCTTATTTTCTCTGACGTCCTAGTGGATGCTGGGACTCCGTAAGGACCATGGGGATTATACCAAAGCTCCCAAACGGGCGGGAGAGTGCGGATGACTCTGCAGCACCGAATGAGAGAACTCCAGGTCCTCCTCAGCCAGGGTATCAAATTTGTAGAATTTAGCAAACGTGTTTGCCCCTGACCAAGTAGCTGCTCGGCAAAGTTGTAAAGCCGAGACCCCTCGGGCAGCCGCCCAAGATGAGCCCACTTTCCTTGTGGAATGGGCTTTTATTGATTTTGGCTGTGGCAGGCCTGCCACAGAATGTGCAAGCTGAATTGTACTACAAATCCAACGAGCAATCGTCTGCTTAGAAGCAGGGGCACCCAGCTTGTTGGGTGCATACAGGATAAACAGCGAGTCAGATTTTCTGACTCCAGCCGTCCTGGAAACATATATTTTTAAGGCCCTGACAACGTCAAGCAACTTAGAGTCCTCTAAGTCCCTGGTAGCCGCAGGTACCACAATAGGTTGGTTCATGTGAAATGCAGAAACCACCTTAGGTAGAAATTGAGGACGAGTCCTCAATTCCGCCCTGTCAGAATGAAAAATTAAGTAAGGGCTTTTATATGATAAAGCCGCCAATTCTGACACACGCCTGGCTGAAGCCAAGGCTAACAGCATCGACACCTTCCATGTGAGATATTTCAAGTCCACAGTGGAAAGTGGTTCAAACCAATGTGACTTTAGAAAACTCAACACCACGTTGAGATCCCAAGGTGCCACTGGAGGCACAAAAGGAGGCTGTATGTGCAGCACCCCTTTTACAAATGTCTGAACTTCAGGTACTGAAGCCAGTTCTTTCTGGAAGAAAATCGACAGGGCCGAAATTTGAACCTTAATGGACCCTAATTTTAGGCCCCTAGACAGTCCTGTTTGCAGGAAATGAAGGAAACGACCCAGTTGAAATTCCTCTGTAGGGGCCCTCTTGGCCTCACACCACGCAACATATTTACGCCAAATGCGGTGATAATGTTTTGCGGTTACGTCCTTCCTGGCTTTGACAAGAGTAGGAATGACTTCTTCTGGAATGCCTTTTTCCCTCAGGATCCGGCGTTCAACCGCCATGCCGTCAAACGCAGCCGCGGTAAGTCTTG